>NC_089256.1:40829188-41150688 GCF_963930625.1 Muntiacus reevesi
TCACCTCCCAAATACCCTAGAGTCCTTTGGATTTTACCCTGTCACCTTCCCTCAGTTTCTCTTCCACCTGCCAACCTGGAACTGGTTTTTTTGTCATCTTGCCTTTCACTTCTCTAATTACAGATTGTTCTTTTGGCACTGACCTTTGGTTTATAAGTTTTCTCCTCTGCTAAAATACCAATTTGCCCTTCAGATCATTCCCAGCTCTGGCCGTTACAAGGCACACTCCAGCCCAAACCAGAACTGCTCTTAACCCTTCATACAGGTAACTCTTCAAAGGTAAAAGCTGCAATGTATCCCTAAACCCCTGCGACTAGGCAGGAGTGTTTTGCTCAACATTTACTGGTGATGATGTAAATTATGCCCAAATAATTGATATACATGCTCTGAAAAAAGAAAATAGGCAAACTTGTGATTTATAGAGAATCAGGGAATTTCTAAAACATGTTTGTGAGGATGCTTTCCTTTCAAAAGTCTCCTAATGAGGGAGATGCCTAGTCAGAGATCACCCAAACTGGACAGGATGGTCCTGGTAGATGGCAGAATCAAAAAACAGACACCAGGAGATGAGATGATTATCATAAAGGAAAGCAGGTCTCCATGAGGGCAAGGGAAGGAAAATAATGAGGTCCAGATGAAAGAACAGTCAGCTGTCAGAAATGAGGGAAAGAGGGAAATAAAATATCCTGAAGACTGACACACAATGATACATAACATGCTCTTTCACTGGATCTTCAGAAACTCTGTTTTATAGGTGTTAGAATCTCTACTTCGCAGATGGTGAAAGAAATCCCAATTAAATTACTCATTCATGTTCAGCTAGGAAATGACGGTCAGGGTCTATGGAACTATCTGACTCTAAAGTCAGGTCTCTTCCTAATATCACACTTTAAGCAAACATTTCAAAAGCAACAAATTTTACAGTATATGTGTATATCAACACATTGTGTTGCACACCTTATATTACACAGTTTTTGTCAACCATATTTCAATAAAACCGGGGGGATAAAAGTATCAAAATGATTAGCCAGGCCAAGATTCCTGGATATAGAGGGTCATATCTGTCTCTGGAAAAAAGATCGGTTAAACCAAGAGTGTAGATGTCCAGAGCCCACAGATGCAAAAAGGAAGACAGATGTGCCTTTAAAAAAATAATGCCTGTTGGTTCTGACAGATGGGAAGGACCAAAAAAGACAAACTTCTCTGAATTGGGAAGACTCAGAATTGTACTATAAGCTCTTTCCACCATCACCCACAACCTGACACTCAAGGCATCTATGATGAAACCAGTATTATTATAAGGGCCTTATTTTAAAATGAAGTTAAAGAAATTACATATAGTGAAATCTCCAACTGGGGTCAGGGTCCTAAAAAAAAAAAAAAAAAAGAAATCTCCATGTTCTCACATGACAGTAGGCTCCGGTGGGTAAGGAGATGATGAGGCAGCAGGGATGGCATTCAGGAAGACTCCTGAGAGGCTGGGTAAGTGGGCATGAAAAGCGATGCATTAGCACATGAGCTTCACTCAGTGAGAATAAATGGAAGGTAACATGTTTGGGAGGGGAAAGAATCCACATGACAAGACAGTGGGTTCCATGCAATCGCTGAGAGTCCTAGAGCATCATTCACTGAACATACATATTCACAATGGCTGAGAATGCTGCCTGGACCAAGAGACCAAAGAAACACTGTGCTTCCTCCTAGGTTTTCATGTGAACAAAAGCAAAAGTATGACCCCTCCTTGCACTGCAAACACAGCAAAACTAAACAAACATAAGGAGCAATGCCCAGGTGCATTCTGTATTTGCTCTTGCTCTCTAGGATACAGAAGGAAGATGGACAAGATCCAGACTAACTAGCATGGCTGGGGTGAAGGGGTTTCCCTGGAAGATGGTACAATTAAGAATTTTCCATTTGATAAGACACCAACTGTGCAAAGTAATGATGGACGTGTCCATTTTCCCTTAGATTATATTTAAATAATAATTGGAAGTGAGTATCCAAAAATTTCATTAAAAGCGCTTCAAATTCAAAGTACTGTCCAGAGCACTATACTTATTGGAACCCAAGCTTTCAGCCAGTACCTCCTCCCACCCCCCTGGCCCCCCCACCCCCCCGCCACACATTCATGCATTTGTCCCTGGGTCAAACAACGTTGCACTGGTTCTGATTAAGTTCTTGACACTGCATGGGTGTTGGGATTAGGCTTGGGGATACAGAGGTAGACAAGTTATTTCTTCAGAGGGCTCAGCAGAATTTGAGTAAAGCAAGAAGATATGTAATTATAATATGGTGTGATGATTGTCATTAACTGAACACAGCAGTTAAATCATGATGGTGGGAAATAAACCTTGAACTGATTCAGGGAGAGGGTTTGATAAAGTGTGTTTTCCATTATGTGGCTTTGTATATGCTTTCCTTTTTATATTTCTTTTTCAATTCCACACTAACTTTATCTAAGTGGAATAATAGAGAAAAGACAGAAAAGTGGACAGAAACAGTATAAAACTGAGCATTTGGCATGCCAAAGAGCTTTTCTCCTCCCAGCGCTAATAACACAGTGATTCTCTATTCCTGTAGACTCCTACATGTACAAATTTATATTTTGTGTACACTTTTACTTTCCTGGCAAATACTTATCATAATATATGACATTTATTTTTTTAATGCATAGTGCATTTTGTTTTTCAGAACTTATAATACTCGAATTTTGAGAACTTTTAAAAGTTTAATCTCTTAACTTTGACACTGCATCAACATGAGAGGTTGAATTTAATAATATATTGCATTTTCACATATTCTTCATCATCATAGATGCAATCACACCTTATTAACTATAATGAATGTACTAGATGTAGTCATCCCAGAAGCTGTATCTCAACGACAAAGTTAAATCTCTTGCTTGGCAAGAATAATTAGTGAAATCTGATGAGGAAATCCCAAGACTGATCTAGCAAGTTTAGTGTATACCAGTATATGTTACACCAAAATGCCTATTTTAGAAAAGTTTGGCAAATTCTTCATAAGGTTACTGTTCATATTTAATTCTACAGTTTAGCACTTTAATATATCATGAATCAATGTAGTTAGAAAGATTCAAGATTCATCTCTAATGTCTAGGAAATAAAGGTGTTTAAAAACTAAGATCATGGCATCTGGTCCCATCACTTCATGGCAAATAGATGGCGAAACAATGGAAACAGTGACAGACTTTATTTTCTTGGGTGCCAAAATCACTGCAGATGGTGACTGCAGCCATGAAATTAAAAGATGTTTGCTCCTTGGAAGAAAAGCTATGACCAACCTACACAGCATATTAAAAATCAGAGGCATTACTTTGCCAACAAAGGTCCATTATAGTTAAAGCTATGATTTTTCCAGTAGTCATGTATGGATGTGAGAGTTGGACCATAAAGAAGGTTGAGCGCCAAAGAATTGATGGTTTTGAACTGTGGTGTTGGAGAAGACTCTTGAGGGTCGCTTGGACTGCAAGGAGATCAAATCAGTCAATCCTAAAGGAAATCAATCCTAAATATTCATTGGAAGAACTGATGCTGAAGCTGAAGCACCAATCTTGGCCACCTGATGCAAAGAGCTGGCTCATTAGAAAAGACCATGATGCTGGGAAAGACTGAAGGCAGGTGGAGAAGGGGACAGCAGGAGATGAGATGCTCGGATGGTATCACCACCTCGACAGACATGAGTTTGAGTAAGCTCCGGGGGTTGGTGACAGACAGGGAAGCCTGACCTGCTACAGTCTATGGCGTCACAAATAGTTGGACATGACAGTAACTGAACAACAACAACATCAAATTAATAACATTTAGAAAAACATTTTCAGGGGGATTTTGACAATGTTTTTTGAGGAGAATTTATATCATTTGATGAATTTAGATACAATAATTCACAGATACATTTTGTCACCCCCTTTTGGCTTCACTGTCAATTTCTGTGCAGTGGGTATATATATATATATATATATATATATATATATATATATTAGAAATCATGTTGCTGTCTTTCTCCTGTGTTTGAAAATGAAAAGTTTCTCTTTTTTACTTCTTGAGTAGCCATCTTATCTGTCCCAGCAGCTTCACTTTGCACCCTAATATATTCAAGTCAAATCCGCCTTTAAAATGCATGAGTCAGCGCTCACTTGGGTTGAATTTTCAGCCTTTGATTTCTCATCAGATTGTTTTTTCAAAATGTCAAAAAGCTTTAAATTTTGTCTTGAATGACCAGACTCATAGGCACCCATTGCTAAGCCTGATCCTAAAACCACAGTTTGCCTGATACTTTGTAACTAAAGAAGTAGCAATTAATAGAAGATGGTTTTGTACTTTTTTAGCCAAATTTTGAAAGTTACAGAGGGAATGGAACAAATGCATTTTATATTCACATACATTCAAATGATATGTTTATGAAGACCATTCCATTATAAAGATTTCTCTTTCTCAGTCTCCTTGGGTGGCCTAACATGCTTCCTCAGAGTCCAGGGCATTTCTTTCTTTTTTTTTTCAGGGCATTTCTGAGCACCCTACTGGAGACTATCTTCAGTGCTGATTTACCAACAGGACAGGCAAGGACAATAACATCTTAGCACTGGATTGTCCGCTTTTCTCTTTCTTTCATTGTCTCTGGCTCTTTAGCTCCTGGATAGCTCTGAGGATAAAGAATCCTACTTGCAATGATTGCAGGAGACATGGGGGACGTGAGTTTGATCCCTAGGTCAGGAAGATCCCCTCCACTCCAGTATTCTCACCTAAAAAATCCCATGAACAGAGGAGCCTGGTAGGCTGTAGTCCATGGGGTTGCAAAGAGTCAGATACAACTAAGCACCTAAGCATACATGCACTCTGACTCTTCATTCTTTCTCATGCACAGACTGACTGAAGTTTGTGGATCCTCAAGGAAATACCAACCTGAAGCTGCCTCGAAGCAAAAAGCAAGTGGAATAGGAATTGTACCTAGTATAAATCCCCAAAATCAAATACTGTTATTAATTTTCTCAAAAGTAGGAATGACAGAGTTTGGACCATTGTAGTCAGAAAAGCAGATCTCTAATTTTAATGAGAATAGTGTCATCACATTAAATGTAATATATAATTCAAAACTTACAAACCATTTGAATTATTGAACAAACTAATGCAAGTGTTCTCCTCATCTAACATGTCTCAAAGAATATGCTTTCTGAGTACAATTTTTAGAATTTTCCCCAAAGTCAACATCAAAAGGCCCCACAAAATGTGCATTGAAAGTACATAAATAGTTGTGTCTTTTTTCTAGCTTTGTGATTAATCCATACAACATAGCGTGTTGAGGTTTAAAAAAATAAAAGGAAAACAAACAGAAGTGAAATTGTAATAAGAGTACCACCAACAGGGGATATAGAAGAGGTTGTCCTGACACAGATGAAAGAACACAGAGGTAAAATACAGTCGTGACTCAAGTGGCAAAGAATTCATCTGCAATGTGCGAGACCTGGGTTCGATCCCTGGGTTGGAAAGATCCCCTGGAGGAGGGCATGGCAACCCACTCCAGGATTCTGGCGCGGAGGATCCGCATGAACAGAGGAGCTTGGCGGGCTACAGTCCATGGGGTCACAGAGTCAGACACGACTGAGTGACTAAGAACACGGCAAAACACGGCAATGATGAAAAATTCAATTACTTGCACTTCTGCCAAAAATATTGTACAAAGTAGAGCATCTGATCAACTTTTTTTTTAGCTTTTTTTTTTTTTTCATTTATTTTTATTAGTTGGAGGCTAATTACTTTACAATATTGTAGTGGTTTTTGCCATACATTGACATGAATCAGCCATGAATTTACATGTGTTCCCCATCCTATCAACTCTTGATAAGACCAGACGAGGAGAGAAGTGTGGACAGTGCCCTGAAGGCATTTGACTCTGATTCCCATTGAACATCTATATTTTTTTAATCAACTTTTATTGCAGTATAGATGATTTACAATGTTGTGTTTCAGGTGTAGAGCAAAGTGAATCAGTTATACATACACCTAAATACACTCTTCTTAAGATTATTTTCCCATCTAGTCATTACAGAGTTTTGAGTCGAGTTCCCTGTGCTACACAGTAGATCCTTATTAGTCATCCCTTTTAGGTACTCTAGTTTGTATATGTCACCCCCAATCTCCCAATTTACCCCACCCCTCAGTGAATATCTTTATGTGATTATAAGGTAGTTTCTAAAACATATGTGAGAATATCCCATGTGCTCACTGAATTCACACACACAAAGTTGGTTTTAACTGTGACCAAAAAGAAATTGAACTGGACTGGAAGAAGAAGGGAACCCTTAGGAGAAAGTGTCCTCATGAAATGGAATAGGAGGAGGAAGGAACCAGAGAAGTATTTTGTTATATTATTTTTATCTTACCTCATTACACAAAGAATTTGTGGTGATTCACAAAGATTCAGACATAGCAAGAAATGGTAAGTGTAAGCCCCAAATGAAGTTATTACTGTAATGCATGGCACAAAATCCTATATTGCACACATTATAATGAAAGTCACACATTTAGATTTAATTTTCTTGAAAAAGAAAGCAAAACCAGTTAAAAAGATTGAAAAGAAAATCATAAGCCTTCCAGATACAGAATACAGAAATGGCTCAGAGTGAAGACAAAGAAACATGCCAAGCCTCAATAATAACCTACATATAAGGAAAACCAAGGATTTCATAGAGATATTTCTTGTCTTGTGATGTTCATTTTAGGACATGATATTATTTCAAAGTGAAATCCACTTAAAGAAATACATTGATGTTTGACCCATTATAAAATGATTGCTTCTCTCTATTGAGCCTTTAAAACCATTCAGGGATAATGATTTTGAGTTCACATTTCATGAAAAGTACCTAGAGGAAAGTGTGTTTCTGTTCCCATATATGTATGGAGTGGTATGGATTTAACAGGTATGACCTTTGGAAGTAGGACTGACATTCTGAAAAGCTTAAGGAATCAACAAAGTAGGATCCTGAAAAATTACAGCCATTTCTCTATTAAAGGTAAATAAAGGTGAATTCATACAAAAGCTGTTTCTCAAAGGAATGGTTTTGTATAGAAATTCCTCACAGAATCCCTCCTCTACACAAAATTGTTTAAAATATCTGCATCTTGAATTAAATTGTTAATCTGCAGCTAAAGGAGATGAGAAATTACAGAAATGGTTTGAATCATTATTTTTAGAAAAGAAAGACATGATTAAGTTAATACAATTGCATAAACATCTCTTGCTTATATTTTAAAAGTCATGTAATAAAATATGTAAAGGGAGACATAAAGATAGATACTATATATGCTGTGAAAATATAAACAAGTATCAAGAAAGCTTAAGGACAGAATGAACGTCAGTTGAAAGGAATATCCTAATTCTAAAAGAAAAATGTGCCTATATTTGTGAGGATTATTCACAAAAGCCTTTGGCTTAGGGAAGATACTGACCTAGCCAGAAATGGAAGAAGGAAGCCAGGATACTCAGCTCTTGTTTTTCATCCATCTTCTCTAGCAAGAAATCAAATCTTCCAGTAGAGAAGGTAGGATAAACACTGTAAAATCAAATTAACATCCTGGCAGATGAGGCCGTAGTAAATTACTACCTGGGCAATTTAAATGTCTCCAAATTTCCAGGCCCAGAAAGATTTTATTGCAAGAATATAAAAGAATGGGTAGTAAATCATAGAGATTAAAGTGGGACAAAAATCCCAAGTTTAAGAAACGGGAAAAATTATGGATTGAAGAATGTAATGTTGATTTCCAGCAAAATTCTAGAATGTACTGGAGGACAGATCATTTGTAAGCGCATAAGTTTGTTTCTAGTTATGATGGAAATAAACTTATTTCTGTTTTCCGTAAAGCCACAGATCAAGAGAAGTCTTTTGATCCTTTTATCTTTATTTCAGCCAAGCATTTGAAAATGCATATGGAAAAATTAAGGAGACTACAGTCTGGATATTAGTTCACAGTAGTTGATTGACTCATAGATATCAAATTATTTGAAACACTTCATGCTCTTCTCCTTCCAGCATGATATATTGATCATTGGTGAAAAGTAGCCTGCAGGTACGTGTTTCAAGATGTGCCATAGGACATCCATGTCTATGGATGGACATCTATATCACCTATGTGTTCTATCAAGGACTTGAATGTAAACAGAGAGTACTTATGAAATGTAACACCAAACTGGAATAGATGACAGAATTAGAATGCAAAGTGGTCCTAAAATACGAAGTCATTAAGTTCTGTAATTTATCATCAGGCATTCTGTTTGAGAGTCTATTATGCACCACTCATAGTTAAAAGCACATGAATAGAAATATAAAAAAAGCCAACCCAGCCCTTAGGATGCTCAAAGTTCAGAGAGAGAGACAGAGAGCCTTGAAAAGAGAAAACACAAGTGACAAAGTGGAGTGGGTAACCATTCCCTTCTCCAGGGGATCTTCCCAACCCAGGAATTGAACCTGGGTCTCCTGCATTGCAGGTGGACTCTTCGCCTTCTGAGCCACCAGGGAATCGCCCACAGAGTGGTGTAGCAGGAAAGGAATGGTGCTGCATGAACCGGGAGCAGGACGGGTCTGTCGGGAGCAGGACGGGTCTGTCTCTGCCTGGGGCACGAGGAGCCAGCGACTAAAAGGGTATTGAAACTTGACACCCGAGTTCTGAGTTCTGTTCACAGAGCAGAAGAATGAATTTAGCAAACTCACAAACACTCACACAGGCAGAGTTTATTTTACTTATTTATTTTTGTTTTCTTTTTTTTTCCATTTATTTTTATTAGTTGGAGGCTAATTACTTCACAACATTGCAGCGGGTTTTGTCATACATTGACATGAATCAGCCATAGAGTTACACGTATTCCCCATCCCAATCCCCCCTCCCACCGCCCTCTCCACCTGATCCCTCTAGGTCTTCCCAGTGCACCAGGCCCAAGCACTTGTCTCATGCATCCAACTTGGGCGGGTGATCTGTTTTATTTTAAAGGATAGAGATACAAAGCTCTCAGCATAGACACTGAGAGGGAGTGACGTGGGGGTGAGGATTACAGCAGTTTATACCTTTATTACTATTTATTTGTACATTTTTGGTTGGCTCGTAATATGTCATTTTTGACCAATAAGTTTGAAGATTACAGTACCTAATTTGACATTTTTATGGCTTTTTTTGAATCTCAGTTTTTCAGTTTTCTTAGACATTGAGGTGTCAGTCTGCAACCCTTTTCCTTCACCCCAGGCAACTGTTTAAGGATCAGTATGTTAAAAAGTAAATGGTACCCCTGATGTTTTCTCCTTGATATGCTGGATAGTAGTTAATGATTGCCCAGTCCTGGATCTGAATGTTTTATGACTTACCAGACCAGGGAGCCATTTCTCTGAATGCTTGGAAACTGAAACAAGGAGTTTAACTTTAGGTTAAAAAGTGAGATGATCACTTGAGAAAAAAAAATTGAGATTAGAATAAAAAAAGGAACCAAGGTCTCAGAGTCACATGCTGTTGGTGCTGCTGCTAAGTCACTTCAGTCGTGTCTGACTCTGTGTGACCCCATAGACAGCAGCCCACCAGGCTCTGCCGTCCCTGGGATTCTCCAGGCAAGAACACTGGGGTGGGTTGCCATTTCCTTCTCCAATGCATGAAAGTGAAAAGTGAAAGTGAAGTCACTCAGTCACGTATGACTCTTCGCGACCCCATGGACTGCAGCCTACCAGGCTCCTCCGTCCATGTGAGACATATACTGTTTAGCAATTTCTTTCTCAATATCACCAAGGAAGTCAGTCTCCAGGCAGGTGATACTAAGAAGAACCAAGAGAGAGAGAGTTGACAGGAGGAAAGCTTTCAAGGAAAAGTCCTTAGGGGTCAAAGTTGAAACAGCTTAAAAGAATATCAATAATTTATTTTGTCGGAGACTTAAAAAAAATCCTACCACTTTCAGAATTCTTAATAGAAACACTGAGCCTGGATTAAAGGAGAGAATATGGGGAAACCCTTGATATACATTTTGACCCTTTCTGTCCCTAGTTCTCCACAGAAAATAGCCAGGTACAATAAGATGATTATAATGTTTTATTAATATACCTTCAAACTGAGGGGGAACCCAACACTGTTGAAAGCACCTTCTTACCTTCCTCACATCACAAAAGAAGAATGCAGTTGTCTTTTCATAAAAACTCATCCACAAAAACATTTTCTCTTAAATAGGTCTATAAAATATGCCTAAACAATAAAGCAAAGCTAAAAGGTTTTCTTTTGCTTTTAGATCTTTTTTTCTCCCTTTTCTCTTATCTTGTGTGAACACAACCCTCGCTAGAGGAAGAAAACATTGCAAAAATAAATTTATTCTTTAAAATTTTGCAGTAAATAGCCTCAAAGTTGAAGAAAAAATATTTTCCATGACTATATTTTGCTTTCATTAAGTGGGGAAAAAAATGTAATTTCAAACAACCAGGGAAGAAGATCTAAAAATATAGAGAGACAGATAAATCACAGTACCTGAATTATCATTTTCAGAAATCCAAGTGCAGACATACGTGTGTGGGCACGCATACACACACACACACACACACACACACACCCTTCCAGAAACACAGATTTGGTCCTTAACAATCCAGTCACATCAACTAACAACAGCCTACTTTTCAGGAGGAGTTCTAAAAGATATGGTTATACAGATGAAAAGAGTCCCCATACTTATTTTTTAACAGTCTCATTTTTTGGAAAGCTTTCTACTTTTCCTTTGAAAGCAGAGAATCTCAAGTTGCCTAGGTAACGGAAGAGTTGACCAGAGTAGCAACAGGTAATTCGAAATCAATCTACACTCCAACTGAAGTAGTGGGGAAGTTGGAGATGCTATGGCAATTCAGGACAAACACTCATTTATGCAGAGAGATTAACCTGTTCTCATGTAAACTAAATTAGTCCAGAAAAATCTCTTTGGATAGAAATAACCCGGTCAGTTTAAGCAAAATTTACTTCATTTGTTGAACTGCAATTCAACTGTATGACTGAAAATGGATTTTAAAGCACCAGCATCTGCAAAACTTGTGTGAAACATAAGCAAACCAGGACCGTACTCAGTTGAGTTTAGTCACTCAGTCGTGTCCGACTCTTTGCGACCCCATGACTGCAGCACACTAGACTTCCCTGTCCATCACCAACTCCTGGAGCATACTCAAACTCATGTCCATCGAGCTGGTGATGCCATCTAACCATCTCTTCCTCTGTCGTCCCCTACTCCTCCCACCTTTAATCTTTCCCCGCATCAGGTCTTTTCCAATGAGTCAGTTCTTCCCATCAGGTGGCCAGTGATGGGACCAGTAAAGAGTCTCTTGATGAAAGTGAAAGAGGAGAGTGAAAAAGTTGGCTTAAAGCTCAACATTCAGAAAACTAAGATCATGGCATCCAGTCTCATCACTTCATGGCAAATAGATGGAGAAACAGTGCAAACAGTGACAGACTTTATTTTTGGGGGTTCCAAAATCACTACAGATGGTGACTGCAGCCATGAAATAAAAAGACCCTAACTCCTTGGAAGAAAAGACAACCTAGACAGAATATTAAAAAGCACAGACATTACTTTGCCAAAAAAGGTCCATCTAGTTAAGGTTATGTTTTTTCCAGTAGTCATGTATGAATGTGAGAGTTGGACTATAAAGAAACCTGAGAGCCAAAAAATTGATGCTTTTAAACCGTGGTGTTGGAGAAGACTCTTGAGAGTCCCTTGGACTGCAAGGAGATCCAACCAGTCCATCCTAAAGGAAATCAATCCTGAATATTCATTGGAAGGACTGATGTTGAAGGTGAAACTCCATACTTTGGCCACTTGATGTGAAGAGTTGACTCATTTGAAAAGACCCTCATACTGGGAAAGATTGAAGGCAGGAGGAGAAGAGGACAACAGAGGAAGAGATAGTTGGATGGCATCACCAACTCAATGTACATGAGTTTGAGAAAACTCCAGGAGTTGGTGATGGACAGGAGGCCTGGCATGCTTCAGCCCATGGGGTCGCAAAGAGTCGGACATGACTGAGTGACTGAACTGAACTGAACTGAACTGAACTGATGGGACCAGATGCCATGATCTTAATTTTCTGAATGTTAAGCTATAAGCCAGCTTTTTCACTCTCCTCTTTCACTTTCATCAAGAAAAGTTCTTTAGTTCTTCTTCACTTTCTGCCATAAGGGTGGTGTCATCTGCATATCTGAGGTTATTGATATTTCTCCCAGCAATCTTGATTCCAGCTTGTGCTTCTTCCTGTCAAGCATTTCTCATGATGTACTCTGCATATAAACTAAATAAGCAGGGTGACAATATACAGCCTTGACGTTCTCCTTTTCATATTTGGAACCAGTCTGTTGTTCCATGTCCAGTTCTAAATGTTGCTTCCTGACCTGCATACAGATTTCTTGAGAGGCAGGTAAGGTGGTCTGGTATTCCCATCTCTTTCAGAATATTCCACAGTTTATTGTGATCCACACAGTCAAAGGCTTTGGCATAGTCAATAAAGCAGAAGTAGATGTTTTTTTGGAACTCTCTTGCTTTTTTGATGATTCAATGAATGTTGGCAATTTGATCTCTGGTTCCTCTGCCTTTTCTAAAACCAACTTCAACATTTGGAAGTTCACAGTTCATGTATTGCTGAAGCCTGGCTTGGAGAATTTTGAGCATTACTTTACTAGTCTGTGAGATGAGTGCAATTGTGCAATAGTTTGAGCATTCTTAGGCATTGTCTTTCTTGGGGATTTGAACAATGTTGCAGGGAGGAAGCCAATTCTGACTCCATGTTGGACACTGTTTCCTTGACTTGCTTTTATTATTACAATCATTCTCCCTGGCTTGCCTGGAGGACCCTGTCCCTCTGCTTGATTGTAAACTAAAGTGCCTTTGTTCAGCTCTTGGAGAGATAGTTTATTCCTGCCCTCCTGTGAATAGAAGAGATTAACATACCCCTTCTGAAGGCTGGTCTTCCTTGGTGGCCCAGTCCGTAAAGAGTCTGCCTGCAATGCAGGAGACCCAGGTTCAATCCCTGGGTCAGGAAGATCCCTTGGAGAAGGAAATAGGAACCCACTCCAGTATTCTTGCCTGGAAAATCCCATGAACAGAGGAGCCTGGTGGGCTACAGTCCATGGGGTCACAGAGAGTCGGACACGACTGATTAACACTCACTCTGAAGGCTGGACATTCCCTTGGAGATGTTTTACAAGAGTGAAGACCCTTTCACTTCACTTCCCCACTGAACCTCCCTCTCTATTCTGCCTTTTGTCTTTAGTTCCTCATCGCTTCTTTCTCTCTGATCTATAAAAGAGCCTGATATTCAGATGCAAAGAAGATGGTTATTTTGAGGCACTAGCCTGCCATCTTCTCTGTCTGCCATCTCCTGGATTAAAGTCTCTTCCTTGCCTCAACACCTCATCTCCTGGATTCACCAACCTATTGTGTGTGGCGAGCAGAGCAAGCTTGGACCCGGTAACAAGAGCATTCCTCTTTTAAAAGTTAGATTAGCAGGATAAAATATCTGTAGCTCCTTGGACTCAGCAACTCTTGGTTTGAAATTTGGTAGAGTACTCTTGGTACTCTTTCCTCGCAGAGATGGTCGCTATTTTTCTTTATCTCTGTCTTTTGGTCCTTTATCATAAGGAGAAGCACCATCAGGTTCTCCTTTTTTCTTGCTCTATATCCTGAGAACTCGGCTTGTTAACCAGCGACAGTATTCTGTCTGGTCTCTGCTGTCCAGAAGCTGCACGTGTTGGAGTGCAGTCTGTCAAACAGACTGGTTGTCCAAGCAATCTCTTTGCTTGTTCCAGCTCTCAGGAGATTTTGTCATAAGGGACCCAGTCCATAAGTTTGTTGCTTTGTTAATGATTCAACAAAGCCCTTTGCTTTCTCAGATTATTTTGAGGAGTGACTTTTCTAGATCTTGTGAAGGCTGCATGCTTTGCACTGTTGTGGGGACACTTTTTATGTCTTACTGGTTTAAGTCACTATTAAGATCCTACTTGTCAGTGACCAGATGATGGATCCTCTGAGTTGCTTATTTGAACTTGACTTCTCAAGGGCAAATACAAATCTTAAATGTCTTCTTTATAAATATTAGTAAAAATAGTTTAGCCATCTGAACAGGTGACCTTGATTTTTTTTTTCCATCTGTCAGAAACTTGATTTGAATTCAACCCCTTTTGTGACTGGTGGGTTCTTTATTATTGTATCTGATTCACAGCTGAAATTTTGAAATGTGGTAAATGAGGTCTTCGTTCGAGTCTGTATTTTTGTGTATTATAGATATATGGTGCTGTTCACATTCAGATGATGGTACTGCCAAATTTAATTTGTAAAAGAGTTCTATTTAGTTGACTTAAAGAAAGTTAAGAACTTACACACATTTTCAGAAATAATGGGAACGCAAATGATCATTCACCAAAGAATGTTCAAACTACTGCACAATTACACTCATCTCACATGCTAGCAAAATAATGCTCAAAATTTCCAAGCTAGGCTTCAATAGTTCATGAACCAAGAAGATCCAGATGTTCAAACTGGATTTAGAAAAGACAAAGGAACAAGAGATTAAACTGCCAACATCTGTTGAATCATAGAAAAAGCAAGAGAATTCCAGAAAAACATCTACTTCTACTTCATTGACTATGCTAAAGCCTCTTACTGTGTGGATCATAACAAACTGGAAAATTCTTAAAGAGATAGGAATACCAGACCACCTTACCTGCCTCCTAAGAAACCTGTATGCAAGTTAAGAAGTAACAGTCAGAACTGGACATGAAACAACATACTGGTTCCAAATTGGGAAAGGAGTATGTCAAGGTTATATATTGCCACTCTGCTTATTTAACTTATATGCAGAGTTCATCATGCAAAATGCTGGGCTTGATGAAGCACAAGCTGGAATCAAGATTGCCAGAAGAACTATCAATAACCTCAGATATGCAGATGACACCACCCTTATGGTGGAAAATGAAGAGGAACAAAAGAGTCTCTGATAAAAGTGAGACAGGAGAGTGAAAAAGCTGGCTTAAAACTCAATGTTCAAAAAAAAACTAAGATAATGACATCTGGTCCCATCACTTCTTGGCAAATAGATGAGGAAACACTGGAAACAGTGACAGATTTTATTTTCTTGGGCTCCAAAATCACCACAGATGGTGACCTGCAGCCATGAAATTAAGATACTTGTTCCTTGGCAGAAAAGTAATGACCAACCTAGACAGCATATTAAAAAGCTGAGACTACTTTGCCAACAAAGGTCTGTGTAGTCAAAGCTATGGTTTTTCCAGTAGTTATGTATGGATGTGAGAGTTGGACCATAAAGAAAGCTGAGCAGTGAAGAAGTGATGCTTTTGAACTCTGATATTGGAGAAGACTCTTGATAATTCCTTGGATTGCAAGATCAAGCCAGACAATTCTAAATATTCAGGAAATCTTTCGTGAATATTCATTGGAAGGATTGATGCTGAAGTTGAAGCTCCAATATTTTGGCCACCTGATGTAAAGACCTGACTCACTGAAAAAGACCCTGATGCTGGGAAAAAATGAAGGCAGGAGGTGAAGGAGACAACAGAGGATGAGATGGTTGAATGGCACCACCAACTCAATGAACATGAGTTAGAGCAAGTTCCAGCAGTTGGTGACGATCAGGGAAACCTGGCGTGCTGCAGTCCATGGGGTCTCAAAGAATCGGATGTGACTGAGTGACTGAACTGAACTGAATGTGAATGAATATCAGTTTCATGTGATCTAAGAAACTACTTGCTATTGAAGCTAGTTTATGCTTTTTAGTTTAATATGGATATGTCTTTAGAGTTAATAAGGATACTACTTTTACTATACCTAGTTTAACCAGAAGTCAAATAAGACCGTGATATCTCTGTTACACAATTAGCCATGAAGAAAAACTGCTTGGGATGATGACTGACTTTGTCTAAATCTCACAAAATTTTAATGGGTAATCTAAACAAAAATGCAGGGAACAAGTGCTTTAGACAGATAGAGCTGGGGTAAAAGTAGTTTAGTTGAACAGTTTAAAAATAGTTACATTTTATGGTATGTCTTCTTAAAAATAATTTCTCCAAGTCTTGCAACTATGATTGGAGCTTACCTTGATAAAACATTCACATTATTTTGAAGTCACTAGTTTAAAGGCGATAACAGCTGGGGTGAACCTCTTGGTTGACTTGACAATGGAACTGAGTAAGATTTTCCACGGACTTTCCTTGCAACGGAATGAGTCCAACTTAGACCAAAAGGTCTAAGCTATACTGTATTTAGTTGGAGTAAAAAAGGTTAATACAATAATGCCTTGTATGTTTCATGGTTGTTAACAGCCAGGAGCAGTCACAGAGATTCAGTAATTATTTAACCTAGGTAGACAACTCCTACCTATTCAGCTCTGTATGTATGCCCTTATAATTGCTGCTACTTTTATATTTAACATGTATTCAAAAATAATCAGAGTCAACAGAAAACCTAATACATGGTGTCAGGTACTTCACTAGGTGCTAATGATACAAGACTTTACAGGACTTGCATGGATTCTAACTTCATGATACCAACAATTTAGAGAGGAAGAAAGGTACTAAACAAATGCTCATGAACATAATGAACACCACACTGGGCCTTGGGGAAAGAGAGCAGGTAATCCCACCAGACCAGGGACATCTGAAGAAATGACATGTTTGCAAAGTCCCAATATCTGAGTAAGTTAGAGAGAGAATTTCAGGCAGAAGAAATAGACCCCATGACAAGACAGTACATGGACTTCTGTTCTTTTAGATGAACTGAAAGAATTCTAAATCACTCAGAGTCAAGAGAACTACAGTAAGGCAGAAAAGAGAAATCATGAAAGGGCATAGAGGCCATATTAAGTACTTGAAACTTTATCATAAGGGTGTGCTAAGTCGCTTCAGTGGGATCCAACTCTTGCGATCCCATGGACTGTGGCCCACCAGGCTCTTCTATCCATGGGATTCTCTGGGCAAGAATACTGAAGTGGATTGCCATGCCCTCCTGCATCTCTTAAGCCTCCTGCATTGGCAGGCATGTTCTTTACCATGAGCACCATCTAGGAAGCCCATCATAAGGGTAATGTAAAGTAAATGGAAGATTTTGAACACAGAAAAATGTAAATCTTTGTGCTTATCATCTCATTTAATCCCCACAACAACTCTGTATGTAACGGGTACCATCACACTCTACAGATGAGGATGGAGGTTATACCAAATGCTAAGATTACAAAGTCATGTAATATCACAGGCAGGTTTTAAATGCTTATCTTTGCAAAATTCACTCCTCTTTTACTGCAAAATAATTGCTGTTAGTTGGCAGGGATTTTTCATTAGTAGGATCTTGTTGTAGGAAACATTCTTATACCATTTTTATTAGAGAGAAGATATGCAAAGGGAAAGGGGGAGCTCAGGGGATTTCTATAGCTCCAAAGTCTTTCTGTTATTGCTAGCCCTTGAAGGGATTAGGGAAAAGAGAGCTACTTGAGGAGGTAGGTTCTCTGACTTCAGCCTTTTTATTGATTAAATGGGGGAAGAGGTGATTAGATGGTATGTAAGACTTTTTCCAGTTCCAAAATACAGGGTCAGGTCAAAGGGCAATGTGGAATTATAGACCTCAGGCCACCACGAGAAACTAACAGTCAAGAGAGTATCACTGCCTGCAATTAGGGCAGAACTATTGCCACATCTGGATAAGAGGCCAAGGGCAGAAGAACCAGAGGAGAAGTAACTACATATTGTTACCAATAAAAGCTGGTAGCATAGTAGGGGTGCATCCAAAAGGATATCAGATGGGTGTGTGTATGAATATATATATATATATTCATCAGTTTTCTGATATCCTTTCTGCCAACCAGTTAAAAGGAAAAAATTCTCTAGAACCAGGGATGTTATTTCAGTTCAGTTCAGTTGCTCAGTCCTGTCTGACTCTTTGCGACCCCATGAACTGCAGCATGCCAGGCCTCGCTGTCCATCACCAACTCCCAGAGTACACCCAAACCCATGTCCATCAAGTTGATGATGGCATCCAATCATCTCATCATCTGTCGTCCACTTCTCCTCCCACCCTCAGTCTTTCCCAGCATCAGGGTCTTTTCAAATGAGTCAGCTCTTCACATCAGGTGGCCAAAGTATTGGAGTTTCAGCTTCAACATCAGTCCTTCCAATGAACACCTAGGACTGATCTCCTTTAGGATGGACTGGTTGGATCTCCTTGCAGTCCAAGGGACTCTCAAGAGTCTTCTCCAACACCACAGTTCAAAAGCATCAATTCTTTGGCACTCAGCTTTCTTTATAGTTCAACTCTCGCATCCATACATAACCACTGGAAAAATCAAGCCTTGACTAGACAGACCATTGTTGGCAAAGTAATGTCTCTACTTTTTAATATGCTGTCTAGGTTGGTCATAGCTTTTCTTCCAAGCAAGTGTCTTTTAATTTCATGACTGCAGTCACCACCTGCTGTGATTTTGGAGCCCAAGAAAATAAAGTCTCTCACTGTTTCCATTGTTTTCCCATCTATTTGCCATGAAGTGATGGGACTAGACGCCATGATCTTAGTTTTCTGAATGCTGAACTTTAAGCCAACTTTTTCACTCTCCTCTTTCACTTTCATCAAGAGACTCTTTAGTTCTTCTTCACTTTCTGCCATAAGGGTGGTGTCATCTGCATATCTGAGGTTATTGGTATTTCTTCCGTCAGTCTTGATTCCAGCCTGTGCTTCTTTCAGTCCAGCATTTCTCATGATGTACTCTGCATGTAAGTTAAATAAGCAGGGTGACAATATACAGCCTTGATGTACTTCTTTTCCTATTTGGAACCAGTCTGTTCCATGTCCAATTCTAACTGTTGCTTCCTGACCTGCATACAGGTTTCTCTAGAGGCAGGTCAGGTGGTCTGGAATTCACACCTCTTTCAGAATTTTCCACAGTTTATTGTGATCCACACAGTCAAAGGCTTTGGCATAGTCAATAAAGCAGAAATAGATATTTTTCTGGAACTCTCTTGCTTTCTTGATGATCTGTTAGTTAGGACTCATCTATTTCACTCCCTCTTCCACCTGAAATTGACAACCATCTCTATGCAATCTCTTAACTGCCTGGCACCTCAGTTTTCTTCAAGAATAAAGTGAGAATAATGCAGTCATTTAATTGATATTTGTGATTATGGAGGAAATGGACTTGAATGAATGAAATACAGTTAGAATGATGGTAATCTTTTTTTAAGGTGATCCTATTCTCAATTAACTGTATTGTTTTTACAAAATGTAAAAAATAGAAGGATGTTTTCCCTCTATGCTTGGCTTGTGGGTGCTAGATAGGAAGATTTCTACAAAAACCAAAACGAAAACCCCACACAAAAAATCTTGAAGCACTGATACTAAGTAGACATTTACTGTTCTTTAAAATTCTAATAGTTTCTCCAGTCATGATTTATGCCATTTGCAAGGTCAAGCAACCAATGAAAACAACAGAGGAGGCCTATTTAAAAAAAAAAAAAAAAAAAAAAAAAACAACAGAGGAGGAAGTGAAATGTGGCAGAGTGCTCATCCTTTCACTTCCTTCTCCTGCTAGCTGTATTCCTGTTAATATCTGTTAACATATATATTTAATATGAATATCACTTCAGGGTTTTCTAAGAAAAAAATGCAAGAAGTGACATTTTTCAACATAGCCTAGTGCAGTTGTTAAATCGTGAACTCTGGAGTCCGGCAAGTTCAACTCATGGCTCTGAATTTCCTGGTTGTGTGACCTTAGGCAAGTTAATTAATCTCTCTATGTCTTGGCTTCCTGATTAATACAATAGAAGTAATAATAGGTCTACCTCATGGGGTTGTTGTTAGTATTTAAGAAATTAAAACTTGAAAAGGACTTAGAATTGTATCTAGCACACAGTAATAACTCAATAAATATTAGCTATCATTATCACTACCCTTTTAGTTCTTCTGTATTTCTATTCCCTGCTTGCTTTTTTACATTAATACCTTCTAATTGCCCTAAAGAGGACTAGGGCTGGTGAGAGGATAAAACAGAATGCTTTGATGTCTTAAGATTTGTGTCTCAATTATCTTTCTTATATTAATTGTAAAAATTGTTGATACTTTTTCAGGAAACAGAGGAAAACGACAGGACAAAGCCCACCTATGCATGTGCGTGTCTACACACACCCACCCCTGTGGAGAAAAATGAAAACTAATGGGGCTAGAAGAGAAAAGAGCAAGACATTATCTTCAAATATCATTTAGGGAATTGAAGAATAATACAGTTTAATAATAATATTTTACATGAACAAATTTCCCTTCTTTTGAGTAGAAGCTTAATGTGCTTAATTTGGTTTTCATTTATATTAATCATTTCTTATCTATATTAAAGCACTTATCACATTGTATTGCAATTTATCTATTTATACGTCTATCTCTTCTACTAGACCATGAAATCCTTGAAGACAGAGGCTTAGTATTATTCATCTTTCTGGCCTCAAGGCTAATACAGTGCCCTTGGAAAATAACTCAATATTTGGTGACCAAACAAGTGAATGAAATTCTCAATCACATTGTTGGCTTAATGAATTCCTATTATAGATAGTTCAAGTTATACACACTTAAAGCAATCCTATAAAAAACTCTACATGAGCAATTTAAGCAGTAAAGTTGCAATAATCTACAAAAGAGTGCTTTTCAAACAGTCAAGTCACAGACTTTTGAATAGCAAACTTCCTGGTAGTCCAAATTTTGGGGTTTGAATGTTTTTGTGTCAAACTGACCGTGCCATTCAAGCTAACACTCCTCTCTTCTTGGGCCAGCTTAGATGGAAACAGCTTGAATTTTACTCCTCTCTGCTTCCTACCCTCAAGACATATACCCTGTTTGGAGTGCTCTAACTGATGGCTCAGTGTCACCCTCTCCCTGGTCCTAAGCAGAATATAAAGGTCCAGTCTCAGAAGAGATGCCTTAGGAACAGGATCAGTTTGAACCCAGTGTTCTTTTTCTTCATCCATAGCTACTGCCTATAATTGATCTCTGTCTACCTAGACAAGGTCTGTTTATTTACCTTGTTGCCCTATATTTCTAGACAGTCTACACCTCTGTCCTGTATTTCTAATCTCTGATCTCCAAGAGAAATGGCCTGGACTCTATATGCTGTAGGACTGGACTTACTTCTCAGATTATAAAAAAATCCATTGATTACACTGGACAAGAATTCAAGAGTCAAACAGATGAGAAACAGTGAGGACTAGAAAATTATAGTGACTTATCCTAAGGGAACTGTGCAAACCAGTGTTAAGGGGAGAGGTAGGTCTCTAGATCTAAAGGTTTTTCATTATATCACAGAGAACTGGTTAACCTGTCCATAGCAATCCTAAAACTGGTGGCCCTATATTCTCACCTGGCTAACATAGTAGGTCCTGACTAACATCTTGCCATGATTCCAGGCTGAGCAGAACTTTCATATCATTCCACTCTTCTGTTTTTTTCTCAATAGTTGGGCCTTTTCTCTTTTTTCCTTTCTATATATTCTTTTGAAGACTCTGCACTGACAAATCCCCTACCAGCTTCCTGTAAATGGCCATCCAATGTATAACTAAGAGATGCAATCTTTTGACAAATATTTGAGAGCCTGTCATGGACAAAGTTCCAACTTAATTTATTAAAGAGAATTCTGATGAGACAGTATATCCTCTTATTTATCTCTGAGATTTTACATTTACTTGGATGACTTGACTGGTTTGAGGCTTTAATATTGCAAATCTCAACTTTTGACATTAAATACATAATTTCTAGATAGCTATGTTGACCTATTATTTACCTACAGCTCTGTATTTCAAAACACATATAATGGCATATTGGTCAGTTATGAAGTCAATTTAATGGGCTTAATAAATTTTTAATAAAAAATGGAATAGAAAAGAAGGGAAAAATAGAATATGCCATGCATGTAAGCCTCAACATTCCTTTGTAAAATTTTAAAGTAAATACATATAAATATATAACAGCCCACCAGAATCCTCTGTCCAATGAGACTTTTCAGGCAAGAACACTGGAGTGGGTTGCCATTTCCTTCTCCAGGGGATCTTCCTGACCCAGGGATTGAACCCGCATTTCCTGTGTCTCCTACATTGCAGGCATATTCTTTGTCTGCTTAGCTATCAGGAAAGTCCCATAATAGGCATACACACACACACACACACACACACACACACACACACACACACATGTATAACATAAATAACATGCATATATATGTATGTCTATATATATATATGACTACTATGTAGTATGTGTTTTTATTACAGGTCATGATCAAAAAACCCTGCAAGCTACTGAGCGACACTGTATTTATTTTCCTTCTAATGAAAGGCTAACATAGTGACATGACATTTTTCTTAAAAATTATTAAACATTTAAAAATCAAGTATATTTACAGAAACAGGAGGTGTACAGTGTAAGTCACAATCCCTACTTCAGCTCTTTGAAGGACAAAAAATGTATCAAGTTTCTAATGCTGGTGAACTGCAAGTCTAGATCACGTTTTAAAGACAGGATTTGTATGCAGCTTTGCTGAACACCAGGTTCTGTAACAGAGAAGGCGCACGGATTCTCCCCCATGAACACCTGCGGATGAGTCAGCTCCTGGCTCTTTGGTGCTTTCCTCGCTGGCATATTGCTTTGCCACTCTTGACTACATTAAAATCTTAAATGATTCGACCTGTATCCTTGGAGCATAATGACTGTGGATGTGTGCTGGAGATACTCTTATCTATTTTGAGTAAGCGGGGGAGGCCAAAAGAAATGAAGAGACAAATCCTTGTAAATCCTTTATGTGTATGAAAGGTCCATTAGTGAAGAAGAAAAAGTAAAGGATGATCTGAGATTGAGGATTTTAAAATCAGAAAACAAAAAGTATCTTCCAGTCACCTACACTGCAAAGTTTTCAATGTGTGTGTGTGTTTTTTTTTTTTATTTAAAGGATAAAATAGACATGCAAACTTGACAGATAAAAAACAGCAAACAGGAATGACCTTTTCTGGAGGACCAGAAATAAAAAGGAATGCATATAATTAAGAGGCTGAGAAAAGGAGATGGTTGTAAATCCAGTTGTTTTCCATCATACTCAGTGTGATTTATGAATCATTATGGCTACTTCTGACCGCAGAACAAGAATAGCTGGGAAATGTCCCCCTCCACTTGTTTTATTACGTTAGATTTAAGTTTGAGTGACAAATTACTTTTTCGCTAGTTGGTACAACAAAACTTCCTAAATCAGAAAGTAGATAAATCTCACATAGGTGCTAAAGCACGGGTACCACTGGGTGAAAAACTTGCCACAAAGCCCCTCAGCCCAGCTCTTTGGTTCTGTAAGGCTGGCCTGACTCTTAATTTTTTAAAAATTATATTTTTTATCTTAATTTTCTTTTATTTTATTGTGTAAGACCATGTAACATGAGGTCTAACCTCTAATGAATGTTTAAGTATACAGTACACTGCTGTTACCCTTCAGTTCAATATTAATTATACAACAGATCTCCAAAATGTACTCATCTTGCTTAACTGAGATTTTATCCCCAATGGTTAGTAACTCCCCATTTTTCTTTCCTCCTAGTATCTGGGAAAAAACCATCATTTCACTCTTTGATTCAGTGAATCTGAAGCTGAACTGATTCTTAAGGGGAACTCTTGTTTTATTCTGTCACCAAGAGCAATAGAGGAAGAGCCACAGAATTTAGAGAGGTTAAAGATCTTGAACACCATCTATCTAACTTTCTGATTGGTTAATAGGAGCATGAGTGTATAGAGAAATGAAAGGACCTTCCCAAATTTATACAAGTTTTAATGCCATAGCCAACTCTAATCACTGTTAGGCCTGTTCTACAAAACTACCACTACCCACATTTGTTTAGATAAACACTTGAACTCTGATAGTGCTTCTAGTAATTCTAAAGGGGAAGTGTATGTTTTGATTTAACCAAAGCCAAGACCATGTTCACCATTGTCACAGAAACTGTGAGGACATTTTACAAAAGAGACAGTCATTGCAATGTCTAACCAAGCCCAGTGTCCCGTATAAGTCTTCTCATTTGATCAGCAATGTCAATTCATTTGCCCACATTCACATACTAAGTAGGCAGTGGAGTTTGGGACCACAGAATATTTGATTCCCAAGGCAATTCTTTAACCTCTATGCTGTTCAGCCAAAGTGACATTAGTAGCAGCAGAGCTGAGAAATAAAGTCCAGATACAAATATAGTCTATCTCCTAACACTTAACTTTCATAATGCTTTGGAGTTAAATGTGGTTGAGTAATGAGAGATAGTACCTTTGTGAACTGAAGTTTATCAGAAGTGATTTTCATTATGGCTTTATTAATACATGCTAGAGTTCACAGGCTGGAGATGTACGTGGCAGGCAACCCTTAAGTTGTGTACAATAGGAAATATGTTGATTTTCCTGAACTAAGACAATGGTATTCATAAGTCAATTTCAGTGAGTTGGCCATAATTACAAATCAGGGTATAATTTGGGGAGTCACTCTTTCATTATAAATGGTGCTTTTCCTCTGCTTCACTTTTCATGAGCAGAAAGGGGCTTGCTCTTGCAGGTTTCCTGCTCTTTTCATATCAAAAGTTGCCCTTTAATCCAAAGAGCAAACTTATCTACACACGACTTCAGTTTTAAACATTACCTATTTACTCAACACGTTCCTACTCTTTTCTAAAACATAATAAAATAAAACATAGTTGAAAGAGAAAACAAACTGCACAGTGAGAGGTAAGGTACCCCTTGATTACTCCTGTGGAAGATTTCTCTGATCAAGGTGGGCCACAGAACAGGGGCCCTTGGTTCCAGCTAGTGGGCTAAGCTGTCATTTATTTCTTCTGGCCCTTCTAGTACCTGTCTTCAAGTCAGAGAGATGAAAGTGTTTCACTTAAACAAATATCAGAGTGGCATCATCACCATAGCAACCAGAAACAAGAGCTTTTTTAAGACAGAAAAAGTGAGTCAGGGAAGGAGAGGTATTATTATTTATTTTAGATTAAATAAAATGCATGCAAGTTTAATAGTTGAAAATAGCCTATCAAGTTGAAAAAAGATAATAGAATAGCCTGCCTCTTTTGTTCCACTCTTACATTTTACCTGCTTTCCATTATTGTGACCAAAATCAGAATCACCCAGTGGAAGAATTCAGCCTCCTTTCATGATGAATTCCAAATGATACCTATTATTCAAACCATTTATTATTAAAAATCTGATAGAGTTCATTTGGAAAATAAATGGGTGTGCACCCTACATCTTTAGAAAAGAGGAATTGAGAGTAAGAGCATGAGACTCTCGGGAGAGATCTTAAACATCCAGTTCTGAATCTTACATAGCTCAAACAGCAGTCAACACATGGATGTTAACAGCCTTGCTGGAGAATGGAAAAAGGAATTTAAATTTGCCAGCAGAGTTAGTAGGTTAGTTTGAACACCTTAATGGATGAATTTCAATCCATGTCAAACCAGTCTGAGTGGCATATGGGCACATTACCTATGCCTGTGTCTTACCTCTTTCTTTTGCTTTCAAAATTTGTATAAAATTGTACACAACACAGAGCAATTGTATTCCTAACATTACATATATGCTTAAATACATTAATGGATTTTTCTTGAAATCTGGAGACTGAAAGAGTTTCATTGTTTAGTCCTGTAGTAGAGATACTCAGATAAAAGCTCAAACTTCATATTGTTCAGAATGTCATTATTTTTATTGTCCTGGAGAAATTAAAGGCAAGACTAGAAGCATTAGTGAGAAAATTACTCTAAAATAGAGTTGTGCGACTACCTCTGTGTGAGACAAGGACCCCGCTGTCTTAGTGACAGAACAGGGGGTGAAAAATGAGCAGATCATTTCCTCTCATTTGTTCTTTGGGATTCTCTAGATACTATTTTCTGGTGCCACAGAAATTTCTAAATGAGGGAGTCTGAGGCCGACTTCACAGAAACCATCTCCACCTGCTGATTTGGGGAGCAGCATAGTGCTGGCCTGAAACAAAGACTGAAAAAGAAATTGACTGACAATTCAGTGTTCCCATGTTTTATTTTGTCTGTGTGAAATAAGCCTTGCTATTTCTAAATAAAGTTTTCAGTTTAAACACAGCTCACCAGGAAGTGTAAGCAGATTTCTCTAACAACCTTAAGTAGGTAGCTTGGCACTGTCTATAATTTCAGTCATGTAAGTGTTAGGGGAAGCACCCTGACTGAAATCACCTACCCTGGCCAGGCAACACGGTAACCATTTGCCTGAGTTGTTTTACACAGGAGGTCCTGGTAAGGAAAACAGAACTAATAAGCCACCATCAATCAGAAGAGTAAGGGAAAGGTCAAAAGGAGACAACACATGTCCGACCACCTCCCAGAATCCTTCTCTCTGGCATCCATCTTGGCTGAACAAGGCGTGCACCACCAGGAAGGACTCTGAGTCAGAATGATTGGCTAAAGACAACCAGGAAACTAATCCCATCACCATAAAACCCGAGACTGTGAGCCAAGTGGCAGAGATGTTCTCCTGGGTTCCTTTACCCTACTTCTCTCCACCCGGGCGCCCTTTCCCAATAAAATCTCTTGCTTTGTCAGCAAATGTGTCTCCTCGAACAATTCATTTCCAAGTGTTAGACAAGAGCACAGTTTCAGTCCCTGGAAGGGGTTCCCTTTCCTGCAACATAAGCACTGCCTATAATGGAAACATAAGTGGAGGAAGAAACAGTAAATGATGGCAAAGTCACTTCTGGTCAGAATTAGGCCAGGGAATTTAGCTGTCATGAGCACTCACCCTTTGGCACCTTAGGTGTGCCAAGATTTGACTCATCTTGCTAGTTTCAGAAAAACAGCAATGGACAGTGAACGGGGATGCCCAGCCTGCTTCCATTCCTTCATGGTTTGCTCTGTGAATGTGGGACAGTGACATCTTCCAAAGCAGAGAGAATATTAAAGATTCTGAGAATTTGAGAAATTATTTTAGGGTTTCTCACTGCATCTTTTAGAAGGATCATATTAGGTGTTAGTTACCAGAAGATATAATATGCAAAAACAAAATTCCAGGGTAAATCACTTTGGGAAATACTAGATGACCCCAAGTTAAATAGGGCTCTTATTCTAAGGATTCTTAGAGTCTTTTATATGGTACATATATTATGACTCTCCAGAAGATGATTAAATACTCCATTTCCCACAACCATATTTGATTAAATGTACACACACACACACATATTTATTTATTAAGAACACTGAAAAGACAATATTACTGAGAACATAATTTGAGAAGACTGATGCCATCTAAACTTTTTAGCTTATCAGGGAGACTGAGGCCTAGAAGACTTAAGTGATAGCAATTGAATGACAAGAACATGAAACACAGGACCTTAGCCCTGTTCTCCTGACCCCCAGCTTAGGAATTCTATGTATTATATCAGGCTGTCCTAAGCTTTGTTGAGTTCCACTTTCTGCAACTGTAAAATGGGGGAAATTACTATTTTTTCTGACTCCTTAGCAGAGATTCTATAAGAATCAAATGAGTAAAAGGATGTGGAAATTTCTCCTATGTGAGTTAGTATGTGACAAACACTAATATTTCACATTAGTACATGAAGTATGTGCAAGTATGTGAAATAGTTAATCCAAGTATGTGAATTAATGTAAATAGGCACATACTTTTAGGGTTTCTCAGGCAGCGTTAGTAGTAAAGAACCCTCCTGTCAATACAGGAAATATAAGATTTGTAGGTTTGATTCCCAAGTCAGGAAGATCCCCTGGAAAAGGGCATGGCAACCCACTCCAGTATTTTTGCCTGCAGAATACCCATGGACAGAGGAGCCTGGTGGGCTATAGTCCATAGGGTCGCAAAGAGTCAAACACAACTGAAGCAGCTTAGCATGCACACACACAAGCTGATGCTTTTACAACTGGTGTCTGTTATTACACTTTAAGAAAACTAGTTATAAGTCACTTATTCTGTAAGCTCTAAGTGTCCTTTGTGAGAGTGAGATATAGTTTCTTCTACACTTACATGATTTTCACTGAAAAAGAGATCTCCAGGGCACTAGGGAATCCATCAGAAGTATCAGGATACCCAGGGCCCTTCTGAAACTTTTTCCTTTAAATTATTTTCTCATATATTTGCTTCCCAGGTAGTGAGAAACCATGTAAGTCTTTGTGTTCAATTTTGTGTGAGTTGTAACTAAATAGAACCTGAAGCTAAGAGCAAAAGGCTCTGAGTCCTCCTTTCTGAGTCATTTCCACACAAGGTGGCTGAACAGTGCTATTTCAGCTGAACCAGCAATAGAACCCACTTTTCCTACAGCAAAGAAGTCTAAAGTTAAACATAAACTTACCATATGATCTATTTTATCCTAGGTATTTATTTAACAGGAAAAAAAAAAGCATGTGTCTGCACAGATATAATACTTATACATGAATGTGCATATCAACCTTCTTTATAATATCCCCAAATTGGTAACAGTCCAAATGTCTATCAACAGGTGAGTGGATCAACAATATGTGGTATATCTGTATAGTAGAGTAGTACTCAGCAATATAAATGAATAGACTTGATATATTCAATACCATAGATGAAACTCAAAGTCATTATATTGAGTGAAAGAAGCCAAAGGAGAGTACATGCTATATGATCTCATTTATATAAAATATTAGAAAATTCAGACTATAGGAACAGAAAGTAGACTAGTGGTTGCCTAGAGCCAGTAGGAGGCCGAGAGTGAAAGAGAGACAAACAATAAAGAAGCATGAGGAAACACTTGAGGATAATGAATATGGTTATTACCTTGACTGTGCTATAGCGTCACAGATATGTACACACATCAAAACTATTGTAGACTTTACATAACTGCAGTTTGTTGTATATTGATTATATTATAATTTTTTAAAGAAAACTAAAAAACTGTCATTAGGTGAGCGAAAGAATGCAGAAATAAAGGAAAGGCAGTCAAGAAACAACAGTGTAGTGATGGGGCAGGGCCCTGGTGCCTCCTCAAAGGATAAGCATAATAATCTGATACATATATCTGAATCCTACTGCTGGAACTAGGCCCCCACCCAGGTGGAAGATAGTAACTGCAGGCTAAGCCTGCACGTACTGACTGGTCAAGGTCAGAAGGCTGCTGAGATTCCTGGGACACCACCCTGTTACCTTACCACCAACTGATCAGAAGAAAGTTACACACTCAGTAGCCCTCCTTCAAAATTTGCCTTTAAAAACTTACCTGAAACCCATCTAGGAGCTCAGCTCTTTTGAGAATGAGCTGTCCATTCTCCCTGCTTGGCCTGCAATACACCTTACTCTGCTCCAAACTCCAGTGTTATGATTTGTTTGGCCTCATCTGCCCGTATGTCCAGCATGTGAACTTGGGTTCAACAATATATTATGGGAAAGAATAATACATTTTAAAGCTTGAATAGGCCCCCTCTCCCCCACAACAGACTGCCAACATGATTTCCAGTAATGCATTCACAGTTTGCCTTTCAGAAAATCCCGAGTCATGAGAACCCCTCATTCTCTCCCCTACTCTAGAGGACACAGTATCTATAAAACAGAATCGTTGATTCTTTTTAAAATGATATCTCTATGAATTATCACAGTGTGTACATAAAGGCAGTTCTCTTGGCAATTAGTTCTCTGGTGTGCTCCCAGCTCTAACCTTTCTTCCTGTGAATTCTCATTGTTACTCAAACACTTTAAAGCTGCTGTGTCCAGGAATATTTTTTCCAGTAGCATCTGAGCATTAAAGAACTTCTAGTGGTAAGGGATGACTCAGAGATGTTTTCTCGCTAACTGACATAGTTACTGAGCATCATCAGATTTCAGAAATTCTATTGAAGGTGCTTGCTTTCCACACGTACATGATGTGCTCAGTGTGGGAGAACTAACAAGATAGAATTTTTGTGCTATTAAATTCAGAACATATTTGTATTTGTATTATTTGTGGTATGTTTTTAAATGAAATGAATCCTTTTAACGAAGTAACATTAAGGCACAAGAATAGTTTTTACTGTTCTTATTCTGCTGGCTAGAATAGTACACTTGAAGATAAATGTTAATTTTCACATCTCTTAAAGGAAGACAGTGTAGGAAGAAACAGAAAGTCCAGGCAAGTCAATGTTGAAGTAAAAAACTCATGGATCAGGAGACTGAAGAGCTGAGTTTCTCTTACTTTTGCCATTAATTAATTGAAATTTTAGACAAATGAGTAATCCTCATTGGGATATGGATTCTTTATCTATGGATAAAATATTATAGCAAATGTTTCAAAGATACTTTCAAGCTCTTCACTAAAATCAGTACCTTACTTATGGCACAAAATGGGACAAACACAAAAGTCACACTGTCTTTAATGTAGGTTCCTTTTAGTTATACCACTGTACAAAACTGTAAGTTTTCTTCTTATTACTTAGAGTAACAAGAAGTGTCCTTTCTAACTCATGTTTCTAGAATAAGGTACTTGCACCATTTAGTACCATGCATTATTGATGTTGTTTAGTTGTTAAGCTGTGTCTGAATCTTTTGTGACCTATGGATAGTAGCCCACCATACTCCTCTGTCAATGCATTATATATTATTTATACAAATGTTTCTTTATATTGTCACAAATACAATTGCCCTGTTATAAGTACTCTGTGTGTGTGTGTGTGTATGCATGCACACACATGTGTGTGTGCTCTGTTGCTCAGTTGTGTCCACCTCTTTGTGACTCCATGAACTGTAGCCCACCAGGCTCCTCTGTCCATGGATTTCCCAGGAAAGAATAATGGAATGGGTTGTCATTTTATACCTAATTCTGCCCCATGGTTATAATTGTGGTGATTCAGGACAGGTGTCCACATTGCACCAACAAAATGAAATAGTAAGATAAACATGATAAACTTATATTAAATAATAGGTCAGCAAATACTTCTGTTAGATGATTTTAGGCTTGAAACAATATATTTTTCTTGGCAATTTGGAAACAATGGATGACAATTCAATGCCTGGAGCTTAGAATTAACTTGCTACCTCACCCCCCCACCCCCACTGCCTCGCCCCATGCCCAACACCCAACCTCTCACCCTTGTGGTTGTATGGATGTGCTGCAGGGAATCTAAAAGATTTACACAGTATAATCTGCTTTTATTCCTATGACCCATTATAATGTAAAACATCTTCGTTTTCAGTACCATACTATTCAGTCTTGGCCATCAGTATTACAGGTATAATTTTTTTTTCAAAGGAATAATAAAAAATTGTTCTGAGTACCAGGACTAACATAAAATTAGAGAAAACACTGGAAAAGTGATCATAGATCGTCCTTAAGTGACAGCCAGGAAATATTCATCTCAAAGTGTTATGTCTGCCCTCAGGAATACAGAAGGCAATAAAAGAATTTAGTGGATACTCTTATAATTGACCATTTCCATTTCTCCTAATGGTATCAGTCTCTAAGGTATTAATCACTAGGTTTTTCAGAATCTTTCTAAACCTCTCTCTTCCTTCCTCCCTCCCTCCCTTCCTTCCTTGTTATTATCATTAGGAAACCTTTAAAACTTTCAATTCTATGTGATTATTTTCTTGAACTTCACTTTTAAGAGGGTGCTATACAAAGGAATTTGAAATAAATCCCTCATTTACCCCTGAGGTGGTCTGTGCCCTCCTGTGAGTTTCCAGTTTCTTCCTGGTCATGTCACTGATTGAACCTGTGTATCAGGCCTTGGAAAATCCTGCCTTTTGTTTATTGTTCAAACAAACTCTTTAATAGCAGCACATATAAAAGAAAACTTTAGAATTTAATTTATTCCAGTATAATGAGGCTTCCAAGAAGAGATCAACGTAAAAGCCAACCTTCCTATTTTTAAAACAGAACACATAAGAGCTTGCCTCATTTCCAATCTTCTCCAAAACCTCCTCCCTCTGGTAGGCCTCTTACACTCCATCCATACTCAACCACTTACAGTGCCCATCAAATTCTTTCCTCCATGCCTCTGTATATGCACATATATTGCTTGAAATGCCATTTTTCTCTCCTTCTCCTCTCCCAGGCCACTCTAATTTGTCCTTCAAGACTTGATTCAAGGCTTCCCCTCTGGGAAGTTTAAGTCTTTCTCCACAACTCACCACCAGCTCCAGCCAGGAACAGATGTGTGGGGTTGCTCTGTGTTCCCATTTTATACCAATGAAAACCATAGCCCTTCTTTCTCAGAATTACAGTTATCTCTGAATATCTGTCTCTTCCAAATGGGCAGTAATCTTCCTTAGATCTGGTATTGTTTGTTCACTGTCTCATCTCCAGATCTAGCCACATGTTTTGTCTTAGCAGCCAATCAGTTTAGATGAATGAATAAATGAATGAATGATCCACCTTAGGAATGCAGAGTTTTAACCTGGAGTACAGGATTCTAGGAGGCACATGACAGGGGTATAGATATCCTGAGGTACCAGCATTACCATAATAATAGTCAATCTTTACTTAGGGCTTAATATGTATCATGTATGTTTTAAAAATTTTATATGGATCATGTCATGTATTCCTGGACAAATTCCAGTACTATAACTATCCTCATTTTGCACATAGAAAATCTGAGACAAAGATGTTAAGTAAACCTCACAGACTTGGGAAGAACAGGGTGAAGTCAGGTGTTAAACCAGAAGGTTTGACCCCAGAGCCCACACTCTTAATTACCAGTACAGGGTGACTGCCTTGGCTGCTATTGTAGAAGAAGGAGGAAACTGTTTTCAGAATCTAAGCACAAAGCTGGCATATACTATTAACTCAGAAACTGTCTGTATGATGCTTTGCTTTGAGTGACCAAAAGGGTGGAATTCTGTTGAAGAGTCTTGGCTATTGACTCAACAGAAAAAAATATCAACAGTTTTTTGTTTTTGTTTTTTTTTTTTAATTAGAGCTATCCAACAACACAATGGGCTAGCTCTGAAGCCATTCATTTGGAAAACTAAGCAGAGACTGAGCTACTACTTAGTGGGGGTTTTAGATCTGGAATGTGTACGTATCAAAAGGATTAGGTGCTGGTAATTGTCTGCATTGATGCCACTGGAGCTATGATTTGGTTAGCCATATGTGAGATGTAGAGTACAGTATAGAACTTGTCCAAATGAGGTCAGTGATTACTTCCAACACTACGACACCATTCAGGTCCCAACTCAAGAATTTTCCAAAGTAGAGATAAACAAAAAAGTACAGTAGAAAGCAGGTGGAATGAAAGGACAGAAGACAGATCTGCTTCATTGTCAAGTGACAGGGTCCACATCATTTAATCTTTCAGAGACTCAGTTTCTTCAGCTATAGAATGGGGGTAACAATCATTTCCTTATTTTCAATATGTGGGGATCAAACAATTTTTGAAAGTGGTAGAATATGGTATAAATATAAATTGCCATGAAGGAGATATGAAAGAGATGTAAAGTTATGAGACAAGTGGAACTTAAAATCAAGTATGTGTGTGTTAGTCAGTCATGTCTGACTCTTTGCAACCCCACGTACTATAGCCCACCAGGTTCCTCTGTCCATGAAATTCACCAGGCAAGAATGCCAGAGTGGGTTGCCATTCCCTTCTCCGGGGGATCTTTCCAACCCAAGGATCAAACTCAGGTCTTTTGTATTGCAGGCAGATTCTTTACCACTGAACCACCAGGGACGCCACAAAATCAAGTGTATATATACACATATATATATATACACATACACACACACACACACACTTGAAGTGAAGAGAAAGTCACTCTTTCATGTCCAACTCTTTGCAATCCCATGGACTATATAGTCCATGGAATTCTCTAGACCAGAATACTGGAGTGGGTAGCCTTTCCCTTCTCCAGGGTATCTTCCCAACTCAGGGATTGAAACCAGGTCTCCCACATTGCAGGCAGATTCTTTACCAGCTGAGCCACAAGGGAAGCTCAAAAAATACTGGAAGGGGGTTGCTATTTCCTTTTCCAGGGAATCTTCCCAACCCAGGGATTGAACCCACATCTCTTAAGTCTCCTGCACTGGCAGGCAGATTCTTTACCACAGCACCACCTGGGAAGGCCTTTGTGTGTATATACATATGCACTTATCCAGCCTATAATTACTATCAGCTCTCAAAAATCTTCAGCATGATTCAGGCATCTTTGTCACAAATATCACCCTCTCTTAAACTTGAATATATTGGTTTACCTCATATGAGCTGGTACTTTTCCTGGATGATATTTTCTGTGTCTCAGTCCTTATATTAAGACTCAGTTTATAAGCAGCCTTGACTATTTACAACTCATAAGTTGCTGAGGTCAGAGACACCTCAGGATTTCAAGGTTGGTAGTCTGAGAGTCATTTTCTTTCCCTTTGCTATACAGATACCATCCACTGAGCATGCACAGTAACAGCTTTCATTTGGCAGTTATACCCACAGGAGCATCTGTATGTGAAGCTCTGGACTGTGGTTTAATTTCAGTGGTAGGCAGCCTTGGTCAAAGAAAGAAAAATTCTTATCCTCAGGTTACAGAATCACCATTGGTATAAAGCACACTCTACACATCAAATTGTCAAAGGACTTGCAATGGAATTAAAGAAAAAAGTAGCACCAGAACAAATGAGAAAGGATAAAGGAAAAAAGAAAACTAAAAGAAGAAAAGAATAATAAGAAAAAGTAAAATAAGAAGATGAAGAAACTTAAGGAGAGAAGACAACAGAATGAGAAAAGTAAAACAAACAAACAAAACAACCCATTGAAGAGGTGAAGAAAAGAACAAGTCTTCAGTACCTATTTTGCTGGACAGTTGAAGAGATCCCCTGAACCCTGCTGTTATCCTGATTTTCAGAGATGGATTAGCAAAATACAGAGTGAGCATAAATTTGCTAACTGTGTTGGTGCAGAGTCACCTTGGACCTCATCAGCATTGCTAAACATCACCCGTAACCCTTCCATTATCACCGAGGGTCTGCTCAGCACCAGGCCCAACTTGCTCCAATAATTTCAATTACTTTCCCTGACAAATTTTATGTTTCATGTATTTTAGTGGCCTGATAATTATGATTTCTCTCATTTCTCGCTATCAAGCTTAATGGGTTCCAGCATGAGTGTGTGGTTTCAGAAATGAAGTTCCACTTGAATTCACAAGTTATTATCTACTTTCATAAATGGAATTGGAAAAGAGAGAGTGGAAAAGAGATAAAGAATGAGGAATAAGGAAGAGATGAGTGAGCAGGAGGAGAAAAAAAAGAAAACAAAAGACCAGGATTAAAGAAAAAACTCAGCCAAATGTGAAAGGAAAAATCAGACTGAGTATATATAGAAAGTAGAAAGGAAAGTGCGCAGACAGCCTTTTCTAAAAAACATGAAAAGCACTGAACAGGTTATTTCCGTTATTAGGCACATGACTAATAAAGCAGTCTGGTGTGTTAAAAAATTCTCAGGCTCTCCAGCTATACCACATTGAGTTTGAGGAACTTGGTCCTTTTTTTTCTTTTTCCCCACTGGCTCTGGGATCAAAAACATGATACTTGAACTTGCACAGATGTATCTGTTTTCTTCTTTGTATGGCTAAGAATATTGACTTTATGGACTAATTTACTTTCTTCTTTTTTAATCCTGAGTATGTGTATATGTGTGCATGTGTATGTATCAAAATATTTTAATGAAATGGTAATTATATACAAGAAAGTGCTGGTGCAGGGAGATGGGCTTTCTGAGAGGTTGCAAAGTCAGAGGCAGAGATACATGTAGAGTGTAGGTTACCTGGGCACCGACAAAACTCTCCTCCCACATGTGAGGTGATGATTCAACTCCCACTATCTGGCATAAGAAATAGAAATACCTAGTTCTGAAGACACTCTCATCAGTGGAAGCCTTAGTAAAAAAAGATTATTTGTATCTTTTGTGTGATGAATAGAATAGAATTACAGTTGAATAGAATAGAATCACAGTTCTATGTGATGATTAGTTAAGCCCCAGGAGAAAAGGACTGTGATGCAGCAAGGTATCAAGGGTTCAGATCCAGGGACTTCCCTGGTGGTCCAGTGGTTAAGATTCTGTGTGCCCACTGCAGGGGGCATAATTTCGATCCCTGGTGAGGGAACTAAGATCCCACATTCTACGTGGCAAAAAAGGGGGCTCAGATCCATTAAAACTTTGGGAAGTGAGCATCACTAGCAGCTATGTGAATTCTGATTTTAGGCCAAATAACTGGTAACTTAATCTGACCTTATAGTTGGATCTTGCATGTTACCTCTTATAACCAGCATTTAGTTCATTTGAAGAGCTGTAGCAAGAAAAGTAGGACATAGAAAAATGAAGAAGACATAACTCATGACTTTAAGAAGCAAACATTGGCATGGGGACATAAAATAGATATGCAAATAAATATAATAGAAAACAAATATGATGAACGGTATAAAGATACATAGATGATATCACTATAATGGTAGAAAACAAAGAGGAACTAAAGAGCCTCTTGATGAGGATGAAAGAGGAGAGTGAAATAGCTGGTTTAAAACTGGACATTCAAAAAATTAAGATCATGGCAACTGGTCCCATCATTTTATGATAAATAAAGGGGAAAAAAGTGAAAACAGTGACAGATTTTTACTTTTTTGGGCTCCAAAATCACTGTGGGTGGTGACTACAGCCATGAAATTAAAAGACACTTGCTCCTTGGAAGGAAAGAAATGAGAAACCTAGACAGTGTATTAAAAAGTGAAGATATCACTTTGCCAGCAAATGTCCATACGGTCAAAGCTATGGTCTTTGCAGTAATGTACTGATGTGAGAGTTGGACCACAAAGAAGGTTGAGCACCAAAGAATTGATGCTTTCAAATTGTGGTGCTGGAGAAGACTCTTGAGAGTCCCTTGGACAGAAAGGAGACCAAACCAGTCAATCTTAAAGGAAATCAACCCTGAATATTCACTGGAAGGACTGATGCTGAAGCTCGAATAATTTGGCCACCTAATGCGAGGAGCAGATTCATTGGAAAAGATCCCAGTTGGGAAAGATTAAGGGCAGGAGGAGAAGAGGGCAACAGAGGATGAGATGGTCAGATGGCATCACTGATTCAATGGACATGAGTTTGAGAAAACTCTGGGAGACACTGAAGGACAGGGAAGCCTGGTATACTGCAATTCAAGGGGTCGCAAAGAGTTGGACACAAATTAGTGACTAAACAACAACAATAAAATGTCAAACTGGATCATACAGGTTTGAGAAGGAAAACGTTGTATCCTTTATAAAAGATCGTCTTTTAATAAGGGTCCAAATTTTAAGCCAAAGTGATGAATCTCTAGTTTTACAATTTCAAGCATCAGTGAGCTACTTGGGAGAATAAAAGGAGGATTACAGAGTACCTTCCTATTTCCATAAAAACACACCACTTAGATGGCAACAACTGAGCCCTGTATTGCATGCACTTGATGGAATAAAATGAGAAAGAAAGTTCCAAAGAAACATTGGGATTGAAACATATTAAAAGGTAACAAAACGCAGCTCTAGTGAAAAATTAAAAACAGCAACAGCAGCAGAACCCCACCATATATGGAAATCGCTGAAGTGATGATTCATATAAAATGCCTATATTCTGTATTCTGCAACTGGAAAAGGTTATCAGTTTTCTCCAATAATCCTAATAAAGACCACTGTAAGATGGATTCTTCAGTTCTGTTAAAATGAAGTAAAAATAGATGCTCTTAAAGTGGACTGAAAGAAAATAACTAATTACCTGTCAATGTGCTTCTCTTTCACCAACTACCTTTCTGCCAAGGCAACTAAAACTAAAGACAACTGGACATTTTTTAAGGTTATCTATATTTTTCAGTGAATATGTTAAGATAGACCATTTTCTAGGTGGTATCTGACTAATTTATCAACTGATTGACAGTCTTATATCAGCTTTGACTTTCAGAAAAAGTATACGCCCACTGGAAAACCATGACCTACATGCCTGAGTCTAGGGAGTGTGTGCAGCACGTGGGATACAAAGATAGGTGAGGAAATTCTGCCCTGGAAACCCTAGTACTTTATTTGGAGAAACAAATACATACAAAAAAAATAATTATAGCCTCTGAGAGAGAGAGAGTGCAATGGACTCTGGTTGCTGGTTGGGGAGAGGTGACCATGCAGTGTGGCAGGAGGTTGGAAGTTTCATGAATATGCCAAATTTCAACCTGGCCTTGAGGGATCCCGGGAGCTGACTTGGTGGTGATAGGAAGGGAAGGAGTCTGGTCATGTATTGAGAAGAGTCTACACAAGCCACTGTTTACAAGATTTGTTAGGGATTTAGGCAGGTGCTGTTTGTCTTTCAACCTGTTTTTTTTTTTGTTGTTGTTGTTTTTGACAGTTTCCAAGATAACTTGACTAAGATAATGTTAGTGGCCCGCAGAGGACTTTGGCAGTAATTAAAAAAAAAAAAAAAAATCAAAACAGGTGCCACCTCTAGGGATTTGGCTTCTTTGGGTCACAAGTCTGTTTCATCTCAGCAGGATCACAATAGGCCCAAATGAAGAGATTTGACATCACTGTCTGTCTAGTCTCATTATCTTTGACAAGGGCTTGCCTTGCCTCAGTTAATTATGGCAGGGAAACACTGAATCTGAGAATACAGATGGTGAAGCGAGGGGCCTTAAGGGAAACTGGGCTTCCTGTGCTCTGAAATCACCTGCTCATCACAACCTGTCATGGAGGCCAGCACCCAAAACTCAATTAGCAACCACGAATCTAGAACCTCAGAGACAGGTCTCAGGTACCCTGGACTCATCTGAGCTCCTTAAGTGTCCTGCTTTGGTTTCTATCATATGGACTTAACTTTCCTCATCCAAGAGTCAGCTGTAATAATAACCACACAGAAATCTTGAAAAGTCAAATCTCATATTTAAATTCAAAGATTCCATAGCCTACTAAAATGACTCCTAATGTACTCTGAAGAGTAAAACCATCTAGAGTACAAAACATTAACAAAAGATCTCTTTCCTCTTTCTTTTAGGAAGTGTATGCTTCTTGAACTACATTAATTTTGGAGAATCTCCACCTAGTCATATCTTGGTAAGAACAATGTGAGTGATCCCATGTTGGCTGGAAGCTCCTGTCTTTTTTTTTTTTAAGACGATGGAACAAATGGCCTCCTGAGAGTAAATGTAATTTTTGAAATAAAATATGGGCTAAAGTGCTCTTTTAACCTTTAGAATTAGATCTTTAATGTTCTTCATATTTTGGTATCATCCTCAAAGTTTTATGGATATTTTTAATCAGTATCTGTTGAAAATAAGACTCCCAATAAAACACTAATGGAAAGAGGAAAATAGAGAAGGACAAAAGGTGTCGAAGATGTTTTTATAAAAGGTTGGCTGTATTTATATGTCCCCGTTACCTGCCCTCGCCCATGGTTCTGATCCTAATTGCCGCAGTAAATCATTTAACTGTATGATTTGTCATGTGAAATAATATTTGAATCACTTATTAAAGACCCATTTTATGTCAGATGCCTTTATATAATTTAAGTCTAATTTTCAAAAAGATATTTATCACTGACAAAACTGATTCAGAGAGGCCAAGAGACTTACCTAAGTTTACAGATTCAAGTTAATACCAAGAGAGGATTTGAACACATGTAATCTGAATCCCAAACCAAGTGTCTTCCCCGTTTCTGCGAACTTAGAAGACTTGTGATAGAAGAATGCAGAGTCTCTCTTCCAGCTAAGTAGTTCTGGTCAGGTTGCCTGCTTTCTTTTCTCCATATACAATAAAGACACACATTTTTAAAAGAAACATTAAAATGCCATTTCTATCCTCTGGCTTTAAAAGGGGGTCTTAATATTATCTGCATTGTAGAAGAAGGAGGAACAGATCTGCCTGAAAGTGTTTGAGTTGTAAGGAGGTATATTAAATTGGGGGAGAGGATTCTGTTGCAGAAGAAGTTTGGAACACGAAATCTAACTCAGAGATGTCTCTACCACAGTTGCTCTCTGATAAAAACACAACCCAAGCCACACATGCAAGCCACATGCTTAAATTTAAATCTCCTAATAATCATGTTTAACAATGTAAAATCAAATAGACAATATTAATTTTAAGAAGACATTAGGTATCTGAAAGATTACCATTTTAAGATATAGTCAACACAAGACATTCACGATCTGTTTTATATAATTTTTTTTTGTCTATGAAGCTTTTAAAAACCTCTGCTATGTGTCTTACACTTGGAGCACATCTTTATTTAGAAAGCTTTGTTTAAAGTGCTTGAAAGTGACCTGTGGTCAAAGATGATCATACTGCACAGCAGAGTTCTGGTAGCTTAAGAAAGAGATGGTGATCAAAAGGAGTCTGCATTAAAATGAGCTCATTTCAGAATGAGGGGACTGAAGTGTATATATATATATATATGTGTGTGTGTGTGTGTGTGTGTGTGTGTGTGTGTGTGTGGGTGTATATGTATATATATATAAGTATATATATAAGTATACATACTTATAAAAGTATATATATAAAAGTATTTATATAAAAGTATATATATAAGTATATGTATAAGTATACACACACACACACACAAACACAGTGACATATATATATCAACAACTGGAGGTGGATAAAATTTCCACTCACTGGCAATGAGATAAGACAAATTATAGGAGAATTTTGTGGAGTGAAATGAAGGAGGGAGAAAAACAAACACTTGGGGGGGAAGTATTTCTCATCCATTGTCACTTACTCAGCAGAAAGTTTCCATTTTTGCCACTGCACAGAGGAGACTACTAATGCTAAGAAAAATTTAGTCACTTGCTCAAATTTTTGCTTTCTACTAGTCTATTAATCTGTGACTACCTGAGATCAATAGTTGGTATATTTTATTCTCATCGCTTATATTTAAAAAAAGAGAGAGAGAGAGAGAGAGAAAGAAACAAAGATGTAATCTGCCAGTTGGCCTGAGTCTCTGTTGCTGATGAGGCCCAGACAGAGGGGATTTGCAAAGAGCAGGGTTGGAGGAGGCTAAAAATCTTGCCAAGGGCTGTGTTTCAAAGGCTGTGTCTGCAATCCTTAAGCCTAGAAGGTGTTAGAGGCAGGGAGCCAGGCCCACAGCAGCTGTTGTACTAGACAGTTGTTATTTTGGGGACACGGGCCTGCTGTGCTCTTGGCATGGTTAAAGACAAAAAGCAGAAGATTGGGCCTGACATGTAGACAGACAGCATTGGTGGAAAAACTGGAGAAACTCCTCACATGAGGCTGGTTAAAAGTCGGGTAGCTTGTCCAATGACCTGCTCTGGATTTTCAGATACTAGCATAGACTCTTGTCTGACTTACACAAGTTCAGTATGCTTCTTAGCTTGTATTTTAAAATACAAAATAACAGTCATACTTCAAACTGTCCACATAAAATGCAGACCATCTTTATTCGGTGATTTACTCTGCTTGGGTCATTATGGTGAGACGATTCTTTATCACATCGTTCTCATACAGTCAACTCTTTTAGGAGAACTTGGGAGATGAAGAAGAGGCATCAGATAGCTTTACTTTCATGAAAACTGATTTTCATGAAAGTCAAGTTATTTTCAGTTAAAGATCACTGCTGAGAGGAAAGAAAAACCAAATGAGTGGAGGAGTAATAAGGCTGTCTTTAAAAATGGGTTCATAATAAATTCTAATTTCTATTTGAATAAGTAGTTTATGCCTAATTATTTAACCTATAGGATTGTGAGTTAAAAAGTTGACTACATTCATTCAAAAGTTCCTTCAACAGCTGTTGTTTGAGCATCTGCTCTGTGCTAAATGCTATTCTTGGCTCTGACCATAGACTTGTGTGGCAAAGGCTGCTGGCTGATTCCTGAACCCATTACCTCTTCTTGGGAACACGATCAGACTACATTTTCTAGACTTTGGAGTTAGGTTTGGATATGACTGAGTACTCACCAACAGAATGTAAGAGAAAATGTTACTTCTGTCCCTGCCATGTGATTCTCCATGAGAATCTTTCACCGACCATAGTGACCTTGGGAACTACAAGGAAGATGGTGGAACCACGCTTAAGAAGATGGCAGAATCACTGCTTAGAGAAGAACAGTAAGAAAACTGGTTTTAGAGTTGAGGTGAGCTAGAAATAAACTTACTTTTCACTTTCATGCATTGGAAAATGAAATGGCAACCCAGGCAAGTGTTCTTGCCTGGAGAATCCCAGGGAGAGCAGAGCCTGGTGGGCTGCCGTCTATGGGGTCGCACAGAGTCGGACACTACTGAAGTGACTTAGCAGCAGCAGCAACAGCAGAAATAAACTTGGTGTAAATAAAGGTATACATGTGGGATAAGAAAAATCACTTCATCCTAGAGATTTCAGTTTCCTGTTTTCCTTCCAGCATGTTAAGCCACTTATAGAAAGATATAAATGCATCCTTTCTGTAGGCAATAATGAAACATTGGTTAGCTAGTTAATTTTCTTCCATAAACAAAAACAATTTCTGATTATATCACCTAGTACTAGAGCAGCAGAAAGATGAAGAGGCAGTGGTCAGAGGTCTGACATCCTGTCCTAATTATATGATGTGAGTTAAAGAAACTACTGCTGAGGTCTTAGTTCCCACATGTACAAAACTGAAGATCTGGGTTATGACCTATATGATTCCGCACACTTCTGTTTCTAACTTTTGAGCCTGCACCCAAATTTTTTTTTTTTTTTGCACAAAAAAATGATAGATGTGTAGCTGACATTCAATGCTTAGGAGACACGCTGCCCGGTTTATGGATTCAAATGATGGGACTCAGCGTATGAACTCAGAATTCTTGACTGTCCATTAGAGGCTTGATGCATTATCTACAAAAAGGAGGCTAAAGAGACATTGGAAAGTGCCTGGTGATTCAGAGATTCTGTTTGAATTATCCAAAATCTTCCCAGGACTTTTACTTCATTTGACCCCTGTCCCCTGTACATCTGAAGTATGAATATGTTGTGTGTATATGTAATATATATATATAATATATACACATATACAATGTGTATATATAATCCTGAATTCCGATAGCTCTGAGCCTCCTTTGTCCTTTGAAGTTTCAACTTTTCAAAATGTAGCTGTATTGTTTCTAACAATTGGGTCTTTCTCCCCAGCTTCCCACCCCCTGCCCAGCTCCTGTCTTCTCTGTGTTCCGCCTCTCCCCTCTCAGCTGCCCGATTCCTGCTGCTGTGTATTGTAATTTAAGGCAGTCTGCGCTTTCCCTTCCTTCCCACGGTGCCTTTGATTCAGATACAGACAGATACATTATTGATCAGATTTCAGCTGCTGTGCTTCGCTTGCTGGTCCTGCGCTAGCAACTAATAAGCTAATAAGAGAAGCAGAGTGAGGAGAGTCTGCCTCCTTCCATAAAGCAAGTGGCCGACGACGCCACAGCCTCCATTCTGGCGTCTTGAAGAAACGCTACCTGCTTTCCTGCTGGTAGCCCTGGTTTGTTTGGTCAGGCCGCGTCACTGAGCAGACGCCAGAGGTCCCCACGCCAGGTAGAGAAGCCCCGCTTGCATGCAGGCAAATTCATGTAGATGGAGGACCATTCTTTGCTCTACATTGGATACGTGCTTGGACTTCTTTTATTTATTTATTTTTAGTGGTTTAACTTCTTTGTAAATCCTAAGTATTCATTCCATGTAAATCCTAAGTGTTCCATGTAAATCCTAAGTATCCATTTTGAACAAGATTCTTAATAAATCTGTTTATTTTTTGCCACCAATTTAGGATTGGGTCTTCAGAGAAGGCAATGGCACCCCACTCCGGTACTCTTGCCTGGAAAATCCCATGGACGGAGGAGCCTGGTGGGCTGCAGTCCATGGGGTCGCTAAGAGTCGGACACGACTGAGGGGACTTCACGTTCACTTTTCACTTTCATGCATTGGAGAAGGAAATGGGAACCCACTCCAGTGTTCTTGCCTGGAGAATCCCAGGGACGGGGGAGCCTGGTGGGCTGCCGTCTATGGGGTCACACAGAGTCGGACAGGACTGAAGCGACTTAGCAGCAGCAGCAGCAGCTTCAGACTCTGAACCTACATCCTTCTCAAGAGGCAGAAATACTGAGAATTCTCTCCTGAGACCTATTCTCCAACATCTTATGAGACATGACTGAAAAAGCTACAAGAAAAATTTCTTTATCGTACCTAAAGTTTCTTTCTTCTTTACACATTTAAATGCCTTATTTCAAAATGTCGAATTTTTTAGTGCTTCGATCCTTTAATCTATTAATTCTACTACTGTAGTTATGCTTACAAAGGCATGTGTGTGTGTGTGTGTGTGTGTGTGTGTGTGTGTGTATTTGTACAGATATATATATACATACAAATATGTAATAGCAAAACCTAGAAAAAAATTGGGGGCTACTTAAATAAATTATTGGTTATCAATAGGGATCCTCTCGTGGCTCAGATGGTAAAGAAATTGCCTGCGATGCAAGAGACCTGGGTTTGATCCTTGGGTCAGGAAGATCCCCTGGAGAAGGGAATGGCACCCACTCCAGTATTCTTTCCTGGAAGATCTCATGGACAGAGAAGCCTGGTGGGTTATGTCCATGGGGTCACAGAGTTGGATATGACTGAACAACTTACCCCCTAACAGAGTTGAACAATATGCAGCTATTTTAAAAATGAGATAGCTATATATGAGGATTTTTAAAAGTCCATTCTAATACAAAATAGAAACCATACTTGTATAGGCTGAACTCTTTTGTTAAAATTTTTATCTACTATGTATTATCTGTCTTTCTTTCCATCTATTTGTCATTCATCCATCTAGATATCTCTGCTGGTTTATGTCTTAAACATTTTATATTTTACTGGCAGTGCAGATCAAATCTGTTAACAACAACTTTCACTAGGAAGAATGACTCCAGGAAAAGGAGATTTACATGTTATAGTTTACATTTTTGAGGTTTTTGAACTTCAAACTTGGTGTGGATATTGGTTTTATTCTTTGAAAGATGTCATGCCAGCTGAGGTAAACTGGATTCTGATATTATGGAGGATTCTTCTTCTTTATCCCCTTATATATTTCAAACCTATATGTCTTGTTTTAAAATGCTCTCATATTAAGGCTTAATGGCTATATAAAAATATGGTCCCGGTCACTTTCCTGAAAATGAATTTTGAAATACGAAGGGAGGAAGTCACCGGGGCCGTGAAGCCTGAGCAGTGAGAGGGTGCTGAGTGGGCAGAGGAAGGACGAGGAGCGACACTGAGGGATGCGTCTCTTCAGGCAGAGGTGAGGCGGGCGAGGGCCGGCAGTTAGGAAAATTGGATTCTAGCCCCGCTCGGCCATTTCCTGCCCTCTTACACATGTCACTTAACCTCTCCTAACCTCAGTTTCCTCATTTATAAAATAAGGGAATTGTGTTAGATGATTTCTGAGCTGCCTTCTAGCTCAGAAATCTATACAATTCTATGAAACAGCAGCCTTTCTCCCACCACATAACTGGCAGGAGGTGGTCATGAAATAAGGTTCAGAATGTGATTTATCTTGCATTGTACATTTTCTCTGTCCTTCAGATGGAAGTAGTCAATAGGTCTTGTTTTTTTTCCCTCCTGTTACCCTGATAATAAGTGAGGATAAACTCCCTATAATGGATGCCACAGAGACTTTTATATGCAGGGGAAAAAATGAGGTGGCCCAAAAATGCTCATTTGATAGAATACACTTCTAGCCAGAGACAGCAAAGGCAGGCACAGTGAATGAACCGGCAGGTGGATCAGAGTGATCAGAGTTTTCATGAAAAAAAAAAAAGAAAACAAAAAATTGAAAAATAAAAAATACATCATTCATCATTTGGAATTTTGCAGTCTGTGGTATATTTTATCTGATTCTGTCCACCTGTCCTTTCTAAAGCATTTCAGCCTGACTGTTTTCTACTCCAAACCTACAGAGAAGAAAGAATCCTGACCCACTCTCTCCCATCCCAGCAGACTGTCAAGTTCCTTCAGTCCTTTAAAGCCCTTGGCTTGGGGTTATGGAAACAGTAAAAACCAAAGGCTGGGTAATCAAAATGTAATAATGTAAACAAGGAAGAATGTAACATGAGAAATACATCTTGAGCCCTTATCATATATTTGGCATCATGCTAAGCATTCAATACACAAAGGTCAAGGCCCTACCTTGAAGAAGATAGGAGTCTAAATGGGGGAAGAATCTATATATTTGTAGTAACAGTACAAGTCCTACACTAGAAATATAGACCAGAGCAAAGGAAATACATAGTAGGGGCCATTTAGCTTGGCAAAGAGTCATTATAACTGGGCCCTTAAAGACAAATAACCAATATCCAGGATCTCCTTTTGCTAACAGTTTCTGGCCTTACTGTAGCAAGGAAAATATCTCCATTTCTCTGCATACAGTTGCCCCAGAAGCATGCACGTGTCTGAAGAGCAGGTCATCTGAAAGATGGATGAAGAAAGGCCCCAAAGTAGCAGAACTGGTTTGAGGATGAGGAAGAGTAAGCACTGGGAGCAAACCAGGAAAAGAATAGACTCTGTAACAAAGCGATGGGGAGACTAAACAGCAAAGGGAGTGGGGCGAAGCACTATGAGGGGCTGTATTTCTAAAATATTGTAGATTTCACCCCCCAATGGTCGTGTTTACCTTCCCTCTTCAGTGACTGCGTTTCACTGGGCATCCTATAGTAACTGTAGGACTATAGTAATAGTCAGAGTGCATCTCTTTTTACATAAGGTTCCCTGCCGTCATGAGTCATCATGAGCACAGTGAGTTTTGCCCTGAAGCCTTCGGGAAAGTAGAACAAACCTAGCAGCACCTCCAAGGCACAGACTCCCTGCTGGAGCAAAATGAATGGAACCACAACCAGGAAGTATTTCACAACCAGGTGTGAGGAGGTGGAGAAAGGGAAGACAATATTTCTATCCTGGAGCGATTTACACTAGATTTAGACTAAGACACATAGCCAAGTGTAGGACTCAGCTGTAAGTCACTTGTGAAAGAACAACTACTATATTTTTCCCCCTCAAGCAATGCATATGTTTAAATCAAATCAGCAAATATTTTTTAATAATATCATTGTTCCCCAAATGTTGTCACCCCTTGATTTATTTACTTTTCTTCTAGCAGAGTCAGGCTCAGAACTGCTGGTGTCACAGGGTCAGGGAAAAAAGGACCTGACATTAATGGTTGACTGATACTGTTTTCTACTGAGGAATATATTAAGAGTCTCACGTCCCAGTAGCTTGAAATTTTTGAGGCTAGAGCTGTCCCTGGGCTTAAGAATGATGAGTTTCCATAAAGGTCCTATTCAAATGTCAATGAATAGGGCAATACCTGAAGCCATTAACATTGCAGTCATTATGCAGAAAGAGTAATTTTGCTGTATGCTTGTGGAAGAAGAATCAAGGTAAGACAGTACTCCATTTTTGATGCCTAATAAGATATAATAAAAGAAGAGACATAATGACAGATGTTGTCTGTTTCATTATTTTGTGTGTGGGCTTGGGGTCTGAGAAATATTTACCAGCCATGAATTTTTCAGTGTCATTATTAGAATATCTGGAATTTTGCAAAATGGGGCTGTGTGTTTCAGGTACTGGGGAACTAACAATATGCAGTTATATGGATTAAGCTGCAGACTACCCTAAATTCATATAATTAAAAGCCATATTATTATATGGTTTTAGCTTTATTGTATACATGTACTTAAGGACTTCAGATAGACAATTTTTCCTTCAAATCACAAAGTGGAATATCCAAAATCCTTATTTGAGTTGTTTTGATACTATGAAAGTAAAACCAAAATAGAACTCTGAGCTCCTAATTCCCAGTCCAGTGTTTTCTATAAATTTCACTATTTCTGAAATGCTAAAGAGAAGAATTCTAGAGAACACTTCATCACAAAAGTCACAATTCACAGAGAAATCAGAATTTTCAAAGCTAACTTACTGCAAACCCATGCCTTTTCCTAGATTTCATCTCAGCTCTGGAACCGTCACGTTCAGACATTGTGTGGTTTCATGCAGAGTGTATGATGAGCGGCTTGGCATGTAAGCTAAGGCCACCTGAGAACCCAAGGGAGCTTGACTATGCGTATGTCCCGGGGCAAGTCTAGAAATTAAGATGAATAAATGAGAGCAGTGGGTAGGAAAACGTCATGTAGTAGCTTTCTGTCTACAATAACCAACTTGATCCTTAACCTATGAGCAGGTATTTATTTTGAACAACCTACCTCCTCAATAGCATGTAAAGACCTACAGAAAGGCAGAGATGAGTAATGAACATGTAGAAGAAAATCAGAGATCTGAGACTATTTTCTTGGTTAATTGTAGGTCCATCTCAGTAGTTTCACCCTTAATTAACCAGTCCTGATGACATGCTATTCTTGGCATCAGATGGTAAGCATTCTAAAAAAACCAGAAGGCAAATGATTTTTCCTGATTCTTGACAACCTTCAGGATGACTTGGTAGAGATCTATTATCATTTATCATCTTCCTGGCTTTAGGGAGGCACCTCACTGATGCTCACTCATTATGTTATTCCTTATAAAACTGCTGAAAGTAAAGTCATAGCATTCAAAGTGCTTATTTTGCACAAAATGAATTAATACCTTTCACCTGAAGCTTGCCAACTTTTAACCTCTAATAGACTTAATGCTGTACTTCACCATATTCCTGAAAGTTATCAGTCAATATTGTTTGGATGTATCAAATTACATATAAGTGCACAGTAAGAGTTGGCTTTTTAAAATGGTTCCAATTCAACAAATTTTCCTAAGAATTAATTTCATTGCAGGCATTGAACTAGGTGTTGTGGATGTACAGGTGAATATAATTGACTTCTGTCATCAAAAAATCTGAGAGTTTAGTGTAAGTTTAGTGTACATTAATACCAAATGTCAATATTGTCTGCTGAGTGCAAACACAAAGGCAAGCATAGGTACTGTGAGAGAACAAAAGAGGAGGAACTTGTTCATCCCTGGAGATCAGTCACAGTGCCTGCAAGAAAAAGAAATGGCTGAGCTGAACTTTTTTAGAAAAAGAACGGATATTCTTAAAAAATTCTCTGGCCCAGTATTCATTCCTTATTTATTTGTATTGTTTGCATAATCTCAGCCAAAACACAGCCTTATTTGTAACTTCAATTGTAGAAACAAGAGTTAGGAGCAAACTTGCAGATGGATTGTTAAGGTCAGTTCCATGTTGGTGATAGATACATTTTTTGATCCTTTCCTGTAATTTTTTTTTCCATATAGAAAGTGTTCTTAATGCAAAGCACCCCTGCCTTGAACTGTAAATGTTATCAATATATTTATATTTAACTGAAAATATAATGGGAAATGAGTATTAGTGGTACCACTAACAAGTCTCACATAGAAAGTCTAATCTGGGAGAAAGGAGCAGAGCTTTGTTTTCATGGCTACATTAATGGAAAAGCTTATACAATGGGGAGGGAATGGTCTCCTGGAGAGAAAAAAGCTGAACCATCGTAAAACAAATTCTCAAATTCTGCCTTCTGAGAAGCGTCTCTGACTATATGTCTGTTATCTTTGTATATTGATCTTCACTTTCAAATAGTTCCATCTTAATTAGCATATTAGTGAAGAAAGAGTTTTTATTGAATAGATTTACATTTATTTTCTCAGGCTTTTTTGGTTTTGGGTGTGGTGTGGAGGAGGATACTGATGACAGAATGATGTAAATTCAAAGGTTCTGACTGGAAAGGTATTCAGCCATGCAAATAATCATAGCTAGTATGCAGGAGCACATAATGTTAGGGGGCAAGAGGTCATTCCCCAGCTCCATCCATACTGTGCAGTGAGCACAGGCTTCCTAAGTTCTCCCACATATCCTGCTTCCTCACCTGTAAAACACAAAGATCTAGGTATACTAGATATTGTGCTTTTTTTGTCTATATTTATGGGGGAGTTGCTGAGTCATCAAATACTATATTATTGATCTACTAAAGAATAATTTACAGGATAGTGAAAAATATCTAAAAATTAAAATGGACACAGATTGTCCATAAGTTGAGGAAAACCACTTTCTAATGAACTGCTTTAGGTGACACATGCCTTATCCAAAATTTGGTAGTACTGAAATAAAAGACAAAACCCACCCCCAACAGAGAGAGCAATAAGCAAGGGAGCCTTGCTAAATGTATTGCTACCAGCTAATACCCAAATGAAGATGTGTATTTAATTAGCCTTTGAACTTTCTATAAATGCTTGCCTTTATTTGTTTCAGTTCAGTTCAGTTCAGTTGCTCAGTCGTGTCCAACTCTTTGCAACCCCATGAACCGCAGCATGCCAGCCCCCCCCCCCCCGCCCCCCGTCCATCACCAACTCCCAGAGTTTACCCAAACTCATGTCCCTTGAGTCAGTGATACCATGCAACCATCCAACCCAGCATCAGGGTCTTTTCAAATGAGTCAACTCTTCGTATCAGGTGACCAAAGTAATGGAGTTTCAGCTAAAACATCAGTCCCTCCAATGAACACCCAGGACTGAGCTCCTTTAGGATGGACTGGTTGGATCTCCTTGCAGTCCAAGGGACTCTCAAGAATCTTCTCCAAAACTACAGTTTAAAAGCATCATTTCTTCTGTGCTCAGTTTTCTTTATAGTCCAACTCCCACATCCATACATGACTACTGGAAAAACCATAGCCTTGACTAGACAGACCTTTTCTCCCCTAACGATTGCATAGTATATGGAGAATCTTAATTGGTACATGCTAATGCACTTTCATAAAGACCTCCTTTAGAAAAGCTCTTTAACATGCTGATATAGCCTTGATGCTAATGCTTTATAGCACTTCTGACTTTAAAAAAACAAAATGAATACATAGGGCTTCATTTTTCTTTTGTCCTGTCAAACATTTACCACCCAGTGGTGGTTTTTAAATAGTGTTTTTTTGTTGTTGTTTTGTTTTTAAGCAGGGAAATTAGAGTTTACAAACTCAGCATTTATGGACTCAGACTAACAGTATCTAAGATGACTGATTCATTTCTCATATAGAGTGTATATCTGAGGGTTTCCAGGTTGGAAGGCTTTTTTATACATATGGAAACGAGAAGTGCACATTGCCTCTTTCCTACATCCATGACCTAGAAAGATCAGATGCACAATGAAAAATGGATAATAATCTTTTGACAAGGATATAGATTTTTATGACTAAACAATAAATCTCCTATCAGGTGGGTAGACCAGTCCCTGCTTCCAGCATCCAACTGACCCTGGGTGGAGGCAAGTGGGGTGGAGGCAAGTGATACAGAGCAGGCAGGGCTCTAGGGCTTTACAATCCCAAGCCAAAACTTTGCCTATTCATACACAGGTGGGCTTTTTTTTTTTTTTTTTTTTTTTTTAAGTTCAGAGTACTACTATTTTCCAAAACACTGAGATCTAATACCTAAAGGTGGGTTGGAGTGAGGTTGGTGGGGTGGGGGGCTAGGGAGGTGTTTTTTTTTTCCCTCTCTGACACAGTAGTATCTTGAAGGAAAGCCTTTGGCGTCATACAGACCTGGCTTCAAATTACAGTGTCCTTATTTTTATTTGGCATACCTATAAAATGAAATGATTAAGTCTATCAAAGTACAAAATAAATCACACAGACGTTATATGTATACACACACATATATGCATATAAACAAACACATATACATGTGCATGTGTGAATAAATGAGCTGCAAGAAGAGAAGGATGCTGTCCATGTAGCTATGCTACTATTGAGGGGGAAACTGAGGGCTGGAACCCACTAGCATTGCTGTTCAAGGTCTCTAGTCTCCCACAGCCATGCTACTAGTTTTACTCTAAACAACTGAGAACTTAATAAGAAGGAGAAAGACGAAAGAGATGAGAAATAGCTGTTGCTGTTTAAGGCTTGTATTAAATTTTACGTCTGAAGCCTAACATGCTAGAAGAAGGCTTCGTGGAAAGGCTTCAGGCAATGCAGAGGTCACCAAAGGATGAGCAAGGTGCCCATGCATTCAAGACAAAGTGGGTTTTCACTGCAGCCCCCTCAGCTGACTCCCAGCACAGGAAGGCAGACTGCAGCCTCTGGCAGGCTCCCTTCCTGTAGAAAGGGCAGCCTCCGTCATACAAACCCATTCATCTGCGGCTCTGGGGTCTGTCTGCGTTCAGCTGGGGCCCTGACACCCCGCAGGTATTACACTTTCCCTCAGACTCTGTCTCTCTCACAGGCCACAGCCTCTGAGATTTCAAGGAGGTTTAGTGATCTCTCCTTGAGCCAACTGATTACATTCATTTCAGCATGTGATGGCTCTGGTAATGTCTATCTCTCTTGAATGCATACACAGGCTTAGAGTTTAGTTTTCACTCAGACTTTGCCACTTCATATTTGCACTACCACAATGAAGACATTTCACCCAAAATTAACATTGCAGAGTAGACACTAAAGAGAAGCAAGAAAGGGACAAAGAGCAGAAACCCCTTCGCACTTCCACTCACAGCCTTAACTCTGGGCCTGGTTGCCTGTTATGTCAGGGTTCTTTTAGGTGTCATATTGCATCCGAGCTCCTCTCCTTGGGTCCTCCTCAAGGCAAATATTGACAGTGTTTAGCCTGGCTGGACAAGACATGTGGCCAGACATCAACACTCAGGACACATTCTGAAGAATACACCATGAATTCTATGTAATTTTGGACATTAGGCATTTCTATTACTTTCCCACTCAAGAAAAACATCATAACATAAAGTGAGCATGGTGTTATTATAAGAATTATTTTAAATCTTCTAATTTATGAAAAATTTGTTTGCAAGCTTTTATATCTTATCATTAGATTGTATTAGTTGCAGACAACTTGCAACTCATCTTGACATATTCACTAAAAGTTAGTATGAATGAACAAATTACATCATCATACTTGTCAAACAGGCTAATAGTATATATTTATGTTACTAAATGTGCAGAAATCTGGTGTCCCATTTTACTTATCATGACACTGAACACCTATCTGTTGTTTTGTTGCTTTATAGCCCCTCATTACTACAGAATACTAAAGAATGCAGAGACGGGAAACTATTTAATCTGAGCAACACCAAGATTTCCATGGCTTTCTGCCAGTCACCATGTGAGAAAAAGCCCAGACAACAAGTGATAAAAAAGAGCTATTTATGCAGATAATTAATAAGTATATGTTAATGAAACAGCTTTCTATTTCTTTCACCAAAATATTCCTGCATTTCAAGTGCTTGGAAAAGAGTGAGTTTGAGATTTGCTTATAACTTTAAACCACTTCTTGTGTAGATTTTAGGTATTCGGGGGGAAAATTGAGTACACTGTTTCCATTGCTTTTCCATCCTAATTGAACTCTTCCAGTCTGAAAATACTGGGTTGCTAAGACAGTTGAGGGCAATGCTAAATGGAGAGTCTAGGCTTATCTCTAGACTTGCTCTAAGCTTGCTCTCAGGCTTTTCTTTGTCAATACAAGAAATCAAGGACTAACCATAATCCCATCAAACAATCTCCAGTTCTTCTGCTGGTCCTCTGAGATGGCCTTGCATGTATTATGTATGGTACTCATCTGATATTAGCAGTTAACAATGTTAACTGTGGTGAGAATGATGATGGGAAGTAAAAATTAAAAATAGAATATAGCCTTACCAAATTAGAAGTTTAATAAGGAAAGATCTCTCCTCATTAAAATCTTTCCTGTCTCTTCTGAACCAATCTTTGTACCTCCTACTGTTATGCCCATTTGATTCTTCAAACTAAGCTTTAAGCAAGAAGTTCTACCTTTGATTATGGAGGTTCAATTATTTTATTAATGAAAGGACTAATTATATCAAAACTCACATAACACATCTGCATTATTCTTCACTTAAATGAGATTGGGTTGAAATAGCTCTTCCCTTGTGGAAAGTAGTTGATAGCTGCAACTATCTTTAACTAATTAGGTAAACTCAGTTCAACATTAGAGATTTATAATTCTGGAACAATTGAAGAACCACAGTGACATAGTATAAAATCATTTCTAACGTAAGAGGATTAGCAAATTTTAATAAAATCAATTATAATATCCTTGACCAGTACTTAGGCTATGGAATTCTGCTTTGTTGTGACTTTGAAACCAGTTCTTACTTAAACAAGATTTATTTGACAGAGTCTCCCTGGACAGTAATAAATGGTTGATATTAACAATTATTAGTAACCAATAATCATTGTCTGATTTGGTATCAAAGGGCAAACATGATGCAAACAATATAGGAATCAGTGTTTTTATAAATCTTGCCTGTTTTGTTTTGAAATGGAGATAAGTAAGTTGTACCATGATACTGAAATGCTTGAAGCTGAAGACAATAGCCTGGGTTCAAATTTTGTTTCTTCACCAGCCAGTTGGGACTACTAATCATGCTAACCTCGTCAAGATGGTATTACAATGAAAAGAGATAATATATGCAAAGCACTGAAGGCATCAAATAACTAAAAAGTTAACAAAACTTGTGTCTACTTAAGGGACAGATATCCCTTGGTATTAGAGATATTTTATCCCTTCCTTTTCCTGTTTTCCTCTTACTTTCAAGCAACATTATTATTATTATTACTTACGATCTTTGAGCACTTAACAAAATTTTTTTTAGCTGCAGCACACAGCATGTGAAACCTTAGTTCCCTGGCCATGGATTGAAGCCACACCCCCTCATTCAATATGTGGAGTCTTAACCACTGGACTGCCAGGGAAATCCCCCTTTGAGCATTTTAAAGGCATGGTCTCTTCTTGAGGGCCAGAGTTAAAACTATAAAATGCTTTAAACCCTGATGCTAAGAGAGCCAGGAGGAAAAAGGCAGGGAATGAGCAAAGCAGGTGTCTGAGGGGTTGCAGAACTGTTCAGAGTAGCCTGGAAGGAATTACAAGGCCGAATATTCTTAAAGGAAGGACTTAGAGAAAGTATGTAGAAGGATGTGTGTGTGTACATGGATCGGTGTAGAGTTTATCACTGTCTTCTCAGGTGCTTTCCTTAGCAAATGAGCTTAGCAATATTCCCCCTGAAACTGCTTGCTCTGGGGTGCTTAACAAATGGTTGGCCATTTAATGGCCCGAGGCAGAGCCAGGGAAGGTTAACGCTGTGACAAAATGGGCATTAACTATGATAACAACTGTTTTCATGGGGGATTATTGCTATTATAAACCTTACTCAACACCATAATGCTAGCAATAATTTTTCTTTTTCTCCCATTTTAAAATTAAGCCATGCACCAGGATGTATACGACACAGAGGAGACCTGAAAACTCAAAGTGTTAGACCTTTAATGGCCTTTTTATAATTCTCTGTTGTTGGGGGAAAAAAAAACACTCAGATGCATATTCTAATGCTTGGATAGATTATATTACTCGCAGAAGTGAGTAACAGTAACAGATGTGTATTTAGGAAAAGAAATGACAATTTATTAGATCCTATTGTGATAAAGACTCATACTCCTCTCTCCCAAACCTGACCAAACTTCATTTTGACTGTATCTGATGTCCATGATTAGGGCAGTTACTTTGACTTGGATAACAAAAGATAGCATGTATTTATAAGAAAAATTTCTGTTGAATTGCACATTGCCAGGTTGGGAAAGAAACAACCTGAAGATGTATGTAACCTGATCTCATTAGCACAGAACATGCATAATTTATCATAGAAGCATTTGGAAGATAAAATGCCTGTGTGATGTCAAATTATTATGTAGTACATCTGAAAGTAACATAATGTATGTCAAATATATTTCAATAAAAAAAAATTAAATGTCTGTTTAGGAAGAATGAGATATTTACCTGGTAATCTTCAGTGGTGGAACGCAAGTCAAGAACAGTATGCAGGAGGGTACATCATCTGAAGGAAAGCGTGGTGTGCAGGGATCAGGACAGTGGGACCCCCTAGTCGAGGTGTTAGAGAGGGCTGACCCTGGTTGAGGGGCTCTTGATGGAGACTGTTCCTGAGCTTGTGTTTGCCTCCAAAAGAGGAAAGGGAGGGGCAACATCCAGCATCTTACTTCCTAATTTGGTCCAAATAAGGACTGATAAATAAAGCTAGTGTGAACTTGCTGAGTAAACACTTGCAACTGAGTCCCAGCATAACCATTTCTCAAATGAGCTGGAAGAGATGGCATTTCTGACTCCATTCACAGACTGATATTTTCCTTCTGTCAATTGAGTCCAGGCAGAGTTGGCTTCCTTAATACTTCTCTTTTTCCTGTGTATCCTATTCATTTCTCAGATTCATTTTCTTATATTTTTGGCCTCCATTTCTACTGTTGACCCTCTTCGTTCTTAGTTTTGAATTACCTTTCTTAGCTATTCAATTTTCCTCTCTATTTTTAGAAGTTACTTTCACACACACACACATACACATTCTCTCTTTCTCTCCCCCAGAACACAGAGAGAAACTTTAGGATTCCTTTTCTTTTTGGACCACTCTGCTCCAAAAACCTTTGCTAGGCCAACTGGCAGCAACTCCCCACTGACTGGCAGGGATGTCCCATCACTCACCACCAATTCTGAAAAACAGCCAAAAGGCTTTCCTTTAACTCCTTCTTTCTGCTTGTACCTTTAGCCGAACTTTAATTCTCCAGTTTCAAATCACCAGCAGCAAGTTCTCTATATACTCCAAGATATGCAGTATCAGATTTAAGCCTCTTTCACATTATCCTGTTTTTGGAGTTTGAAACAGGACGGCCAATTACTTTTGATATAATTGTATGTTATTGTATGTATGTATGTATGTTCAATTTGATATCATTTTGTTTATTGTGTTTATATTTTCTCAGGTCATTAAGAAACAGTGACCATTTGGAATGTTTCTGATGGGTGATTAGTAGTCTCTGCTTGATCACTTCCACTGAAAACAAGTGCACTATCTTCTAAAACAGCAAGCATCATCTTATTCTTAGTTCGACTTAGAATATTCGTCTCTGCTCTTAAGACAAAATTTGTTTCCTAAAAGCCATCTCCTGTGGACAATAGTTCTTCCATGTAATGTATATACTTTCTCGTTTGGTAGAATTTTAACTGTTTCTAAATAGGTATCCACTCTGAGTCTTCTCTGAGCAAAATACTTTTGTTCTCTTTAATATTCATCTTGAGGGAGATGCAGCACAATTTTGACCAGTCCCATTTATCACTACCCCAACACCAGTCTTAGCACACATAGGTCCGGTCTAAGTCTTAAAGAACATAGTTCTTTCTTATCAAACAATTTTAAAAGGTAAAGCTCACTTGCATATGTGGCTGATCCCATTATCCCCTTAAGCTGGCCTAAGCTGGAAATAAAAAAAAAGAGAAATCAGGAGGAAATATTTTTGCTTTAAATGCCTAGGCAACTATAAAAGTCATAACTTTTTAAGGATAATCAAAGCTATATCTACCATTGCTTTCCTATATACAATTTAGATCTATTAGATGTATTGTATGCCTCCCACTATATCCAAAACAAAAACCACCCAGCCCTCAGGGGAGCTTCCAGGATTTTTTTTTTTTTTAAACAGTGGCCAGAACCTGAGCCAGTCTGGCCACTGGCTCAGTCACACTGCAGCTTCCTTGAGTCTTGAAACCAGACTAGACCAAGCCCCCTTAGGTTCTTTTGCCACCAAAGTCTGGAGTCGTAGGCATGTTAAGACTGATGTTATACAACCGCCTGAACTATTACAAAATTGAGGAAGATCATATATAGCCAGACTAGCTTGCAAATCTCATAGTATCAATAAAAGCTCACTGAGCAGCCAGTAAAGAAAGGTATTGTTTTGATGTTCTACTTGGCTTGCTTATCAACCTTATCCTTTGCTATCTGACCAATTGCAGGGGAATGGATATTTGACTGAGTCTGAGAGGCTTAGAGTCTGAGAGGCTAATAGAGTTTTGCCAAGAGAACGCATTAGTCATAACAAACACCCTGTTACAACAGCACAAGAGAAAACTTTACACATGGACATCACCAGATGGTCAACACCTAAATAAGACTAATTATATTCTTTGCAACCAAAGATGAAGAAGTTCTATACAGTCAGCAAAAACAAGACTGGGAGTGGACTGTGGCTCAGATCATGAATCCTTATGCCAAATTCAGACTTAAATTGAAGTAGGGAAAACCACTAGACAATTCAGGTATGACCTAAATCAAATTTCTTATGATTATACAGTGGAAGTGAGAAATAGATTCAAGGAATTAGATCTCACAGAATGCCAGATGAACTATATACAAAGGTTCATGACATTGTGCAGGAGGCAGGGATCAAGACCATCCCCACGAGAAAGAAATTCAAAAAAGCAAAATGGCTGTCTAAGGAGGTCTTACAAATAGCTGTGAAAAGAAGAGAAGCAAAAAGCAAAGGAGAAAAGGAAAGATATACCCATTTGAATGCAGAGTTCCAAAGAATAGCAAGGAGAGATAAGAAAGCCTTCCTTAGTGGTCAATGCAAAGAAATAGAGGAAGACAATAGAATGGGAAAGACTAGAGTTCTCTTCAAGGAAATTAGAGATACAAAGGGAAGATTTCATGCAAAGATGGGCTCAATAAAGGATAGAAATGGTATGGACCTAACAGAAGCAGAAGATATTAAGAAGAGGTGGCAAGAACACACATAACTAAACAAAAAAGATCTTCATGACCTAGATAATCATGATGGTATGATCACTCAACTAGATCCAGACATCCTGGAATGAGAAGTCAAGTGGGCCTTAGGAAGCATCACTATGAACAAAGCTAGTGGATGTGATGGAATTCCAGTTGAGCTATTTCAAATCCTAAAAGATGATGCCGTGAAAGTACTGCACTCAACATGTGAGCAAATTTGGAAAACTCAGCAATGGCCACAGGACTGGAAAAGATCAGCTTTCATTACAATCCCAAAGAAAGGCAATGCCCAAGAATGTTCAAACTACCGCACAATCGCAGTCACCTCACACACTAGTAAATACTCAAAATTCTCCAAGTCAGGCTTCAACAGTACGTGAACTGTGAATTTTCAGATGTACAAGCTGGATTTAGAAAAGGCAGAGAAACCAGAAATCAAATTGCCAACATCTGCTGAATCATCGAAAAAGCAAGAGAGTTCCAGAAAAACATCTATTTCTGATTTATTGACTCTGCCAAAGTCTTTGACTGTGTGAATCACAAAAAACTGTGGAAAATTCTGAAAGAGATGGGAATACCAGACCACCTGACTTGCCTCCTGAGAAATCTGCATGCAGGTCAGGGAGCAACAGTATGTTGCCTGCAACAGAAATCTGTATGCAGGTCAGGAAGAACTGGGCATGGTTTGTGTCTATCTCTGCTGTATTGACTCTGCCAAAGTCTTTGACTGTGGATCACAACAAACTGTGGAAAATTCTGCAAGAGATGGAAATATCAGACAACCTGACCTGCCTCCTGGGAAATCTGTATGCAGGTCAGGAAGCAACAGTATGTTGCCTGTGACAGAAATCTGTATGCAGGTCAGGAAGAGCTGGGCATGAACAACAGACTGGTTCCAAATAGGGAAAGGAGTATGTCAAGGTTGTATATTGTCACTCTGCTTATTTAACTTCTATGCATAGTACATCATAAGAAATGCTGGGCTGGATGAGGCACAAGATGGAATCAAGATTGCCAGGAGAAACATCAATAACCTCAGATATGCAGATGACACTACTGTTATGGCAGAAAGCAAAGAACTAAAGAGCCTCTTGATGAAAGTGAAAGAGGAGAGTGAAAAAGCTGGCTTAAAACTCAACATTCAGAAAACTAAGATCATGGCATTAAGTCCCATTACTTCATGGCAAATAGATGGGGAAACAGTGGAAACAGTGACAGATTTTATTTTGGGGGGCTCCAAAATCACTGCAGATGGTGACTGCAGCCATGAAATTAAAAGACACTTGCTCCTTGGAAGGAAAGTCATGACCAACCTAGACAGCATATTAAAAAGCAGAGACATTACTTTGTCAACAAAGGTCTGTCTAGTCAAAGCTATGGTTTTTCCAGTAGTCATGTATGGATGTGAGAGTTGGACTATAAAGAAAGCTGAGTGCTGAAGAATTGATGCTTTTGAACTGTGGTGCTGGAGAAGACTTTTCAGAGTCCCTTGGACTGCAAGGAGACCCAACCAGTCCATCCTAAAGGAGATCAGTCCTGAGTGTTCATTGGAAGGACTGATGATGAAGCTGAAACTCCAATACTTTGGCCACCTCATGCGAAGAACTGACTCACTGGAAAAGACCCTGATGCTGGGAAAAATTGAAGGTGAGAGGAGAAGGGGATGACAGAAGCTGAGATGGTTGGATGGCATCACTGACTCAATGGACATGAATTTGAGTAAACTCCAGGAGTTGGTGATGGACAGAGAGGCCTGGCGTGCTGTAGTCCATGGGGTAGCAAAGAGTTGGACAGGACTGAGTGACTGAACTGAACTGAAATAAACTGAGAGGCTTAGAGACCTCTGCAGAGGTGAGAGCATTCTACTTCTCTGTTCAATATTGCTCATTTGATCTCCAGCAGCATCTTTTAAATGGTTATGAGTTTGGGCTTAGAATTTACTTTGCATTCATTGTGAAGACAAGAAGACTTCATTTTAGAGAAAAGAGTGTGACTTTATCAAACCTAAAAGGATGCTATAAATCTCCCTAGGCCTCATGTAGGAGGGTTATCTCACCTTAACTCAGTCTAGCTCTGAGAGACAGCCATGCTCAGGGCACAACCCAGGGTCTGGCTGAGCTAGAATAGGAATTAGAGACACAGACCCATACTTTAAATCAATGTCAATTCCATCTGAACACTATCTTTGAGGAAATTAATCAATTTCTTTCTTTTTCCTTCTGTGTGTATGTGTGTGTGTGTGCACATGTGTGGTATGAGATAGGTTGCCAAACAGAAGCAAATGGGTGACAGACAAATTGCTATGTATATCACTGCCCTTTGAAATGATTTAGCTGTGGCTGGCATTTGCACAACATCCAGAGTGGAAATTCATATACTATCCAATGTGTCAAACCTCTGCCCACTCATATTCTGAGCTTCAGCTTCCTCCAGTTATTGTTTCACCATTCCCGAGGCGGTTCCTGCATCTACTTTTCTGTATCTGTAACCAGAATACATTTGCATTGCTCCTAATTTCTTAAGCACACTGTGTCCTATCTATTAACTCCACTGTTTAGATATTAAAGAGCAAGTAAGATTTATTGTTTCATGTCAGTAGCATCGGTTAGTAGTAGCTGCCTGGAAAACAGTTTGGGGAAAAGTGAGAAGGCTATGTTTGGACTCCCTGTGACTGAAAACACCTGCACTGGGTACATGGGTAGCATGCGTGTCATTCTTTGATAGTTTCTAATTCAGCAATCTAAGACAAATGCGCAGCTGAAGTGTATCCTGACAAGGTATTCGTGTGCAAGAATCATTGCATCCCCATTGGCTGCCTATATGGTAAATCCATCATCACTAATGGATAATACAGCTGTCATTTACTGAGCAAGACCAATGTGCCAGCCTCTATGCTTGGTGGCTTACATGTATTATCTCAAATCTCTTCATCAACTCTACAAAGCAGGCATTATTATTTACATTTTACATATGACAAACAAAGGCTCAACTTGTTTCCAAAGCCACATAAATCAGTGAGGAGCAGAGGCACAAGTCAAACTGGTTCATCATGCCAAAATCTAACAGTAGCACAAACAGAAATCCTAAGCATCCATGGCCCCTCTGCATCCCTGAAGAGTCTCTATTTTCTAAGAGACAAGAAGGAGCCAAGTGAAGGGACTTAGGCTCAAAATATGACCTAAGATCCAAAAGGGTTGAGAGTTATATATAAATGTTAAATTAATCATAAGTCAAAATGTTTTCAAAGGTTAGGATTATGATTTATGACCTAGGATGAGATGAGTAAAAATAGGCATCATTTCCTTTTAATTTTAAACTGTGATTCATAAGATAAGAGTGCTGGTGCCTACAACCTAGATGATAAATTCCATGAGGTCAAGGGTCCATATTCTCAATTTTTCTTCCAACTTGCCATAGTTAAGATGAAGCACAATTCCTTAAGAATCCCCACAGATGCTTGTTATCTAAGTGTGCATTCTCCTTAAGAAAAAAAAGGAAGAAGGAAAAGTAACATACAGGATATTTATTTTTCTTAATTCTTTGTAAATCATGGAAAGTAAAGTGGATGGTTTATAATCAAGATGACAAAGAAAAGAACTTCCAAATTCTTAACCATTAAATGATCCAAGTGTGTGGATAAATTCCTATCCTATGAGGGAAGGGGCTTCCTTGGTGGCTCTATGGTAAAGAATTTGTTTGCCATTGCAGGAGACGTGGGTTCGATCTCTGGGTCAGGAAAATCCCTTGGAGAAGGAAATGGCACCCCGCTCCAGTATTCTTGCCTGGGAGATCCCTTGGACAGTAAGTGGGCTATAGTTCCTGGGATTGCAGAAGAGTCAGACATGACTTAGTGACTAAACAACAATAATAAAGAAGAGATTCTTAGGAACCAAATGGTAGTCTTTAAAAATGTAGCTGAGCATGCACAAACCTACACACACACACACAATACAGCCTAGTTTAAGGTGGGCAAAGAGTTAGAAATTCTATGGCCAGAGCCATAACATTATTTTATTTAATACTCATGAGATGAAAACAAAGGACTGCAAGCTGAGAGTTAAATAATTCAAGCAGAAATAGCAAAGTTATCCTACAAGTGGTGGGGACAATGTAATGCTGCATCATCTCATTTTAGTAGCTGAAGCAATTATTTATGTGAAATAACCACAAAGCGATTATTGCCAACATAATGATTAAGGTTTATGGTGCAATGTAGAAGGCCAAACTTGTTATATAAATGGTAAACCTCAATAACTCAGTTTTTTAATAACAGTTTGAGATTTAATCAACACAAAGTAATTGCATTAAATCTGAATTAAATTCACACTGGAGACATGATAATATCAAGCAGAACATCACGTTCCCTTTTCTCATATTTAGAACAGATCCCATGATCGTGTGAATCAATGCAGTTCAGTTCAAGTTCACTGAGGACACAGTTTTCTACTAGAGTCCACAAGTGGTATATTTCCCTCAACGTTAACACATGGATCTTGCTAGTAAGTCAGAGATATATCTTGGAAATTTGCTAAAGTTTCTTCATACTTAAAAAATATATATTTACTTTAATTGGAGGATAATTACAATGCTGTGATATTTCTTGCCATACATCAATGTGAATCAGCCACAGGCTTACATGTGTCCCTTCCCAAGCCCTCCCCACCTTATACAGAGTGAAGTAGGTCAGAAAGAGAAAGACAAATATTGCATATTAACAGATATATATGGAATCTATAAAGAATGTAACGATGATCCTATGTGCAGGGCAGGAAAGGAAACACGGACATAAAGAACAGACTTTTGGACTCAGTGGGAGAAGGTAAGGGTAGTAGGATTTGAGAGAATAGCATTGAAACATACACATTACCACATGTAAAACAGCCAGTGGGAGTTTGATTTATGATGCAGGGAACCCAAATCCAGTTCTCTATACTTTTTATTCAAACTATATTAAAATTGCTTTTAGCATTCTCATGTATTATTTTATTACTCTAGGCCACTGCATCTCAAATTTTAGCACCACAGAACACCTATGACATAAGAGAAATGCACAGTTCCCCTAGGAATCTGGGTCCACAATCCACCAAAACTAAGTTTTCTGTAACATATGATATTTTATTTTTAAAATTACTGTAAAGTTTGCATTTTCTTCCAGGATATATTTGACTTTGATTTTGCTCTTATATCAAGAAGAACATTTTAAATTGCTATCAAAGGGGGAAAAAAAAACCCCAAACTGTATAATGTTTAACCTTAAATTCTGCAAGTCTCCAGTTTGAGAGGCCCAGCTTCAGATCTTTCATTTAAGTACCAACAGTATAAAATAAATATTTACACAATGGGCCATAATAAACTCATTTTACTAGTCTTCCTGAGTTGCCAAATTTGAAAGGTCAATTAATCTTCTTGAAGTTTCTAACAAAGGTTAAAATATACCTTAGCAGTTTCTATTTCCTAATGGTTAGATCATATCAATATTTAATAAATGTATCCTTGAATCCTGAGGAAATCATAATTGAAAAACAAATTGAAAATGATACATGTACCCCAGTGTTCTTTGCGGCACTATTCACAATAGCTAGGATAGGGAAGCAACCTAGATATCCATCAACAAAGAATGGATAAAGAAGTTGTGGTACAGATACAGAATGGAATATTACTCAGCCACAAAAAGGAACACATTTAAATCAGTTCTAATGAGGCAGAAGAACCTAGAACCCATTATACAGAATGAAGTAAGTCAGCAAAAGCAAGACAAATATCATATATTAATTTATATATATGGAATCTAGAAAGATGGTACTGACGAACCTATTTGCCGAGCAGCAATGGAGACACACACATAGTGGACAGACTTGTAGACACAGTGGGGGAAGCAGAGGGTGGGACAGATAGAGTAGCACTGACAGACATACATTCAGTTCAGTTCAGTCGCTCAGTCGTGTCCAACTCTTTGCGACCCCATGAATCGCAGCACGCCAGGCCTCCCTGTCCATCACCAACTCCCGGAGTTTACCCAAACTCATGTCCATTGAGTCAGTGATGCCATCCAACCATCTCATCCTCTGTCGTCCCCTGCTCCTCCTGCCCTCAATCTTTCCCAGCATCACAGTCTTTTCAAACGAGTCAGCTCTTCGCATGAGTTGGCCAAAGTATTGGAGTTTCAGCTTCAGCATCAGTCCTTCCAATGAACACCCAGGACTGAGCTCCTTTAGGATGGACTCATTGGATCTCCTTGCAGTCCAAGGGACTCTCAAGAGTCTTTTCCAACACCAGAGTTCAAAAGCATCAATTCTTCAGCACTCAGCTTTCTTTATAGTCCAACTCTCACATCCATACATGACTACTGGAAAAACCATAGCTTTGACTAGACAGAACTTTGTTGACAAAGTAATGTCTCTGCTTTTTAATATGCTGTCTAGGTTGGTCCTAACTTTCCTTCCAAGGAGTAAGCGTCTTTTAATTTCATGGCTGCAGTCACCATCTGCAGTGATTTTGGAGCCCCCCAAAATAAAGTCAGCCACTGTTTCCACTGTTTCCACTACCTTAGGTAAAATAGATAGTCAGTGGAATGATTAAGAGAGATCAGACCTGGTGCTCTATGACAACCTACAGCGGTGGGATGGGACCTATGACTGATTCATGTTGATGTATGGCAGAAACCAATATAATATTGTAAAGCAATTAACCTCCAATTAAAAAATAAATAAAAGTTTAAAATGCATGCTTGAACTTGCTATTTTTTTTGTTGTGTTTTTACCACTTTGGCATGTTAGTGAATCTAGATGTTTACTCTTCCTATCTGAAGTAGTATCCCTAACATAGGAAAAAACTTCCTGAAGACTTTCAGTTGAATTACAGTTTTGTAAGGTGACCTACCCATAAGAATAGAATTTCATGGTCAAATAAGTTTGGGAAACTAAGTACGAGCTTTTTTGCAGTTTTACAATAAATACTGGAAAATAGAACTTACAGAGAAGTCTTGTAGTAAGTCTCATAATGCTCAATTCTTATCTTCACAAATTCATTATTAACCGCTGGTATAACTAGTGCTTCACAGGACACACTTTCTAAGAAATATACACTATTGATCTCATTTGTTTATATTACAATCCATCTCAGTATTTGTTTTTCTAAACTGAAAAAAACAATATCCATTTTCATTTAGCTTGTTGCTTCACTTTTCTGTTAAATTTGAAAGAACGTGAAAGTGAAGTTGCTAAGTTTTGTCTGACTCTTTGTGACCCCACGGACTGTAGCCTCCCAGCTTCACAGTCCATGGAATCTTCCAGGCAAGAGTACTAGTGTGGGTTGCACTTCATTCTCCAGGGTATCTTCCTGACCCAGGGATCAAAGCCGGTTCTCCTGCCTTGCAAGCAGATGCTTTACTGTCTGAGCCACCAGGGAAGCCCTCTGTTAAATTTAGAACTGCTAAATCTCTGTAGGTCAATAATGCGTGTTTTGTATTTTGGTAATAAAATGTGCATAGAGGCATTTCTGTTTGGTTTGTTATAACTTTTCCAATGATGCCCATTCATATGTCTCTCTTAGCTATAGAAAAATATTGGGTTTATACTATTGACTTACAATTACTTTCAAGTTCCTCCTGTTTCAATAGTGGATGTTTAAAGACTCATCATGTTTACTATTGCTTTAGATTTATACTTTTGTTTATATCTATTATCATGAATCGACCATTTTGGTGCCCACCAGCTACTTTTAAGTTCATGCACACATATTCCTGAAATCATTCTAAAAATCTATATCAGTCATCTTAGAAACTTTCATTCACTCTTTGTAATAACAACTTATTTGGAAATTTTGCATTTGCCCCTATCAAGTCATTGAATGCATCAGTAATCCTTTTATTTCCCTTTCCCAAAAATGTATCTATTCATTTTACCTCTTATTTCCTTTTTCTCATCTTGCTCCTCTACAAGACAAAGCAGTGAAATAGCAAATAACATTTGGTTAACCTATTATACTTTACAAAGATCTTTACAGCACGTTATGTCATATGATTTGAACACTGAATACTGAAAGAGCCACAGGGAAGGAGAATGGGAAATGGCATAACCCAGTGGGAAAATTGCATTGGAAAGGAATAGGAACCCACAGAAAATATCCAAATAAAACAAACTGGAACATGAAATGGAAACCTGAGGGAAATGGAGTGGAAGATGGCAGAGGGCAATGATACATTTCAAAACAAATAGACTCTAACAGAGTTTATGAAAAAAAAAAAAAAAAAGGCATAGTGGGAGTGTATGGAATGGAGAGACGCCTAGGGGAGTTGATTGTTAACCCTCAAATGTAGCAAAGGACAGAAAAATGCAGCCAGTAGCCTGCGGAAGGCTGAAAGAAGAAAGGAAATTGTAATGTAGGAAGTCTCATTTCACAACTCAGCAACAGTTTCATTAATTTCCTATATATTCTGTCTAATAAAAATAATTCAGCATGAACTGGGGATAAATAAACAGTTATAAAATAAATTTCCTGGAAATTATTTACCCAGTTTAAGTTGGTTTTGTTGTTGTTGTTGTTTTTATGAAGCTATTTTATTGGGTATATAGGTGGAGTGGCACAGAAGGGGACACTCAACTCAATGATGTGAGACTTAGGAGACTCATGTTTAAAATAGATGCTTCTAGAGGGCAATGGTAATGTTGGTGCTCCATGTGATGTTTTCTGACTGCCTAATATATATATAATATAAATTCAGTAAATATTCAATATTGAAGAAAATGATGATGAAGACCTTGCTTCTCCCTGTAATGTGTTCTATAACCAAGTCAATCTGCCTCATGGTTTTGTTACAAGGATTTATAACTCACTTAGAATTCCATACAAGATGAAAGATGCCATAATAGGAGGCATAATGGGAAACAAAAGCGTGAGTAGCATGAAGACTGAGATCTAGAAATAGCGGGAAGGGGCGGCAGACTTCTAAAGGACAGAGGAAGCAGGCAAATCCAGCTTCACAAACAGATGAAGTGTAAGCAGGTGGGGTGCAGTGCTTGGTGAGAAAGCTGAACAGGTAGAAGGCAGCTCACATAATAATAAAGAGGGTAACAACAGCAGCACTGGCGGTTTATACTGTGGCTACCCTGGTCTAGGCACTATACTAGCCACATATGTGCTCTTATTTAATCCTCACATCCTCCTGTGGTTACATGCCATTTAAGTAGGTATTATTATTCCTCAACATTCAAAAAACTAAGATCATGGCATCCAGTTCCATCACTTCATGGCAAATAGATGGGGATACAGTGGAAACAGCGACAGACTATTTTTCTGGGCTTCAAAACCACTGCAGATGGTGACTGCAGCCATGAAATTAAAAGACACTTACTCCTTGGAAGGAAAGTTAGGACCAAACTAGACAGCATATTATAAAGCAGAGACATTACTTTGTCAACAAAGGTCTGTCTAGTCAAGGCTATGGTTTTTCCAGTAGTCATGTATGGATGTGAGAATTGGACAATAAAGAAAGCTGAGTGCTGAAGAATTGATGCTTTTGAACTCTGGTGTTGGAGAAGACTCTTGAGAGTCCCTTGGACTGCAAGGAGATCCAATGAGTCCATCCTAAAGGAGCTCAGTCCTGGGTGTTCATTGGTAGGACTGATTTTGAGACTGAAACTCCAATACTTTGGCCATCTGATGTGAAGAGCTGACTCATTTGAAAAGACCCTGATATTGGGAAAGACTGAGGGCAGGAGGAGGGGACAACAGAGGATGAGATGGTTGGATAGCATCAGTGACTCAATGGACATGAGTTTGGGTAAACTCCGGGAGTTGGTGATGGACAGGGAGGCCTGGCGTGCTGTGGTTCATGGGGTAGCAAAGAGTCGAACATGACTGAGCAACTGAACTGAGTTGATTATTCCCATTTTGCAGATAAAGAATCTGAGGCTCAAAGAAGTCAAATAAGTTCCCCATAGTTGCACAGCTAGTAAGTATTTCCAAATCCATTTCTGCCCACTGGGTTAAAATCCTTTCCCCTTTCCCATTTAACAACCCACATCATGCAATATCAATATGAAGCTCTTTTATATTATAGTTCTAAAGGATTTGGATAAAGCTGAAGTGTGGACATAATTCTTATTGAAAATAGGAAAGAATCCCTGGAAGAACTGGAATGTTATCTCAGGGAAAGGAACATCACTATGTAGCTATTCTTGACTGTGTTTCCTAGGTGGCGCTAGTGGTAAAAAACAAACAAACAAATAAAAACACCCCTGCCTACCACTGCAAGTAGATGTAGGAGACCAGGGTTCGATTCCTGGGTCAGGAAGACACCCTGGAGGAGGGCATGGCAACCCACCCAGTATTCTTGCCTGGAGAATCCCATGGACAGAGGAGCCTGGAGGGCTACAGTGCATGGGGTCGCAGAGAACTGGACACGACTGAAGAGACTTAGCACTCACTCACTCTATTCTCGATTAAGAGGCCCAGATGTGAAATTAGGTAAATCTGACTCAATGCATGATCTTGAGGAGGACTTCAACTTTCAAATCCTTTGTTTCCACACCACCATAATTGAGTTAATAATACTGGGGATAATTTCACACCTTCAGAACTGGGATAGTGAAGAAAGCAAACACATTGAATCCCTAGTCTTCAAGACTTCTCCTGCTCCTCTGCATCCATCCAAGTTGATGGCAAATCCATTGCCTTATCCCTGAGGTCAAACATTGTGCTCTCTTCCCTGGTTTCTCTCGCTCACACACCACATTGGTTCTGCCATGAGATCCTGTCCTATCAACCTAAAGAGAGCGCCACACACTGACTATTTCTCACCACCGCAATGCCACCTTGACCATGGTCAGCATCTGCTCTAGTCTGCAATTCTGTAGTAGTAGAGCCTGCTTCCTGTTTCTTTCATGTTCTTTTACTCTATATTCTTCTCATAGCAACCAAAGTGGTCATTTAAGGATTTAAGTTGGAGCTTGTCATTTTTCTGCTCAAGATTACAATGGTTTCACAAAGAGAAGAAACTCAAGTCTTTAAGTGCTCTAGGGTTCCTTTCCACCCAGACTGCTGTTATCTCTCTGGCTCTGTCACTCCCTTAATCAGCCTTCAACAGCCACACTAGCCTCCTCTCTGATTTTCACACATACCAGGCACACTCCTGCCTGAGTTCTTTTGAACCTGATATTTCAACCCCCAAGTATCTGAATAGCTTATCTTTCAAGTCTTTTACTCAACTGTCAGGAAGGGGTCTAAAATGTCAGCCAGTATATCTGAAAAATTTCCCATACCTGATTATTTCTATGATCTTCCCTTCTGTATGCTCCTTCCCCCCTCATTACTCCTAATATATGATAGAGTTTATTCTGTTGCTGTTTTGTTTTCTGCTTTCCTTTTCTAAAATGTGAGCTCTTTAAGGGCTTGCTTTTCTCTGCTTCCATCATTGCTTTTTCTTTTGCATTTACAACAGTATGTGTTTCAGAAATAAATGAGTTAAATAATTTTGACCCCAAGATTTCTTTATCACTCTCTTCAACTCTCTCATATTTTGTGTTGATATCATTCTCTGTATGCCTGCTCCCAAAAGAGATTTGTTATATGTGCATACCCATATGCACATGTGTATACTAAATTTTGAACTATAAAGAAAACTGAGCATCGAAGAATTGAGGCTTTTTAACTGTGGTGTTGGAGAAGACTCTTGAGAGTCCCTTGGACTGCAAGGAGATACAACCAGTCAATCCTAAAGGAAATCAGTCCTGAATATTCACTGGAAGGACTGATGCTGAAGCTGAAACTCCAATACTTTGGCCACCAGATGCAAAGAACTGACTCACTGGAAAAGACCCTGATGCTGGGAAATTGAAAGCAGGAGGAGAAGGGGACAACAGAGGATGAGATGGTTGGATGGCATCACTGACTCGATGGACATGAGTTTGAATAAGCTCGAGGAGTTGGTGCTGGACAGGGAAGCCTGGTGTACTGCAGTCCACGGGGTTGCAAAGAGTCAGATATGACTGAGCAACTGAACTGAACTGATATTAAATTTTAAGGTCTTCATGCCTGGATCTGTGTCCCATATGTACAGTGCTAAGGATAATCATTCTAAGTGCATATAAATACTTTAAAAACTGCTTGTAATTGATGTTGATGAATCAACTACAAGCAAACTTTTTGATTTTGTGATGTACATTTCCATTTGCTGTACAGAAAAATGAATAGGATAAAAACTATAAACACATTTTCCCATTAGTCACTGTGAATAAACCTTCAAATCTGCCTCCATCTTTCTTCTATCTCCCCTTTTGTTCCATTTGCTTTTTTTGTTATGAAACAAGTATTTATAGCCAAGGCAGGGCTGAGTAAGATGCAGTGATTATGGCTGATTTTATCACAGCCGTATTACTTAGCTGCAAGGTGAAGCACCGTGGTAAAATGGATCATGAATCCCTGAAATTGACTATCCGTCACCTTTATAATCCTGATGGAAAGGCAGGTCAGATCAGGCCTGGCAACTTCCCATGCAAACAAGAGCACCAAAGCAATGTTCCTGACTCAATTTGTCTGGAAAAGTAACTACTGAACAATAAGATAAAGACAGAAAAGGAGCCCCAGTGAGAAGACTGAGAATATTGTATAGAGCTTTACCCTAATGCATAGATTGCATGCAAATGGTAGAAGAGTAGACAACACAGGTATTTAAGACACACATGTTTACAATTGCCTCAGATATTATCAATTAACTCCTACAGTTGCAATTTTTGCCCTTAATTCTGAATTCTCTGTTTTTTTTAGTTGAATATATCTCGGATGTTTCTAGCTAACCATCCCCTGACAAATAAAGCAGGAGTCTGATAAATGTTTGTTAAATAAATGCATGAGTGAATAAATCAATGGATGGATATGTAATAGTCATCTAGACTTTGTTTTGTCTTTATAGAGATATGGAGTTCATCACCTCATAAGAAAACCCATTCCATTATTGAAGAATTTTTAAAATTTTTTAACACTTTCTTTTTGTAAAGAATCCAAATCTTCTTTACTGCAACTTCTATTAGGAATCATCTGAGTAGGAGTCAATAGTTTTGATTTGATTATCTCTTCTGTATACCAACTTACTGAATTTCTTAGTTTGGCATTTTCTGGTAGATTTTAAATTACTTCTTCACTTCATAAGATGCATCATTCAAAAGCATGGGAGAAATACCACTAGGGTAACAGGTTCTATCTTCTGACTGGAGTGACCCCTAGTGAGGGAGGAGCTCTCCAGACAACCTAAATTAGAAATTGTGTATGTTCTTTCTTCGGTTGTGTGGTACCACCTTCTTCCTCTCTTTTCAGTTATCTATGAGATATACTACATTTCTACCTAAATGGTCTCTGGGATTTCAGTTCATCATTGAGTGGCAGATAAGCATTTCAACACTGAACAGTCTATCTCAAACAGCCCTATCATTGCACATGTATTTCTGCATTTTCTGTCTTTCTCTTGGACATTTTGGAGAGATTAATCTTTATAATCCCAGCTTTATTTGTACTTATCTGCTGTTCTAAATCCAAGATACCCCTCTGATGGGAATGCATGGGCTTTCTGAGACAATAAAAATGCTGTAGGACTCAATCTCATCACATTTGTGAAGTACTGCAAGTTTGGCTGTTTCTTCATAAGGAAAAATATAGAACTCCATTATGTGACGGGACCACCAATTACTTAGAGTATCATCTGTTTAAATAATGATGCAACAATAATTCCCATTAGCACAAATGTGCTTTTCATTCCTTTCTTCTTCATGAGAAGATGGTTTGGTTGTGTTCTCTATTGTGAGTTTGTGTGTGTGTGTGTGTGTGTGTGTGTGTGTGTGATGTGCACGTGTAAGATTAGCTGTGTTTGCTATTCATTTGTTCCTTGCTAATGAAACCTCTCCATCGCTAACAAAGCAGAAAATAAATAAGGTAAATAGCACTTCCCAGAAACAATTTGTTTCTTGTTATATGTGCTCTTGTTAAACACCATCTGAGGGGACATTTTGCAGAGCAAGGAAAAGGAAAAAGCTGCTAACACAATTAGTTGAGTCAAAAAGAAATAATAAATATAGTCACAATGCAGTCAAATAGATATTGTGACACACACACTGTGGACTAGAAAAGAAATGGAGCATTGTGTTCAAGGATAGCATAGGAAAGATGCTGCATGAGGGCACACGTAGTTGATGATCGCCTGAAAAACTCTTTGTATTGGTTTCATTTAACGTCATAAGTGAGCTGTCACTCCTGACCCTCACAGCCAACCACTTAGAGTCAAACCATCCCTGAATAACACTCAGGAGGAAACAATAACTGCCCTTAAAATATTACTGAAACATATTTTTACTGAACAACTACTATGTGCAAGTAAATTCACTTGAAATGCTAATGACAATATGTTAGGACAGCAATGTACTGGAAAAAAATGAATCTGATAAAGTAGTCATGATAGATATGATAATGAGCATTACATGCCCCAAAGGTGAATTGAGAACTGATGGCAATTCAGCATGTTTGGCTGAACACAATTCATAAACTCTCTTAAAAACAACTGAAGCAAAACAGCTTACACACTGCAGGAGGCTGAACAGACAATATAGATATGCACTCATTATGTCATGTTTTCCCTTTAGTTACATTCCCAGAATGGAATCTTTTAATGACCAGGCACAAGAGATTAACATTCTTTAAGTTTGAGGTGCTGTATTATGGAACAATATTGAAAAACTATAGTGAACTCTACCCTTCTAGCCATGTTTGAAGCCATGTTCGGAGCCATGACTAAATTATAATCTCTTAAATCACAGGTTGGAGACCAGTGGTTATGAAAACACTTCACTCCACTAGGGGTGGGGGATATCTCCTTAATATGAGCTTAGTACTGAAGGATATCTCCAGTTTTACTTGGATTCAGAAAAGAATATTATTTTATTTCTACTTTATATAAAGTTTTATAATTGGAATCTATCCAATTAAGATTGTGATCTTCTTCATAGAAGGCACAACATCTCTTTCTCTACGGCTTCCACAGTGCATGACAACCAACACAGGGCTCAAGAGATACGGGTTAACTGAATTCATTTGAGTGAAAATATGTATGGTTCTTATGGCTCTAAACGATATCATTCCCCATAATTTTTAAAAAGTGTGTATTTCATACAAATCTGTGAAGTGAGTAATACCATCTCTGCTAAGGCTTAATAAACTGAACATCTGGCAATGGTTTTTAAAAGCATCCAGACAAAGGAAGGACCACACATATGCTCCTGTATTAAATTTTCAATAGGTATTCCCTATAATGGGAATATTTTTGAGTTCTTGAGTATTTTATTCCTGGAGCACTCAATCCCAACCTTCTTCCACATCCCTTCTTCCCAGGACCTCCCTGCCAATCCTATGATAGAAGCCAGTGGGAACTTGATCAATGCAATAAGATTGATGCTAAAGCTTTATAGAACATGCTATAAGTGGCGTGCTGAACACCTACCTGTACATTTTACCCTGGTAGATAAAAGCTATACTCCATGAACGCCTTTGTAGCTACTGCTCATTACTTGTATCACCAACCACATGAACACTTGTGAGACTTTGATTAGGAGCTGAGAAACATCAAAGGGTTAAGGCCTAAGTGTCTAAATTTTGGTAAGGATCCTGGCAAAGAAAGCATGGTTTTAGAGCCAATAATTTTAGTGGCAGCTTCCTGATCTCACCACTTCCTGATCAAAACAGCAAGGGAATGGTTTTAGTGCTGGCTGCTGGGATAACAACTTCCTAACTGGGTGAGTGGCTTTTCTGATTCAGCAGCTTTCTAGATTCTAGATTACTGCAAAGACAGCAATTCACTTGGTGACCCAGTTCTATGGTGAGATGTTAGAAGTCATTCTTGGGTGTTCAGCTTAGGATTTGTTTCTTCAGGGTTCTCAATGATTCTGAGCTATCTTTATCTTCTAATAATTTCTTTTAAGCTTAAAAAAGGTATACTGGATTATATTGTATGTAAATAGGAGTCCTGATCACAACATAGAGTCCATTTTTCTGTATTTGCCTAGGTGAGGGGGGACCTCTGTCTTCTAAAATATGTCTTTGAAATCTATTTAAATAGACAATATTTCCTGCAGTATTCTGCCCTGACTCCAAGTCTCTTCTTTGATAACCTCTTTGCTTCTCAGGGACTTGAAATGGACAGAGGAGCCTGGAAGGCCATCACCCATAGGGTCATAAAGAGTTGGATGGACATGACTGAGGGATTGACCAGTCATGCACACACATACAACGGACACTTCATTGGGAATAGCCTTAACACGGGGATATACAAACCAAAATTATAATGGTTGCTATGGTCTTTAGTTTTGGAATTTCAGAAATTGAAGGCTGATTCAGAGGAGCTATCTCATCCTCTGCTTAAATTCATTGTTGGGATAATAATATTGTACACAGAGTACAATTATTACCAAAGTAATTATTCTTGAAAGTTGATCTTATAAAATGACTGATAGTAAATTCAAATAAGAGTATTATGGATTATTCACTTATCCAAAGGGATTTCTGATCACCTTTTAAAAGTTCTCTAATGATACAGCATCTAGCACCTACAGATGAGGCTCTAGGGAATCTGTCTTCAGCATATTCAAGGGAGATTCTTAATAGTATCAGCTACCGTTCAAACTGATGAAGTTCCTTTAATGTTTGTTGAACTCCCTGCTTCATTTTTTCTTCAGGGTTATGCTCCTATATAGTTTCATGCATTCAATTTGCCCATTTAAGCTTAGTATAGCATTTGTGAAAAGGGCTTGGAAAAGATCACCATCCTAAGATTCCTACCCTTTTCAACCTGGTATTCACTGACTTTTGAAATGGTTTCCTCTTTTCCATGTACCAGTAGAATATTGACATTTTTTACTGTGGCCATCAATAACTGGCAGAACAAATCCAGTGCCTCATGTCACTGCCATTTGGGACTTAAGGAAGCACAGAATGTTAATCTCTTTCTCCAGAAGGAAAGGATTTTTTAAAAAAATATAATTATACTTCCTGTGTAGTTTTGTTCTGCTTTTACACCCGATTCTAACATGTCCACACCTGCTCTCTACTAACACTTATTATCAGTAAGGATGAGCATAGAAGATGAGAGGTATTCTTATTCTATTTCATAAAAATGCTGTTTTCAACAATAATTGGAACCTTTGATATCTGTATCCCATGCCGATGTTTTTCTATACCAGAAGTTATTTGGGCTAGTTAAGCTTGGTAAGGTTATTTCATTGACCATACAACAGATAACTTCTGGAATTCTAGCAATGACAAAAATTTAATATTTATATTTAATTGCTCATTAAATATTATTTGAATAAAAAAGTGTTGAGCTTCATAACTTCAGAAGTAAAGTCATGTTAAATATTTCCTGATTTAATGAGACAAGGCTATGACTCATGCATAGAAAGCAGGTTTTGTTCATCTCTATAAAGGAATAGATTTCATTTATTGCTAATTGCACTTTCTGATAAATACTTCAGTGCCTCATCCCTTGAAAGCAGCTTATGGAATATGTGAATTCAGACAAACATCTTTCATCCTAGCTGTCTTCAAGTCTCTTGTTATCTGCATGAGACCTAAGTAGATTTATTTCCCATAAGATCTTAGCCTGTGACCATCTATTAAATTTGATTCATTTCAACGAATAGTGTGGGTCACTTTTATCAAGTTTGTTACATTAGTTAAGGTGAAGGCTAAGTTACCGTTAATAAATAAATAAGTCAAAAGCTTCAACAGTGGTTTAAGAAGGTTCGTCTGTTGCTCACAACTCACAGAAAGAGGTCATTGGTACAGGCTGGCAGACAGCTTTGTTCCCTGAAATCATTCAAAGATTCAAGTTGCCTTCATTTTGTTATTTTGTCCTTAACATCCTACGCTCCTTTACCTAGCTGCTATATTAGGCTGAGGACCCCTTCATGCTGTCACTTGTGAGAGGAGAATAGAAATAACATGGAGGAACACATGGCCATGGCTTAGACTCACATATAACACTCATCACTCCCACTCGTGCTCCACTGGTAAGGACTTTATCACTGCAAGGAAGGGCGGGAAGCAGGCCCAAATGAGGCACTACACGCAACTACAGCTCCACCACCAGGCAGGAAGCGGCACATGGGCTCTGCTTCATTCGCCAGCCTTATCTGTCAACTGATTTCAACTGGTTCACCTCACTTAAGGGGAAGATATTTTTTTCTAACTATACACAAGTCATATGTGGATTTGATCCCTCACCTCCTGCCCACACATATGCTCTATTGAGGGATATTTAAACATATCCCATTCATTTTTCTTACTGAGTTCTTTAAAATCTGAATAGTTCTTATTTTACTGATTAAGCATGACATATAACGTTGAGTGATAAAGTTGGGAGACTAATCATATTTCTCTCACCTCCCTCCAAATTATATTGGTTCCAGAAAGGTGGAGTCTTGAAGCGAACAGGGGTATCCCTTGGTGTCAACACATCAAAAATCTTCCTGGCCTATGTCATACTCTACACTGATCTTTTGGTTCCTCAAACCACTTTATAAAGGTTATGAAGGATGTGCTTTATGAATCTCTTATTGTAGTACTGCAAAACTTTTTAATAGCAAGGCAACCATCACAATGCTATTAAAAATAATTAATAATTCACTGGGCCCCTATTTATCTCACCATGGCTGCCTAACTTCACATAAAAAGATCAGGCTTCAGAGGTGAACCAAGGCATTAACAGGTGTTGAAGGATCACAAAGGTGATTTCCCATTAGCCACATGGTAAATGTTCTGGAAACAGCATCAGGAATGCTGCAACTCAGGGCTGCCTATGTATCAAGTCATTTATATTAAATGAAATTATTATTGTGGTTAAATAAATTCCAAGCCATTATTATCAACACATTAATTAAGGTAATGATGTAATAAAACAGGTTTACTGTTAGCTCTATACGTTATAGAGGTGGAAACTGGGAAAATTCAGCTCCAACGAAGACCTCAAAATGACACTTTGAACATTAAAGGGCATTGCAACTGAGATGGAAATGTATTTTCTGTTTGGTCAATGGCACTGTCCAGATCCAGAATTAGTAAACCTTTGACAAAACAATTTAGCACAATGATGAAGAGATCGCAGACTTTAAAATGAGAATGGTTTCTGCTTGATTAGAGGCTCTTTTGCTTATTTCTGGGTGATCTTAAGCAGCATTACTTAGCTAACCTCAGCAACAATATGTGCAAAATGAATGTATTAACTGTTGTTGTCTCCCCCCGCCTTTTAAAAGCTGAAGTACATTTAACATACAATATTGTATTAGTTTTAGGTATAATATAGTGATTTGAAATTTATATACCTTGCATGCATGCATGCTCAGTTGTTTCAGTCATGTACGACTGTTTGTGACTCTATGGACTATAGCCCACCAGGCTCCTCTGTCCATGGGATTCTCTAGGTAGAGTGGATTGCCATGGCCTTCTCTAGAGGATCTTCCCAACCCAGGGATTGAACCCACATCTCCTGCATTTCAGGTGGATTATTTGCCACTCAACCACCAGAGAAACCCCTTTATATATTATGAATTGCCAGTCATGCTAAGCCTAGCAACCATCTGTTACTATGCAAAGTTATTACAATATTATTGACTATATTCCCCATGTTCTACATTATAGTCCTGTGACTTGTTTATTTTATAACTGGAAGTTTGTACCTCTTAATCCCCTTCACCTAGTTTGCCAGCCCCACTCTCACCCCTCTAGCAACTTACTAGTTTGTTCCCTGCCTCTGAGTCTGTTTCTGTTTTGTTTATTCATTTCTTTTGTTAATTACTATTTCCTTATACAATTGTTGCAAGAATTAAATAAGAACTTCTACATTAAGCACTCGGTACAGGGTCAGGAGTAGTAAGGGGGTGAACAAACATTAACACATCACTATTATTATCTCAAAATGTTTATACTGCCTGACCACTCATATGGTTAAACACGGGACCTTACATTCAAAATAGAGAAAGAATTGGATTATGTTGTATATAGTTGACAGATCAATACACAATTTTTTTTCCCCAATAGGAAAGTTTCACATTCTAACCATGGAATACTGGAATGCAGTCTTTGAGGAGGGAGATTAAAACAGAGGACATAATGGATGACATATAGGTGACAATATGGGCTTGAGGAACCAAATTGCTGACTCTGCAAACTATCAGAGGATAGAACCTACAGGATGGTAGGTAGTTCTTTAAAGCAAGAGCTGAGAAAGTGAGTTTTAAATGACAACTGAATGATATATATGGGGAATTTTTTTAAATACCCATCAATAGGTATAGCTGGAAGGAGGAAGACGACTTGGATCATAACTGTTTAGCTTGTTTGAAGAAATCGTCATTATGAAATGCCTTCAAGAACTGACCTCACTGAGAACTTATATGAATAAATAAAAGTCATTGAGACTGTTACTATACACACACACACACACACACATACACACACACACACACACACACACACACACACACACATTGCCCCTGGGTTTGCTATAAAAGGATCTCAGGGGTTATTACCATCTTATCAAATATTCCATTAAGACTAACAGCCCTAAAAGAGACTGTCATTTGCCAAAATTTCCTCTGAGCTCCAGGAATCGTTTTTGTCAGTGTCATGCCTGAACTAGGATTCAATGCAGAGAAGAATGAAGTCAGAACCTGGCTAATATATAATTAGCAATAAAAGAAGCTGGGACATTTGAATAATACATCACATGGTCACATGAGAAGAATTCCAAGAAAATGGAGAGAACATGGGCTAGAGATAAATCAAGTGTAAGTAGTAAGAAGGGAAATTGGATGGTACATAGAAAAGAGATGACAGCAAGTAGTAATAATGTCTTCTATTTGTATCCACTCTTTCTTTAAAGTAGTCCTCTGTTAATACTCACAGTATGTGCAAGAGAAGCCTGGAACAAGTATCCAAATCTTTATTTTAGAAAGAAAAAATTAGGATGATAAGGTGACTTGCACAGGGCTTCTCTAATGAGTCAGGGGCTCTGCTGAGACTTGCTCTGAATCCCTTTCTATAGCCATTAAGACACACTGCTGCCAGATAGTCACGGGGGAAGCACAAATACACTCCCCACATGCAAACCCATCCATGTTCTTTCTTACCACCTAATACTGAGAGGAAAGCACAATTTAGATATCCCTGTTTATGGTATCTCCTTGTATACTGGAGGTCCTACTGTCACCATGAAATGGAGTAAGTATTGCTCTAAATCTGTGTTGGTATGATGTGAGAACCAGAAGCATCAATAATACCTGTGGCTTCTTAGAAATGTAGAAGTTTTAATACCACCCTAGACCCACTGAATCAGAATCAGCATTTTAGCATGGTTCCTGGGTGTTTTCTCTGCTCTCAATCACTCACAGTCAGGCTTCCTTTGTGAGAACTATGTTGACAAAGTGCCTCAACTCACATTTCCCTATTTTAGTTTGCTTTCAGATTCATCAACATCAGGCCGGGGGAGAAGGATACATATTTTGCTTTTTTTTCTGTTCTCTGTGATGCTAAAGGCTATGGCAACACCACCACTCATTCTGGCATAGCAGAGCTCAGTGACAGTCTTCCCATCAATGCTTAGAGAAGTCCAACCCACCATTACTCTTCCTGCTCCACTACATTCATATCTCCAAGTTTCCCCTAGCAGCAGAGGCCTTGAAAGGCAGGACTGAAAGTGAAGGTACATTAGAACTGCTCCCTAACCCTACCTCCTGCAAGAAGAGAGAACTTTACAAGTATTCAATTTTTAAAATGGGTGGCGAATAAAGGCATTGCCCAGGTAACAGGTGAGACACCTTAAAAGGCACACTTATGGAGTGGACTGAGGGCTGGTCTGACCTGAGCATTGTGTCCCCCGCTCAATGCAGAGGATGAGCACACAAGAGTGTTCGCTCTCAAAAGTCTGCAAAAGACAAGTGGTCTGGACAACGTGAATATATTAGAGCAGATCATAGTGGAATCTTTAATGATGCAAATATGAGTTAGATAAATTTGATTCTTGAGTGATTCTCCTTTCAAGAAGCTTCATATCCAATTTGAAACAAGAACATAAGATTTCATACACAGACCCCACTATACATTAAGCACAAAGTGCAATACAATTCAAATACAGCTCATATTTGAGAAAATCATAAATTATGTCATCAATTCCTATAAATCCTTCCGTATGTCTACCTAGCTCATTCTAGTCTGTTATCCCAGCCTCAACAAGTAGGGTACTCTGAGCTTGAGAACAAAGAGATTAAAGAGACAATGCTCATTTGTAATTAACTTTCTTAATAAAAAAAAAAAAAGAAAAATACTAAACAACTGGTATGATTGAGTTTGTGCTCCCATAAATGGATGGGTAAAAAAAATCAGTGCTAAACTTAGATAATAACAGTTATATGAGAGTGTATTTAAAGATACAATGATCGTATACACATAACAGAATGTCTTACTATTGATGGGAAAAACAGGTGATCAATTAGAGAGAGGAATTCTTTAGAGAAGAGTTCTTTGTGATTGCTGCTAATTCCATCTGAACTTTTACTTGCAATTGGAGACAAAATAATGGCCTCCCAAAGACATCCATGACCCAATCTCTAGAACTGATGTACAGGCTACTTTACATGACAAAAGGGAATTTGCTTGTGATTAAGTTAAAGATCTTAAGCTGGGGAGATTGTTCTGGGTGTGCCTAATGGAATCATAGGGGTTTTAGATGTGAAAGAACAGAGAAAAAGAAAGACAGCTTACTACAGAAAAGGAGATCAGAATGATGTCATATAAAGAGACTTCAACCCACTATTGCAGGTTTTCAAGATGAAAGAATTGGGTCATAAGCCAGGGAAGGCAAAGACATGCATTCTCCCTAGAGCTTCCAGAAGACATGCAGCCCTGCCATTATTCTGATTTCAGCCTGGTGAGACCTGTGTCAGATTTTGGGTAGACTATAAAATAGTACATTTGTATTGTTTTAAGTTTCTGTATTATTGATAACGTGTTATAGCAGTAATAGAAAACAAATACATTTGCTTTGATGCCAACAAAGAGAGGGCTCTTTAGTCACTTCCTAAGACCTAGGTATCTGTGTGCTTAGTCACTCAGTCAGATCTGACTTTTTGTGACCCCATGGACTGTAGCCCACCAGGCTCCTCTGTCCTTGGAGATTCTCCAGGCAAGAATACTGGAGTGGATTGCTATGCCCTCCTCCAGGGCATCTTCTCAACCCAGGGATTGCAGTCAGGCTTCCCGCCTTGTGGGCAGATTCTTTACCATCTGAGCTACCAGTGAGGCTCTATGTTTAAATAAAAGAACAAAAGAGGAGGGATGACTGCAAGCTTATTGGTAGATTGTCTTCCTATTTTTACTAAGTGGGATCAAGGACTGTTAACACACACACAAAAAGGACATTTATTTAAAAGAATTAATAGTTAGAAAGTTACATCTTGTTGGTCTATGTCTAGAACTTACACAAGTCATCAAAACAATGGTGTCATAATTGAATAAATGCAGGGATAGGATATTTTGAATATACAAGAATACATAAATGATCCTACTGCTGCAAATGACTTTCCAGTCACATGGGAGTCACAGCTACTCAAGATGATACCCTATTTTGTGCTCTGGGAGGCCATGGCCAAACAGTTTATATAATGGCAGATACCATCTGGTTTGGGCTGATTTGAAACATAAGAATGTTTTAAAGTGATTAGTCCTTGGGTGCACCTAAGAAATCCATACCACGCAGCAACTGGGGATAACGGGGAAAGAGGCACCCAACTCATTATAGTACTCCAAAGAACACTTCCCAGGTGGCACAGTGGTAAAGAATCTGCCTGCCAATGTAGGAGATGCAAGAGACCTGGCTTTGATCTCTGGGGTGGAAAGGCAGCCTGGAGAACGAAATGTCAACCCAGTCTAGTATGCTTCCCTGGAAAATTCCATGACCCCATGGGCTACAGTCCATGGAGTCACAAAGAGTTGGATATGACCAAGAACATATGCTAAATACCTAGAAAGGTGCTGGGGCTACAGCTGGAAATAAAACAGACATGACCAGAAAGTTTACAGGATGATTGGAAGAAGAGAACACTTACAGGCAGAGGCTAATCTGGGGCCAGGGGAAACCTCAGAAGGAAATACCAAACTAAAGCACATTTCTTTAGCTAACTCTGGTCTGGACTATAGTCATTAAAAGTGGAAATATAACTGCCATATGACCCAGCAATACCACCTCTGGGCATACACAGCAAAGAAACCAGATCTGAAAGAGACACGTGCACCCCGATGTTCATCGCAGCACTGTTTATAATAGCCAGGACATGGAAGCAACCTAGATGTCCATCAGCAGACGAATGGATAAGGAAGCTGGGGTACATATACACCATGGAATATTACTCAGCCATTAAAAAGAATTCATTTGAATCAGTTCTAATGAGATGGATGAAACTGGAGCCCATTATACAGAGTGAAGTAAGCCAGAAAGATAAAGACCATTACAGTATACTAACGCATATATATGGAATTTAGAAAGATGGTAATGATAACCCTATATGCAAAACAGGAAAAGAGACACAGAAGTACAGAACAGACTTCTGGACTCTGTGGGAGAAGGTGAGGGTGGGATGTTTAGAGAAAACAGTAACAAAACATCTATATTATCAAGGGTGAAACAGATCACCAGCCCAGGTTGGTGCTCGGGGCTGGTGCACTGGGAAGACTCAGAGGGATCGGGTGGAGAGGGAGGTGTGAGGGGGGATCGGGATGGGGAATATATGTAAATCCATGGCTGACTCATGTCAATGTATGGCAAAAACCACTACAATATTGTAAACTAATTAGCCTCCAACTAATAAAAATAAACGGAAAAAAAAAGTGAAATTCTGGATGAAGCAAGAATGACAAATTCAAGACACAGAATTTTTTAGTTAATTACATACCAAATACTGATTTCAAACTACCAGCTCCTGCAGAGAAATCAGTAACATTTCTATAAACAGACAGACCCGTCAAATTATATACTACAGCACAAATATTCTGACCCTATTTCAGGCAATTTTTTTAATAGGAAAGTAAATTGCATTTTAGTAAAATCCTAGAAATACTGGACCCCAAGATAATTTGTGTGGTTCTAGGAAACCCAAGAGTTGTACTATGATAAAGCTGAATTGTTTGATTAGAGATCCCATCAATGATTTTAAATAGTATTACTTAAAGAAAGAAAATACCACAAGGAAAGAACAGATTAGAAGTGAAATTCCATATGATTTAGAAATGCATTAAATGTCATAAATGGTGGCACAGCCTTCAAATTTTAAATAATCTTCCATCTTACAGCATATTTCCTAGTAACAAGTATATTCACAGCAAAGTTTTAGAGTGGTGATAAAAAAAAAATATTTCTCCAGCGATGAATTAAAAAAAACACTTATTTTCTTTATACCAGTAAAGCTCAGTAACAGAAGTGATTCAAATGAGACAGTATCTATTTCATCTAGAATGCCTGTAGCCCTCTGTAGAGTAAATAACATGTCCCTAAGCAGCATTTTTAGAAGTCAAAATTCAGAATGTATTGATTCATTTTACAGTAGGAAAGTAATTTCTGTCATTTTTTAAAAAATGAATTTCCATTGCTGAAGTCAGCAGCAGTTTACAAACTGGGCTAAAAAGACTTATAGAGACTTGCCTTGACCAAGAGGTGGACAGAGAAAGTCTTCACTAAAGTAGCTTCATTGAATAGCTTTTAAAATATCTTTAATAATTTTTCATTTTCCCCCTTTTCTTGAAATTATTTGCAGTGAAGAGTTGGTTGGTACAGATGGGGAAAAAAAGTGCTTAAACTATAAAGAAATATAAACAATTTTGTCAAGGATAGTTTTGAAATATTTGGAAGAATATAACTTTAAGGATGTGTTTGGAATCAAATTACACTTGTCTCATTGGGAAGTAAATAGTATTCGTGTGCCTGTGTGCATATGTATCTATACCTTGTCATCTGTCCCTATTGCCCTCCAAAGATTTGTTAATTGCTCTGATATGCTAGGTAATTCTGCCTAATTTAGTTTCTTCTGTATCATCTTTAGCATCAATAATAATTACTGAGTGAATATTGTATACATTGCAAGATTTTTGTACCAATCTGCTCAAAGAGCCCAGTTCTAGAGAGTAGATTTTATATGGGAGAAAATGCTATACTTTCTGAGTTCCATGGTCCATTCAGTACTGCAACTTATCTCTGAGAAGAACACTAAAAGGCATGTGTGAGCAGGTCTACTAAGCACCTTGGTTTCACAACAGACCAAAATCACAAATACACTTAGCTTATTGTAAAATGTTACAGCATTGGATAATAGAATTTCTTTTTTAAATGTAAGTAGTGCAGCATATGATGATATTATTTTGAAATCACTTGGAATTGGATTTCAATTCTACAGCCACCATGTACTACTAGTTAGCTGACCTCAGTCTGGACCATAAATCTCTCAGGTACAAAATGGATTTGTTACTACCTCTCTCATGTTTATTGATGGAATTAAAGGAGAGAACACCAGCAGAATGAGAATCACAGCACCTGAAATTTGGTTGATATTTAATAATATTTTCTTCCCCGTTTCTATACCTTCCTTTAGGAAGCATTATGTCACAGACTAATTATTCCTATAACTTTTCTTCTTCCTAGGTAGGACTCATTTTTATTTATATTAGAAACATATTAATATATTAAAAATAATTTTTAATTTTAGTATGATTAGATTTAATAACACATGCTTCCCTGATAGCTCAGATGGTAAAGAATCTGACTGCAATGAAGGAGACCTGGTTCGATTCCTGGGTCAGGAAGATCCACTGGAGAAGAGAGAGGCTGCCCACTCCAGTATTATTGGGCTTCCCTTATGGCTCAACTAGTAAACAATCCACCTGCAATGTGGGAGACCTGGGTTTGATCCCTGGGTTGGGAAGATCCCCTGGAGGAGGGCATGGCAACCCACTCCAGCATTCTGGCCTGGAGAATTCCATGGACTGTGTAGTCCATGGAATTGCAAAGAGTTGGACATGACTTTCACTTTTCACTTTCAGATTTAATAAACAAATATTTAGCTTCTTGCATGATTTTAATCTGTCTTGTATTTCCAAACTAAAGACTAATAAATATCTTCATTTATGCTCAAGTATATTTCTTAGTTTCCTTGATCATTTGTATTGATTTACAGACAGTTCTCTCTGATTTATACCTCTTTGCTAAATCATACATTTCTTGAAATGTAGAGACATGAACTACTTGAGAAATTTAAAGTATAAACACCACATTTAATGGAAATCAAGGGCTTCCCTTGAGGCTCAGCTGGTAAAGAACCCATCTGCAATGTGAGAGACCTGCGTTCAATCCCTGGGTTGGGAAGATTTCCCTGGAGAAGGGAAAGGTTACCCACTCCAGTATTCTGGCCTGGAGAATTCCATGGACTGTATAGTCCATGGGGTAGCAAAGAGTCTGACACGACTGAGCAACCTTCACTTTCCAGGAAAACTTTACTTTTCCTGAAATTCTTACTAGTTAATTAACCAATTATATCTTCAAGAAAATATTCTTCCAGTACATTCCAGTTTTCTGCTTCAATTTTTACTACTGAAATTTATTATGATATAGAAAAATCTGAACTTTAGTCTTTCTTTGTAGACTCTAATTCTTTACTATTTAGTCTAAACCATGCATGCCTATTGCCATTTTTTTCTACTCCCACTGTGCATTGTGGAATCCCTGATCTATTGGGGATAAATGCCTTTATCTTCAACCTTTTCATGAAACAGTTTCTCTATAGGTGCTTTAGGTTTAGCATAAATGAAATTTAGCATCATGGTGGTTTTGTCATAGTAATTTGCCTAAGAAGGATTCATATGCTGACAAAAGCACATAAAGAACAGCTGATATTGGTGGAGAAGTGAGAGATGGTAAACCTGGGGGCGGTGGTAACAGTACAGGTGAAGAGTGGAGAATGGTGAAGGACTGGGCTGGCTATGGCTCAAGTGCTGGTAGTTCAAGTACTGAGGGAGAAAGCAACCCAAAGCCCAGGTGAAAAGTTGTAACAGAAGAAGAGAAATGGAACAATAACTCTCTGAACTAGGTAGTGTATTTCTACTTTGTAGATGAAGATGGAGAGCAGAAAAACTTAGTAACACATAGAATGTGATCCAAACAGCAAATGGCCAAGCTGGGATATGAACTAAAAGAGCATTATTAGGCAATGCAGAATGAAGCAGTAGTCTCTAGAGAATCACAAGGACCAGGTACTTCCTACCTTAGTTGACTGTAATTCTGATGCTTGGAGGCATAATTAGTAGTTTCCATTCCAGCATACCTTAAAGATATTTTGCTATTCTAAGACTAGCTCTTAGATTATCTGAATGGTGATGCTCCATGACCATCTATTTAATAAAAACTTCTTCAGTAGCATCTGTTCCATTTCCCTCAAACTCACAAGGTCAGAAGGACAAGGTGGTCAGGATGCTTACTGCCTGCTATTTACCACCATAACCAATCGCTGGCTTGACCAATACTACTTTCTTTTCCTCTTCTGAAATTAACCACATTCACTTGTACTAACATGCAGTCATGAAAATGAGTTTTTTTTTCTTTTTTAAGAAACTTTTTATTAAATTTTATATTGGGGTATAGTTGATTAACAATGTTGTGATAGTTTCAGTGAACAGTGAAGGGGCTCAGGCGTATATACACATGTATCCATTCTTCCCCAAACCCACCTCTTGACAGGGTGGCACAAAACATTGAGCAGAGTTCTCTGTGTTATACAGTAGGTCCTTGTTGATTATTCATTTAAGATATATCAGTGTGTATATGTCCATCCCAAACTCCCTAACTATCCCTTCCCCTCATTCTTCCCTCAGACAACCATAAGGTCATTCTTGAAGTCTGTGAGTCTGTTTCTGTTTCATAAGAAAGTTCATTGTATCACTTCTTTTTAGATTCCACACATAAGAGATATCATACAATATTTCTCCTTCAAAAATAAGCTGTTTCAATTTTCTGCTGCACAGAGCAGAGTTGACCGATAGTCCTAGCTTGTGTCCTCGAAACACCACATTTACACTAAGGCCACCCTTTCCTGGACTGCTCTCTGCCAAAGGTTGATCACGGCGATGATGCTAACTCATGTCTATTTCTGAGGTATTTGGAACTCCTCAGATGGGTGACTTCGGACTAAAGAGGAACCATCAGTCTGGCCAAAACATATTAGAACTGTGTTACAGTCTAAGATTTTTTACAGATGTCAGACTTTCATAGTGGCTTAAAGGCTTTTCCTGTTTATTCTGGTTCTTTCCCTTTTTCCTTCAAAGATGTTTCCACAAAGTAACTCGTACCCATCTAAAGCCATTTGTCTGCTTCTCGGAGGATCTAAACTAATACCACTGCCCAAAACCCTTCTCATCCCTTGTGGTGAGTCTTACTCCTCCATGGCCTGTCTTGATGGTCTCAGACTCATGAATGTCCTTTATAATCACTGCACTGTCATTTTTCTATTATTGACTTTCTATTATCATCACTCTAAATTTTCTCAAACCCCAAACCATAAAATAAATATCTCCACACTGATATATGTTGAGGAACATTCTCTCTGTACTTCCAATCACTACTGTATTTCTTTTAATAACATCCTACCCTTTCTAACTACCTGCTCATTAATAACCACTGCTATCTGGCTTTTATACAAACTACTTTTTTTAAGGATTGTCTTCTTCAATTTCAATAGACATTTTCTCATTCTTATTTTCTTCATGTTTCACATAGCATTTGATATAATGGATCACTGCTAGCTTTACTTCACCTCATCCCTGACTCTTTCAGAATTCTTGTTTATTTTTTTCTACCAATTCTATGACTGGAATTTTTGTGAATCCATTGCTCCCTCTGCAACTTTAAATGTAAATCACCTCCCAAGAAACTAATTATCAAACAATATAACATAAGAAGTAAAAGAGAGTAATGTTATTCAGTCTCATGGCCTCAAAGATCAACTATCATGGATGATGACCAAATCCCAGTACTTGGCTTGTATATCTTTCTGAATTGCTATATTTCAATTACATGTTGAATATCTAACTGTATATTAAGTTCCACAAATGCATTTTATACCAAATTTACTTTTTAAACCAAACTTACTTTTAAGACCAACTTGGCTTTTTAAACCAAGCTTACTTTATTACTCCCTAAATTTATTCTTTCTCTTGAATTCATAAGTTCTTTTAATGGCATCATCTTCCTACTCAAATTCTCACTTGAATCTTTAATTAATTTGTGACTGTTCTCCTGACCACAACTGACCACCCACCACAACTCCCTTCTCTTATCTAACCCAATTAGATCTCAAAAAGCATTGTCCTGTAATAACTCAAAAGTCTAGGCTCTACTCCATTTTCACTGGCACTTTTGAAGTTCAGGTCATCATTATCACTTAATTAGATATTAAAATAGCATCTCATTGTTTCCTTCGCTCTGTTTTCTCTCATAAAAAAACTCGTTTACCTTTTAACATTGCAATGGGCTTCCTTGGTAGCTAGACTGATAAAGAATCTGCCTGCGATGTGGGAGATCCCGGTTTGATTCCTGAGTTGGGAAGATCCCCTGGAGAAGGGATAGGCTACCCATTCCAATATTCTTGGCTGTTCCTGGTGATTCAGACAGTAAAGAATATGTCTGCAATGCAGGAGTCCTGGGTTCAATCCCTGGGTTGGGAAGATCCCCTGGAGGAGGGCATGGCAACCCACTCCAGTATTCTGGCCTGGAGAATTCCATGGACAGAGGAGCCTGGCAGGCTATAGTACATGAGGTCGCAGAGTCGGACACAACTGAGTGACTAAGCACAGCACAGCACAATTGCAATGTATCACTGGAAAGAAACAAAAACAAAAAACTATACTAATCATGACATTCTCTTGCTTAAACCAGACTATTTCCACAGCCTGTAGCAGTGGACCTCAACCCAGTTACCTCAACACACCAGAGCATATCATCTATTTTGATATGTATCAAAAGAAAGTTGCTATCATTTAATAATTAAAATACTTGTGTTTGAGCATGATTTATGCTAAATTTTTTTAAATTTATGACTATTATTATTTTTAAAAATCATTTTTGTTCACTCACATGATGATCATTTCTTGAAGAGTTAGAGTCATTTTTATAAAACTTTTGGTATAACTACATCCTGCATGTTATAGCATCATCTGCCATGTGTGCTAAGGAACAAACATATGGAGAATGCTTAGTCTTCAGGATCAAGGCTAAATTCCCTAACATGACATGTAACTGCTCTTCACAATTTGGCGCTGGTCACCTTCCCTACTTCTGCTTGCATAAGCTGTGCTAACAAGAAAACAGCAATAACCACAAAACCTAAATTCCTTATTGCTCATGTGTATCATTTATGCCCATTCCTTCCCCAACTCTACCTTTGCCATGTTGTTCTTTGTGCTTGAAAGCTTTTTATTAATAGAAAGGCTAGAGGTCTAAAGGTCAGGTGTAAACATCATCACCTTCGTGAAAATTTGACTCTTAAGCCAGAAGTAAATGCTTTGCACTCTAAAACTTAATGGTATTTTACTTACTCCTTTGGGGGTCAGGTAATACTCTCTGCTTAATCTTCTGGTTTTAAAAGTAATATTTTAATCATACAGTAGAATATTAGCCACTCAAAAGTACAAGCTATTTATCTGTATTCCCCTCAACACTTGGCACCAGGTTTGGGTTCAAAAAAATATTTAAAAGACCTTATAAGTTCATTGTTAAGTTTACTCATTGGTTTGACATGTCTCTGCAAACCTGGCACTTTTCCTTTATAAGATTTCTTCTAAATCATCTATTCAAGCATTTAGTTAAACTAACAGCACATTTTCCCCAGGAAGAACATTGTTACCATATCTCCATCCAAAGAGGAGAAAATTCACCTCTACACTTCAATTTATGTTTCTTAGCTAATGTTATTTTTCTCTCAATCTTCTGATGTCTGGGAGGAAAAAATCTTATTGTGGAAAATTTTAATTACAACATATGTAATGTTCTTGTCCTTATCAACTATCTCAAAAGAAAGTAGTAAATTAGTCAAATATAATTTTTCCTTTACAGAAACTATACTCACCTTCTCATAGCATGCTTCAGAATCAAAAAGCCACATCTCCTGATTTCCAGCTCTACATTGAGCTTCCTTCTCTACTAAATCTACAGGCTACAGTGCTAGAAGTAAGGTCAATTCAACTTGAGTGGTGCTGAGCCTGACCCAGGGTGGAGAAGTTGCTGCATAAAAGGAAAAGAATTCTAAAACGAAATCATAATCACATAATGTGTGTTACTGCAGAGGGCAGGAAGGACCAAGAGAGGTCACTTATTTAATCCCTTTGTCCTGGGGACAGGAATACCACTAACCTTTTCTGAAATAGTGGTTTATTTTCTTTAGCCCTCTGAAAAGAAAGAATCTGGAGTGTAGACCATGGTTTCCTTTCTTCCCCATAGATTTTATTTCCCTGTGCTTATGAGCAATAGGAAAAATTTGTCAACAACCTCCTTCTGACAGAAGAGGTACACTGAACCCAATTTCCTGAATTATATATAACCTTGAGTTCGGCATAAAATTTTTGACAGTTTGATCCACTTGGCCTTTTAGTAATTGAAGTGTAAGCATTTACTTTCCACTAAAGGAACTTAATTTTCTAAGACTGAAATTGAAAATTTTGATAAAAAGTGATAGATGTATTGTTGCTCCCATTGGTGAAAAGAGAGAAAATATCAGAGATAGATGCAAAATAGAAGTTTGATATGTTCTACTGCTTTTCAGTGACTACAAGTTTAGAAAAGTGAAGATATTTTCCCAGGAAGATAAAATGCTTAAGTTAAGTCGAAGCAACTTTTGAGTACTTCTCCAAGGAGGAGATGGAATACTAAAATCTTCCAAGGTTCTTCTCAACTTTAGCAAGATGCATTTGTACGAGAGAAGCCATTTGGTATTTAGGACTCGATGGAGGCTACATTCCTAAAACTGCTGATTCGCCATGGGAGTAAAGGAATTTGTCATAAACATTATGATTGTCTCACATTGGCAGACTTCATAAATCATCTCTTATTGCAGACTCCATGGACAAATGTCACAGCGAAGACTGAAGGTCTTTTCCAATCTCACAATGAAGTTTGTTTCTCAAAGGCAGAAACTATCAGCAGAATTTTCAAGGAGAAAGGATAGTCGATGTGCCAAATCACCTTAGATCATCAAAATAATATGAAAGAAAGAATCATGTCTTTGAATATCGTGCACATTGCATACGAGTTCCCTTGCTCCTGCTCTTTCTAATACACACACACACACACACACACACACACACACACTTATACTACCCTGTCCTTTGTCAACCAGATCAATATTTCAGACCCAAATGAGATGAGCTCAGGGAAAGAAAGATTCATATTGAAGTGTGAAAACATTCCAGGAAGAAAAAGACAGATCCCTTCAAGAGTACAAATACACTCAATAAATCATGGTGAGCGTGGTGGGGTGACTGTTCTTCCTCTGGCAGCTTTGTAATTACTCTCGATACAGCAACAACTTTCTTTGGAAACAGACACTCTATATGCAAGACAATTACAGCACCAGGTATCACTGCTGGTCAAAGCCCAGAGTACATATGTCACAATCCATTAGTTAGAAGATATATCTGAACAGCCTGAAGTTTATTAAACCCAAGTGCCACTTTTCCTGATCACTTTTCTCAAGGTCTCCCAAGGGCAGTCATTGACTAGTTCTAATAGTCTATCCATTCAGTTTGCAAATCATTCTCAAGTCCAGACTTTATGAATTATTAATCTGATCTGTGGAATCTGGTCACTCTTAGTTCAGCTTTCCCCCGCCCCCAAATTTTCTGAACCTTTGTTACAGCTCATGGTTAGAAATTCTCAGAAGACACTACAGTGAAGAACTTTATTGCACTTTACTCTCTAAAAATCTGATTTGTCTGGATTTATGCCTGAGCTCCCTAGAGTATATTCTTGGGAAATTCAGGTAGACAGAACAATGAAACAAAAGACATTCTTGCTTTTTGATGTTCCTGAGACCTCCCTTATCTGAAATACTTACAATATGTCTCCTTTATCCACACCTTTTTCACAGTTAAGTATGTAGTATCTTAAATTATCCTATAATTGGTTTACATATAAAAGCATCATTTTTCCAATTAGTCTATAAGGAAAAGATCAAGTCTTGAATGGTCTCATTTTGCCAGCAGTGATGTGCTAGAGCTGGCTTGTATAAGCTGCTGAGGGCCAACTTTAAATCTTCAGAAAATTCTGCTAGCCATTTAAACAAACTAAGATATATGGATCTGCAATTAAATAAATTACATTAAAAGCAAAGGTAATAATTTCTGTTTCATTTCACTGATCAGACTTGGATTGAATTTCTTTCAGTGTTATACAAATACAACCTAAGAATATCTTAACCCTTTTCATTAGGCATAGACTGACTTATATACAAACACCAATGGTAATGTTATTGACCATGGTTCATTTTAAACATTGGGAATACTGGTTTAAAGAATAGGAAGAGTGGTTATCTCAGATTTATTGAAAATCCTCATGAAACATTCACATCAGAGATGATTGCTCCTGCTAAATTCACATCATTTTGATGTGAAGTGTAATTGTGCTTCCCAGTACCTATGTGTTAGCTCTTTGGAGAACAGTAGAGTGAAGTTAAAAATAATGTCACATTTTACCTTCTGGAGTCCTCTGCAACTCTAATGGGTGACTAGTGAGGCTGAGGTTTGATGGCAGATGATGATGAATGATTTGAAATGATTAGAAAAGTTAAAAGGAAGGGAATAAAAGCATGCATGTGTGTGTACAGACTTATACCTTCACATTACTTGACAGTTGTTCTAGAACAGGTCTGTGCTTTGGGACTCTCTGCTAACATCAGGGGCTTAAGCTGCACTTCCAAATATAGTATTAGACAGTGCAGACAGAGAAGATTTTATTAACACAGAAAGCAATTGGACAGTGCTTCTAGAAGGTGAGATTGGAAGAAAGTTTGAGAAAAAGAAACACTGGGAAAGGGAAAATGATGTGGCTGAACAGGATGCGAGGGTTGTTCTTTAAACATTGGAGATGGAGGAATAACTAATAACACGTTAAACATCATTTTCCTTGTGTAGACACAGACACTGTGCAGAGGGTCCAATCATGTGACTCCTCGCCTCTCCAATGAGGTCACCTCAAAGAACCAGGCGTGAGTGACACAAATCCCCTGGCATCGCTGTGATCAGGAGAAATGCATTTCAGTAGGACAGTGGGTATCCAAGATACCAATATATATATATATATATTTTTAAAAAAGGAAACAAGAAAAAAAAAAAGGACTCCCATAGTTTAGGCCAGCCAGTCTCCTCACACGCTTTCAGAACGTGGTCTCTGAACGAGATCTCTGTTAGCAGTGTGCTCCCGCCCTGCTGCCAAGTCACAGAGGAATATTCATACCAGGCTCTTTTAATCATGTTTTCCTTGATGTGATAAAATTCTGCATAATGTAGTTTCTCTTCTAGGGGTTTAAAAAAAATCTATTTTTTTTCCCACCACTGTCAAGTCCAAAAGTTTTTCTTTTTCCGTTCTGGCCCTGAGACAGACTAGGACGCAGGACGATAGAGGTGGCTGCACTGGCATGCTGCCATTGGAAATCGATGCCCGTGTCCCCGGCCTGCTCTGGGAGCCTGACCGTCTGGAACACTGAGCCTGGCAGCTAGACACGAGACTCCTCAGGGAATCATGGGGGCCAGGATGCCAGGTCACAGAGCGTCTGTGTGGGTCTAATCCACCTGCAAGGGTGAGCCTTCCAGAGCAGACATACTCCAAGCCAGGCTCAGGGTGGTATTTCCAGCAGTGAATGTGGAATCCAGTGTAAATCTGCCATCCTAGTTTCACTGTGGGGAAGAAGGGGTTGGGAAAGGAGAGCTTCAGGAGAAAAGGAAAATAAATAAGAGCCAGAGCTGAACAGAGGGAGATACAAATACACCCACACACTCACAGCAGACAGACACACAGACAAAGTGAGAGTCATAGAGAGAACACAAAATGTTTCCTAATGCATTTCCTGTTTTTTCTTTTTTTCTGAACCCTCAGTAAATCCGTATGCAATAGAGATTTCTAGTTCGCTCAACATTACGTTTACTCTAAGTAAGAATTAAGAAATTCTATATGGTGGACAAAGTTAAAAACCAAAGAGAAGAGGGTGATGTTTTCAAGAAAGATGTCCGTTTACCTTTAATTAAGAACTAATACAATTGGAAAGATAGTAATAAACACCAACAAAAAAATCACTAGTCTGTGTCTGAATGTTGCTTTTCTCTCATTCCAGAAAGGGAAGCTCTTCATTTTCCTTCCGCTCTAACAAGCTGTTTGTAAAAAGGAAATGCTCCCTGGAACCTCAACGGAGAACAGTCTCAGGACCTGGCACTTGCCTCACTTAACTGTCATTATGAAATGAATAAAAATCAAATGAAGCAAAGAAATGTTTGTTGGTCTTTTCTAAGCAGAGATTAATTATTCCCAGATGAAAGTGCTTGTTTTGCTTTTCATCAGTTGTTACTTTCTGTCTTTCTCATTTTGGGGAGGGAGTTGTTTTGCTTTCCCCCAGGGTGCAAATGGAAAACTCTAGAGCACTGTGGCAAAAGTTGGGTTCAGTCAGTGTTATACTAAGTTCTACTGTTTGCCTGGGGTCATTACAGTATCTGCACAGGATAGGATACTGAAGAATATGAGGCTGGATAGAACATCAGAGATGTTTGAGTCTGGACCAGAACACTGTCTGTTTCATACCATGAGGTGCATGTGTGCATGCAAAGTCCCTTCAGTTGTGTCTGACTCTTTGTGACTCTATGATGGTAGCCTGCCAGACTCCTCTGTCCATGGGATTTTCCAGGCAAGAATACTGGAGTAGGTTGCCATGCCCTTCTCCAGGAGATTTTATGGACATAAGGGTCAAACTCACATTTCCTGTGTCTCCTGCATTGGTAGGCAGGTTCTTTACCATTGCAACACCATAACTGTTTTACACACACACACACACACACACACACATATACATACATATTTACGACTGATTTGCATTGTTATACAGCAGAAACCAACACAATATTGTAAAACAATTATGTTCCAATCAAAAATTTTAAGAAAGGAAAAAGATTCAAATAAAACCTCTCTAAAATGTCCAAGTTCCGAGCACTGCAATATTTGCATTTTATAGAAAATGTTTTAAAATCATTTTAGTAAGTGAAATGCATTTTCTTCCATGAACTGTTAATACTGAATTCTTAATAGCTTCCCCAGGGTTTTGGGTCTTGGTATGAAACCTTCAGCGATTTCATCATTGTTAAGGCATGGTAAACAATCAGTGTATGCTCATAAGCATAAAATTCTCCATCTATTGCTAGTTTTTATATTCTTAAAAATGGGAAACTTATTTTCCATGCAATCTGAATACAAGACAACATAAATTGGTTTATAAGCCTAGTGAATATTGGTATAAACATTCCTAAATTGCTTTAATGTATAATATCAGCGTTTGAACTCATAGAGACAATTATGCTTTTAAATTTTTCAGATTTTTAAATAAGACACTGTTCTTTTCCTTTGCTGGAGCTAGTCTTCCTTTCTGTTTCTGGTTCTTATTCTTTGTTGATAAAAAGACTATGTCAATTTGTCCCTCTTACAAATAACACCTCTAAACCCAACTTAAAAATCTTTAATTTCCAGTCTCGCTTCCAGATATCTTTTTTAAAAAATATATTACAGTTCTCTATTTGAGCATGGTACAAACAAAAAAGATCACATGACAAAGGTACAAATAAAAAATACTACAATATATGAATCCATTGATTTTTTTTCCCCGACTGTAAAAATGCATGTTCACTGTCAAAAAAAGGGGGAAACTGTGAATATATACAGAAAATAAGATTATTATTTAACTTCTTAGATATACATCTCTCATATATCAGTGAAACTCCCTCTGCTTATTTTTCACATACTTATGTCCATGCTTAGAAACCAGTATTTTTTAAAAATTGATAGAACTAAAATAGAATATAAAGTTTAATACACTGCTTTTTATTTTAAATTGCTATTATATCTTAAGCACTTCCTCACTTTATTTTCTGTTCTTCATAAACATGATTCTACATTAAATTCTGTTGCACAATTGTGCCACAATTTATATAATTATATTCCTATTGTGTGAGGAATTTGCTTGTTTATTAACCTTTAAAAATGAATAAAAAATAAATAAATTTTCCCCTAAATATTCTACTAAAACTTCTGATTATTTTTATTAGGATACATTTCTCAAAGGGCATTAAATATTTAAAGGGTGTCATTCTTATGTAACTACCTGTTTACTTAAAACTATATAAAGCCTATAAAATAATATGGGAGGAAATACACATTCTGAAATTCTCTTCATTTTTAGTGACATCTTATATTTTCCTTAATACAGATTTTTGTTTGTTTGTTTTTCTTAATTGGATCTTTTACCTCTTATGATCTATGATAGGTTTATAGGAAACCTATTATTTTTGTTTATTCATTTTGTATCTGGTAACTTAACATCTCTTCTTGGAACCTTTGTAGTAAAGTATAAAAAAAGCTTGTTGTAACAGCATTATTGCAGAACTGTTATATGAAATTAAACTTTTACTTTGTCCTGATCTAAAGTTATTTTATTTCTAACTATATTTTAAAAATATGTCTTGTTTCAGTTCCCCTTGTTTCCAAGTATACACACACATTAGCAACAGCAAATGTTACTTCTTTTCAATAGATGCAAATAAATAGCATTCTTGCCTTGTTCTTGATTTTAATGGTTATACTCCTAGCATTTCTATAGTTATACTTCTTAAATATGAAACAGGCTGATGGTTTCTGATGCTTATTCTTCATCAGGCTGAAAGAACATCATCCTTCTCCTAGTACATTAACATTTAAAAAATCATTATGTATGTAAATTTTAATCAAATTACTCTTCTGGCATCTATCAGGATGATCATTATTTTTTCATTTGATGTGTTGCTATTTCCTAAAAATGGGGAAAATAATAGAATAGAATGAAAAAGAATAATGGAAAGTAACTGACTAGATTCTTTTATATTAAACTATATGATATTCATGAATCTTCCCAACTCAGGGAACAAATGAGCATCTCTAGGTCTCCTGCATTGGAAGGCAGGTGCTTTACCACTAGGCCACCTGGGAAACCCATTCATGGTTCCTACTATCACTGAATACGAACTGCAGTGAGAAAGTCAGACATTAAATAAGCAATCTCAAGAATAATTCCAGGTATTTTCCACTGGGACTTTGTATACATTTTTAAATATTTCCTTGAATTTTTAAAAATAAAACTGTAGCTTCTTTTTATGGGGTACAAAGATAGATACTGAGAGATAGATATATAAATATACACAAACTGGTGAGAGTCATGGGCCTTTTTTGAGGATATGATAGTAGTACCACATTTCCAGTAAAGTTCACAATCACACACACACAATTTACATAAAGCTTTAGGATTTAAAGAACTCAAGAAGCTCATCCCTATATTTGAGGTTGAGCAATATATTTCTATGTCATTATTTTCTTTTTGTCTTTTTGGTCTAAAAATGTCAAGATATTAAATTCACATATAATTTTCCTTGCATCTCTAATAATTGCATCAATTATTTAACTGTTAGAGTACTCTGCACATAAAAGCTTTTACTTCTTAAATGCTCATTATGGAATCTCCCTTTTAAAAATATAAAATTAATCTCTATATAGCATTTTGTGATTTTTGTCTTTATATTTTGTCTAATGTTAATATTTAAATAAGTGCTGTTTTCTTCTTCTTCTGGCTGATAAGACAAAAACACTGAATGTCTTTAATTTTTTTTTTTTTTTTGTCTTTTAGAAAAGATGTAACTCTTGGCTAAATTATTTTTTATCAACTCAATCTGTGAGATTTTCAGATAATGATACTTGATTCATAAGATTGTCATGAGGATTAGTGGCATAAAACACTGAAAGAATGTAGAATAACATAGCATAGTGATAAGCAGGTATTGAGAAGTAATAAATAATGAGAATAACAGTAAGAATCTACCTACAATGCAGGAGACCTGGGTTTGATCCCAAGGTCAGGAAGATCCTTTGGAGAAGGGAATCACTACATCCTCCAGTATTCTTGCCTCGACAATTCCATGGACTGAGGAGCCTAGTGGGCTACAGTCCATGGAGTCATAAAGAGTTGGCATGACTGAAAGATTAACACTTCTGGAATAATCTATAGTGATTTTTATAATGGAGCCATGGTTTCATTTTTGTCATTTTGAGTATTTTTCTAATTCTTTCTAGATTTTCTGTATTTTCCTGTACTATATTTTCTTGCATAATATATACCTTGTTGCTTTACTTTTTGGTTGACATACAGGTACATATTTTGTTTTTAATTCTACTTAGCTATCTTTTAGCTTCCAAAAGTCATATTTTAAAATGTAAAATATTACAAACATTTAGAAACTGCAGAATGTAACAGAAGTAACAGAAAATAACAGAAAGTAACCCACAACAGACACCAATGTTGCAGTCATATTTTGCAGAGGTTAATATTTTGCTCTACTCTCTCTGTTAAAGAAAGAAACCATTAGGAATGGCACCAAAGCCCTGTTCCACATTCCCCAAAGATAATATCTATACTGAAGTAAATAAGTATCAGTTCCATGATATTTTATACTTTTATTACAGGACTCTACATTCCTCTAATTGTATAAGTTAATAATTAAATAGTGTTCTTGAGTGACATGGATGTAAAATTAGGAGTTTAGCATTTTTCCACTACACTGTATTTCTTGCTCTTGTTCTAACTTCAAGTTTTAGATGCAGAATAGTATGCTTTATTAAATTATGATTTTATGTAACATAACTTTTATTTTTTTTTATTTTTCAATATTTACCTTTTTATTTTTTTTTATTTTTTATTTTATTTAATTAATTTATTTATTTTTAAATTTTATTTTATTAGTTGGAGGCTAATTACTTCACAACATTTCAGTGGGTTTTGTCATACATTGACATGAATCAGCCATAGAGTTACACATATTCCCCATCCTGATCCCCACTCCCACCTCCCTCTCCACCCGACTCCTCTGTGTCCTCCCAGTGCACCAGGCCCGAGCACTTGTCTCATGCATCCCACCTGGGCTGGTGATCTGTTTCACCATAGATAATATACATGCTATTCTTTCGAAACATCCCACCCTCACCTTCTCCCACAGAGTTCAAAAGTCTGTTCTGTACTTTTGTGTCTCTTTTTCTGTTTTGCATATAGGGTTATCGTTACCATCTTTCTAAATTCCGTATATATGTGTTAGTATGCTGTAATGTTCTTTATCTTTCTGGCTTACTTCACTCTGTATAATAGGCTCCAGTTTCATCCATCTCATTAGAACTGATTCAAATGAATTCTTTTTAATGGCTGAGTATTTCAAGTGGCCTAGTCAGACACAGCTGTAGGAAACTGTAAGTGGAAGAAGAGATTACAGGTGAGATGTAGTTGTGGGGTGCTGGAAATGGTCCCTTGCTCCTAATCTTTTCTCATCTCTATACACATAATTTCACCTGACAGTCCCCATCAAACTCAAGTCATGTAATTTTATATACCAAACTGCCTTTTCAAAAAGAGAAGTTTTAGTCATTATAAACTTTTCTTTGTTCACGTGGCCATTTATCTAATTAATCCCGTTATTACTTCATACATACCCTCAAGTTCATTGAAACAAAATTTCCATTTTTAATAACTCAAGAATGATTTTTTTTTCAATAGCTGGCCTCTAATGTCTAATCATTAAATATGTCTCACCTAATATTATCATCATCCATTTTACACCCAAGCCACAGACCATTGCTGGATAAGCCCAGATCACTAGAAATTGATTTTTTTTTCATGTCAATTCTGTCTTTGTGGTTACCTGACTGTGCTATTCATTCATCTCACTGACTCCACAGTTCACACCATATAGTGGCAAAGTAGACTTTCTTCAATTTATTATTTATCCTTGTTATTATCCTTTAGTATTTATCTTTCAGTTCAGTTCAGTTCAGTTCAGTTCAATTCAGTCGCTCAGTCGTGTCCGACTCTTTGCGACCCCATGAATCGCAGCACGCCAGCCCTCCCTGTCCATCACCAACTCCCGGAGTTTACTCAAACTCATGTCCATTGAGTTGGTGATGCCATCCAACCATCTCATCCTCTGCTGTCCCCTTCTCCTCCTGCCCCCAATCCCTCCCAGCATCAGGGTCTTTTCCAATGAGTCAACTCTTCGCATGAGGTAGCCAAAGTACTGGAGTTTCAGCTTCAGCATCAGTCCTCCAATGAATGCCCAGGACTGATCTCCTTTAGGATGGACTGGCTGGATCTCCTTGCAGTTCAAGGGACTCTCAAGAGTCTTCTCCAACACCACAGTTCAAAAGCATCAATTCTTCGGTGCTCAGCTTTCTTCACAGTCCAATTCTCACATCCTTACATTTACCTTTACTCTTTGGTAATTCCTACTCCATCAATTATGGAATTAGTTCCATTCTTGTTTTCTTACTAAAATCTCCCTATCCACCTCCCCAATGCAGTCACATTCTTCTACCAAATCCATCTTCTGAAAAGAAAGTAGAAGAATATTGTGAGAGAGGTATTTTTATGGACTGAACATACATATGTCACTGTTGTTTCATTGCTCAGTCATGTCCAACTCTTTTGTGACCCCAAAGGAGTCTGTAACCTGCCAGGATCCTCTGTCCATCAGATTTTCCAGGCAGAAATACTGGAGTGGATTGTCATGCCCTCCTCCAGGGGATCTTCCAACCCAGGGATCGAGCCTCCATCTCTTTTGTCTCCTACTTTGGCAGGCAGGTTCTTTACTGCTAGCACCATCTGGGAAGCCCTCACCAGGAACCAAAATCACTGCCACTTTAACGTAGACTTCTAGCCTCCAAAACTGTGAGAAGACTAATTTATGTTATCTAAGCATCCAGTATATAATATTTTGTTATAGCAGCCTGAGTGGACTAAGGAAGGTGTCTCTAAACCAGATCATGACTAGAAGAAAATGAAAGGGAAGGTTTGAAGACTTCAGCTTGATGGAAAGTGGTACCATATGGCATAAACACCAAGACAGTTCAGGGCTTTCCATTTATTCTATGCTACCATCTAGATCAGCCTGGGTACCAGAGGTGGTCTTTAGTCATGTCTGCCTGGACTCACATGACTAAGGGAATGTGCCAGCAGGGATCTGAGAGAGCTCTTTTCACTTCCCTTAAAGCTTTTGTCTCCCTAGTCTTGATAGGGTTAGGCTCTGTTATTATTCACAAGTTATCCTTTACATTTCAGTTTGGTGATGAAGATGAGGAACAGGGTAGAGAATAAGATGACCTATTGTCAGACTCTATCTAGTTGAACTAGAGAAAGCAATGTCAACCCCCTCCAGTATTCTTGCCTGGAGAATTTCATGGACAGAGAGAGGAGCCTCAAGGGTTACAGTCCATAGGGTCACAAAGGGTTGGACACGACTGAGTGAACTAACACACACACACATACATGCACACATGCACGCGCTCACACACACACACACACACACATCTAGCTGAACAGGACTGAAAGCCAAAACTTTAACAAGATAGTGGGAAGAGTATGAGTCACGTCATTAGAGAATAAGGACTTACTTCATGTCTAAAGTTTTTCATGCACTTATGAAAATAAAAGTGCACAGAGAAAAGACTGGAAGGAAATCTTCCAACAGTTTAAGAAGGATAATCTATAGATAGTCAGTTGAATGGTCATTTTCTAGCTTCTTTCTTCCAGAGGGTTCTTGTATTATTGGATCAAAAGCAAAATGAAAAGATGACATGCTGTACATATTTCAAATTTAAATATTATAGACTACTATCTCCAAATCCTGACTCTTCCCATTACTTGAGTTTATGATCTTGGCTGCATCTTTGCAGCTTTGTGACACTGTAAATCTCAAGTCACAAATCATGCTTCACTGTGATTATCAGTGAAGCAAAGTTTGAATAAGCTTTTACATTATTTTCATTTAATAATGCACATTATTTTACTCTTTCCTGCTTCTGTCACATTACTGAGGAAATCTGTTCCAGTGAAAGCACTGCTTTTCTAAGAACACACCTTGTTTTGAATCAAGAATGATTTGCATTTTTAACACAGCAGGAGTTTGGGGGAATTTCTATGTATCAACATCTTTAAAAGATCTCCATCTCCACAGGCAGATGTGGAATGTTGAATATTTAGCATTTGTTACTAGAGAAAGGATTGCTACTTATATTACTGATGTAAGTAGTTGACTGCTTGCTAAAGTGCATGCTGCCATTCAACTGACTTAGTTATTGTTATTGTTGGAGCTGTCTTGGCAGTAACCTGGTTATCTTTTCAAAAATGAAATCTATGAATATCCAAAGGGCACACAAACTTCACAGAGAAGCCCAGCAACCTATTCCTGCTCTAGCCTCAGCAGCACGATTCCCTCACCCCAGGAAGCAGGGTTTAGAACAGGCTCAAGTACTTTAGACTCCTTTAAATGGTAAGCAGTTTAGCCTTTTCAAAATGGTAAACAGTATGGGCAGGGTGGGGCCACCCTAATTGTCCCTACTCCCTCAAAAAACAAAACTGGCAACTACTGATAATATAAACTCCGCTGACAAAAACACCACTGCAAGCAACAGATTGAAGGCACAACCATGCAAAGAAGTATCTCAAGAGGGATAATTAAAACACACATGTACACCCAGAGAAAAATAGATGACTTCTGTGCCACCCCTCCCAGCCCCCATCCGAAACCTCTTGTATTTTTGATAAGTAATAAGACAGGAGAAAGGGGTTGTATGCTAGAGTGCCTCTAAAATTGGTAATTAATAAGAATGCTGCTTTAACTGTCTAAGATTTCCTTCCTGCTGAATGTTTAAATATATCATTCTGTTTGCCTCCACCCACATTCCATCTGCTTCAGGGAAGAGTTCTTGGTCCTTCCGACTTTTCTGACTCCAGATGTGCACAAGGGGACCTTTTCCTAAATGGAAAGATTTGTCTCTGTGTGTACCTGCCGTCATAGGTATATATAGAGAGAGCTGTAACTATGTGAGTCAGAGTGAGCTAGAATGAGCTTTTTTTGTGGATATGCCCTGAGGATCTGTGGAGTGTGTGTGTGTGTGTGTGTGTGTGTGTGTGTGTGTGTGTGTGTGTGTGTGTGAGTGAGACAGAGAGGGACAGACAGAGAAATTGAAAATCATACCCCCTACCCAATATCTTGCTCTTGCTACAGTTTATCTGGATGTGGTTTTAAATGATCTCAGCACTTTCTCTACAAAGAAAAGCTTGAATCTGGATCAAGAAAAAATAAAAACCAAAAAGGCAAGTTTTTTTTCTTTTTTCCTTTCAGTTGTATCATATCCAGTGCCTGGGATTATCATTGCTCACAACAGGGACACAACCATCCAACTGCCTTTAGTCTCTCCTGTGGGTAAAAGCCGAATGGGGATGCAGATAAAAGAACAATGGTGGAAGGGTAGAAGACTGGAGGAAAGCTACATATTCCCATTGGGAGGTAGGGATTTTTTAAAAAATTTCAGCCATGTGATGCTGTTCATTATCCAGTTCACTTTAGAGAAGTCTTAAGATTGCATCAATCTAAATTTAAGCTTTCTTATAAATTGATTTATTCATTCAATAAATATTTATTGGATGTATACAATGTGCTAAGCATTCTGGAGGATAAAAAATGAATAATACAGTCTTTTCTCTCAAAGAGTTTATGATTGTATAGAGGATAATATATATATGCAAATAACTGTATTGTTTTATTTAGAACTCTTTCAGTTGCAAATGACAAAATCCAAAAACAAAGTCACTTACACAAAAATGGAATTTATTGGTTCAGGTAACTAAAAGTTTTTGACTAGCCCTTTAGGCACAGCTGAATTCAGGGACTCATTTGATATAAAGTTGCTCTTATTCTCATCCTCCTCCCTTCCCCAGTACTTCAATTTCTTTGAATTTGGACTCTTTGGACAAACCACTGTAGACAAAGATGTCATACTGTGACCACGGGAAAATGGTCAAGGGAGTAGAGGCTATGGGGAGATTCGGAGCAGACTGAAAAGGAGTGAGAAAATAAGAGATGTTAAAGTAATTGTGAGACTTGATGGAAAATGAGTCTGATGCAATGTTGCTAGGCAACTGAAGTGGAGAAGGAATGGAGTCACAGGAGTTGAGGGGACTGAGGCATAAGAGGTCAAGGTTGTGGGTGAGTCTTGAATTTGCAACTGTAAAATATGAAACCACACAGCCAGATCCAACCCTCGGGGTGAGTAGTGGGGAGACTGGTAGCGAGGTGGAGGGGGCATCCGTGGGTGTGAGTGACCTCTGGGGCCGTGTGTTCTGTCCATCACCATGTGTAAACAGTGCTAACAGTACCATCTGGGTCAGCCCTGGCGGGAGACAGGTCAGCAGGTTCTTAGACAGGAGGTATGGAAAGGGTGATCAGACCTTGCCTGGTGCACTGAGAGGCTGTGGACAGAGTGGGTGGCTGTATAGGTACGTTGTTTTATGTTTTGAGCCTATAATTCCTTAAAATAACTGGCAGTAGAGATATCTTCTACCCTACAGTCCTAAAACCAGCCCTTGCTAGGTGCCCCAAAACTGGGGAAAATATCTCCAATAGTGACTTCCTAAGAAAAGTTTACCCCTGTTTAACATTTACATTCCTGATCTCTGCCCTAAGTTTCATTAATTTATCCATTTGCTTCCTCATGTAGTTCTTTTATGTCTAACCTCTCTCTTCAGAGGGCTTCTCAGGGGCTGCTAGTGGTAAAGAACCGGCCTAAGAGATGCAGGTTTGAACCTTAGGTCGGGAAGATCCCCTGGAGGAATGAATGGCAATCCACTCCAGTATTCTTGCCTGGTGAATCCCATGGACAGAGGAGACGAAGCCATGGCATCACACAAGTCGGACACAACTGAGTGACTACACTTTTCTCTCTTCAGAATGTAAGCTTCAGGGGGGTATGGCTCTTTGTTCTATTTTATGCTTCCAGTTTTCTTCCCTAATCTGTGCCTTTCTTACATAAGTTGAATACACACACACATACATACTTTATATATATATAATATATACATATATATGTATATACTCTTTCCAATTACCTGTGCAAATTTTTCTGATAATATTTTAGTGCAAAAGGATCAAAATAAAGTTGGCACAATACTAAATAGATGAAATATTTCTTCTTTCCTTGCCAAAGCGTTCCCAAATAGCTTGCTTTGGTTTTATTTAAAGGATATTAAAGTGTAAGAGTAAGGACTTAAATTATGTGGTGTATCTCTTTGTCTTTCCACCCTGATATTAATTATCTCTTAGTACAGCTGACTCTTCTGCCTAAACAAAGCAGAATTTGTTCTCTTTCTCTTTCCCCTCCTTTTCTCTCCTTCTTTTCTACACCACATCCACTTACTACATCTTCATCCTTAAACCTATTTGTCAGATCTGTGATTTCCATGTAAGCACTCCAATTCACCCTCTCTTATGCATACTTCTCCTAATTTGCATCACTAATGGGGATAATGAAATTTCTAGATTCAGTGCTATTCTTGCTGTATCTTTATAGTCATCATCACATTATTAGAATAATGAAAGCAAAATGTTCTGCTGCTTGGAGTTCAGTGCTAATGAGGTCAAGGTGGTTGGTTCAATCTCTGGGTAGGCTAGTTAGTATTTCACACATGAAAAAAAAATTTCATAGTTATGGACTGCACCCTTAATCTTAACTAGCCATCTTACAGAGATGTATCATTGCTTGCAAGCAGACTGTGATGAGAGAAAGGGAAAGCCTGGGCCATTCTCATAACCAGCCCAGTTATCCTGGACCCCAAATTAAGAAGTCAAGCAAGAAGAATTAACTTTAACAAGCGGCAACTGAAAATACTTCAAGAATATAAGAACAAATCAGATAAAGATAATCAAAGGTAAGAATCAATATTAAACAATAGGTGCCACATGGAGATGGCAAGGCCAGAAACTGTGCTAAGTTCTTTACAAGTATTAGTTAACTTTAGGGTCCCTTCATACAGCTGCACAGCTTGTATACTGAACAACTTTAAAGGGACCCTTTCACTTCTACTATGATGTGAAAGGGCCACATAAGAGCATTGACTCTTTAGTCTTCACAGCATCTTCATAACATAAGCTCTACAATCCATCACTGTCCCCTTACACACGAGGGAAAAAGAAACTATTAGAGAATAAATAATTTGCCCAAGTCATACAGATAACAAATGTTGGTGATAGGATTCAAAGGTATTCCACTTCAGTTAAAGAAATCTTCAGAATGGGGAAAGTAAAATACCTATTTAATATTGGCAGGATAATGTATTGAAATCTATAAGTCCTCTGAGACCAGAAAGGGATGTGACTCTATTACTTTCAGAAAAGCCCACAGGAAAAATGAATAGTTCTGGGTCATAGGGGATGACCTACAGATTCCAGAGCTAGATACAGGCAGAGAAAGTAGTGGATCTCACTAGTAATCCTAATTTGTATCTTTATCATAGCATGTCCTTGTTTAGGACACACTTTATTAGCAAGGAAAAGGTATAAACACTCACCTGTGGTTCATTTTCCAGAGCTGGAAAATAGAGAAAACCACCCTTTACTCAAGATAGAGAAGATAAGATGGATATCCTTGTGTTTTTCATTATGTTTCTCCACTGGTGGAGTGGAATGCTTGTAAAATGCAGATTATCGAGTTCTACCTTGAGCTATTCAATCTCCAGGTGACCAGATGATACTTAAGCACATCAAAATTTGGAGACACTGACCTAGAAGATGGGTGAGGTGATAAATGTACTCATTTCCTAAAGCACATAGATGGGCAGAGGACTTGGGAACAGGTGAAAAGAGAAACCCTCAAAGGGAAATTAGGGACATAGGATTCAACCGAAAACACCAAGTCTCCTTCTTGGGTCCTCCCCTTAGAGATGGATATGCAGTTGGATCACCATTTAGTGCTTCATCACATGCTCCAATCCATGTTAGGATCAAAGCTGAAATACCTGATACGATGAAAGACTAGGGGCTGGGAGTCAGAATAGGTATGCGTAGGCATCATGTGGGTGCCTTCAGTTGTGTCCGATACTTTGTGATTCCCCTGGACTGTAACCTGCCAGGCTTCTCCACCCATGGGTTTTCCCAGGTAGGAATGCTGGAGTGGGTTGCCATTACCTTCTCTAGGGGATCTCCCAGACCCAGGGATCTAACCTGTGTCTCTTGGGTCTCCTGCATTCTTTACCATGGAGCCACCTGGGAAGCCTTGGGAGTCAGAATTACTCAGATCCAACCCCCGCTCAGCCTCTCATCAGTTGAGAGGGCAAATAGTATAGTTTCTTTAGGTACCTCTGGGCAGATGGTGTACTTTCTCCAGCCTCGATTTCCTTACTTACACAATTATGATAAAAATAATCTCTTATAGTATTATGAGGACAAAATGAGATGATTTATGTAAAGTGCCTGGTGTAAGTTTGCATTGATGATAAGTTTAGTTGTAGTTATTGGGGTTGGACAACCACTGGCTGTAGAAAGGAAAGTCACAGTTGTTTACAGAATGGGCAAAGGAATCAGTCACATTGGGCTCTTACTACTTAAACGTAGTGTTAAATTACTCAACTTCAAGTCTGAAAACAAATTTGGCTTTGGAAGTGTCTTCATTATACTACTTAAAGTGGAGTTACTTTATTTTTTTATTTTTTTTTCCTTTGTTTTTATTAGTTGGAGGCTAATTACTTTACAATATTGTAGTTGCTTTTGCCATACATTGACATGAATCAGCCATGGATTTACATGTGTTCCCCATCCTGAACCCCCCTCCCACCTCCCTCCCCATCCCATCCCTCTGGGTCATCCCAGTGCATCAGCCCCAAGCACTTGTCTCATGCATCCAACCTGGACAGGCGATCTGTTTCACACTTGATAATATGCATGTTTCAGTACTACTCTCTCAGATCAGCCCACCCTTGCCTTCTCCCATGGAGTCCAAAAGTCTATTCTATAAATCTGTGTCTCTTTTTCTGTCTTGCATATAGTGTTATCGTTCCAATCTTTCTAAATTCCATATATATGCATTAGTATACTGTACTGGTGTTTTTCTTTCTGGCTTACTTCACTCTGTATAATGGACTCAAGTTTCATCCACCTCATGAGAACTAATTCAAATGAATTCTTTTTAATGGCTGAGTAATATTCCATTGTGTATATGTACCATAGCTTCCTTATCCATTCGTCTGCTGATAGGCATCTAGGGTGCTTCCATGTCCTGGCTATTATAAACAGTGCTGCGATGAACATTGGGGTGCACGTGTCTCTTTCAGATCTGGTTTCCTTGGTGGTTATGCCCAGGAGTGGGATTGCTGGGTCATATGGCAGTTCTAGTTTCAGTTTTTTAAGGAATCTCCACACTGTTCTCCATAGTGGCTGTACTAGTTTGCATTCCCACCAACAGTGTAAGAGGGTTCCCTTTTCTCCACACCCTCTCCAGCATTTATTGCTTGTAGACTTTTAGATAGCAGCCATTCTGACTGGTGTGTAATGGTACCTCACTGAGGTTTTGATTTGCATTTCTCTGATAATGAGTGATGTTGAGCATCTTTTCATGTGTTTGTTAGTCATCTGTATGTCTTCTTTGGAGAAATGTCTGTTTAGTTCTTTGGCCTATTGTTTGGTTGGGTCATTTATTTTTCTGGAATTGAGCTGCAGGACTTGCTTGTATATTTTGGAGATAAACCCTTTGTCTGTTGCTTCATTTGCTATTATTTACTCCCATTCTGAAGGCTGTCTTTTCACCTTGCTTATAGTTTCCTTTGTTGTGCAAAAGCTTTTAAGTTTAATTAGGTCCCATTTGTTTATTTTTGCTTTTATTTCCAATATTCTGGGAGGTGGGTCATAAAGGATCTTGCTGTGATTTATGTCGGAGAGTGTTTTGCCTATGTTCTCCTCTAGGAGTTTTATAGTATCTGGTCTTACATCTAGATATTCAACATCCATTTATGATAAAAACTCTTCAGAAAGCAGGAATAGAAGGAACATACCTCAACATAATGAAAGCTATATATGACAAACTCACAGCAAACATTATCCTCAATGGTGAAAATTGAAAGCATTTCCCCTAAAATCAGGAACAAGACAAGGGTGCCCACTCTCACCACTACTATTCAACATAATTTTGGAAGTTTTGGCCACAGCAATCAGAGCAGAAAAAGAAATAAAAGGAATCCAGATAGGAAAAGAAGAAGTGAAACTCCACTGTTTGCAGATGACATGATCCTCTACATAGAAAACCCTAAAGACTCTACCAGAAAATTACTAGAGCTAATCAATGAATATAGTAAAAGTTGCAGGATATAAAATTAACACACAGAAATCCCTTACATTCCTATACACTAACAATGAGAAAACAGAAAGAGAAATTAAGGAAACAATACCATTCACCATTGCAACAAAAAGAATAAAATATTTAGGAGTATATCTACCTAAAGAAACAAAAGACCTATACATAGAAAACTATAAAACACTGATGAAAAAAATCAAAGAGGACACAAATAGATGGAGAAATATACTGTGTTCATGGATTGGAAAAATCAATATTGTGAAAATGAGTATACGACCCAAAGCAATCTATAGATTCAATGCAATCCCTATCAAGCTACCAATGGTATTCTTCACAGAACTAGAACAAATAATTTCACAATTTGTATGGAAATACAAAAAACCTTGAATACCCAAAGCAATCTTGAGAAAGAAGAATGGAACTGAGGAATCAACCTGCCTGACTTCAGACTACTACAAAGCCACAGTCATGAAGACAGTATGGTTTTGGCACAAAGACAGAAATATAGATCAATGGAACAAAATAGAAAGCCCAGAGATAAGTCCACATACCTATGGACAGCTTATCTTCGACAAAGGAGGCAAGAATATACAATGGAAAAAAGACAACCTCTTTAACAAGTGGTGCTGGGAAAACTGGTCAACCACTTGTAAAAGAATGAAACTAGAACACTTTCTAACACCATACACAAAAATTAAAGTGGAGTTATTTTAAATGAGAAAAAAAAATATTTAAGAAATACAATGACAGGAAGGAAAAGACTGAAGGAGGCTCTGATACGACAGTACCACTTGGGTCTTTCTGATGTGGTTGAGGGGTGGAGAGCCATGAGAATAAGCCTTTAAAGAGAAGAGAGAAGCATCTCTGAGGAGAGGAGGACAAGGTAGCTAGACTATTGAGTTTGCTTTATTTTCAGGACTACTATGAAAGGAGAAAGAATCAGCGAGTGCTCACATGAGGATGGTATTGTGGAAACGTTGCTGATAGGGTCAATGACTGATTTTAAGAGATGTTTTCTTCCTGATTTTTATAACTGGGAGGAAAGCATTTGGCGGAAGCTTCAGGAAAGTTATAATATTTTAGTTAGCTTAGAGGAAATAATAAACAGCAACAAGTCAAAAGTGCTGCTGGTTAGACTTGGCAAAAATTACCACTTAGAGGAGTGATTCAGAGAGGCGGCTTGCATGCAGGAGTGTACATTTCCGCTAATTCAGGATGTCTGGGAAGAGGCGGTGCGCTGGTTAATTGAACATTATGCTTTCCCGAATGTTTCCATCATTATGCAGCACATATGGATCACAATTTTCAGATAAATGGAATGCATGTGGAATCTTAAAATATTGTGAGTTTGTCTGGTCTATGGCTTCCATTTTATAGATGAGGACATTTAGGCCCCATTAGGCATAATTTGTGTAAAGTAACAGCTAATTAGTAATGTAGCCAAGATCCAAACCCAGATCTTCTCGTTTTTAGGTCAATGTTTATTTCCACTATGCCATTGGTTACAGAACTCTTAACACTCTTGAAGAATTTTCAGTGATTGAGAATTGACCTTGGAGGTCACCATCACTGGTACCTGTTTGCTCTGAGCCAGGCTAAAGGACAGAAGTTAGATATATAGGACATTGGGTTGACTCTCTCCCCACTCAATACAGTAGCCCCAAACTTCCTATTTTAAACAAACTAGTGATAGTCACTTGTTCATTCATCATTTGCTTCTCTCTCACAAACTGTTTTATAAAATATGCAAATGAAAGTGATTAGGCTTTGTGGGTGTTTCAGAAACCATACTTTAATGGAAATTTAGAAATGAAATAGGCACATAGAAAAATATTTCAAAATAGGATGATTAAAAGAAGGTTCATTAAGTATATTAGAAGCAACAGCCCACAGGCTTAAATTTTGGTTTTGCAAGGCTACTGAAGTGCAGGTTAATCTGACACTCAGTTGAAATACTGGAAGACACAAGTGGAAAAGATGCTAGATGTAATTTTAGGGAAAAATCCTACCTCTACAACTCACAAAACCTGTAGCCAATCCGCCTTGAAAACCAGACTGCTGTGGAAATAAATTTGGGGGCATTACTTGCATTTGAAGATATGGTGGAGAATATTGTTTAATGTTTATTCATATGCCTATGTTTAATCTCACTAATAAATTTACATTAGTCCCTAAGACAGAGATAGAATTAAGGGTTGGGAGTCTTTGGTAGATTTCTAGAACAGGCTTTTAAGACTTGAATACACATATGAGTGAACTTGGGAATGTGCATATGCAGACTGGGATGCAGTAGGTGTGGGCTGGGAACTGCTATTCACATTTCTAAACACTTCCCAGGAGATGCTAACTCTTGGTCCTTGGACCAAATTTTGATCAGGAAACGTTGAGAGGAGTGAGAAGAAAAGTGAGGAACAAGAGAACTCTACTACTCAGTGAAATTAAGTCTGTATGGTTGACCTATTCTTCACTAGAAATACAAATAATAATTACTATTGATCAAAGTGAAGAGACTTTAAGGACTTGTAACTCAAAGGCAACATGTTTCAGTGCTAAAAAAAAAAAAAAATTATGTATACACATGTGACTCTGTGTATGTGTCCTGTCCTTACCATCTACCACATTTCAATCAATGTAATCTTATTATAAAATATTTAAATCACTCTGTCACTCTCCTTTAAAAAATTGTTCAGTAGCCCCCTTTGTACAGATAATATGCAAACTCTTAAAATAGCTGACATCATTCCCGTGCATCTGGTTACTTCCTCATGTCTCATCACTTATTACTCTCTAAACACACCAAACATCTGTTAGTCTTTCAATAATATGTTTTCTCTACCCCATATGTCTTCATAGTACTGTTCCTTCTTCCTGAAACACTTTCTCTTCCCTTATCATTCTACTATTTCTTCTCTTCACACTGTATCTCTTTTTGTCCCTCAGAGGGAGTCTTCCTCAATGTATCATGTAAATTAAAGAACCTCTGCTCTAGGACTGTATGACTCCTTGGTTTTACTCTATCAAAACCTATCATATTGCCATGGTCAGTTTATTTGAACATGTTCCCCACTGTACTCAATTCTCCTTGGGGACAGACAGCATGTCTTTTTTTGCCCATTATTTGTTCTCTTTTCTTGGCTTGCCCATCTTTAGGCAACCAAGAACTACTGAATGAATAAAAGAATGGGTAACAATTTCAATCCTGCATGGGAGTGTGGCAGAGGGATGATGTAGGGCATTGTCCAGTGAGAGCTGAAAATATTGGTTGGGGTAACCTAATGAGGTGTGGGCTGCCAGAATGCATTTTTCTAGAAGAGGAGGACCAAGGTCATGAAGTACCCATATTGGCCAATTGGAATTAGGAAGGGAAGGCAGAAACAAGAAAGTTTCAAAGGGAAGAAAAGTATAGAAGACAAAATATATAGACTGTGGTTCTCCTGGGGCTATTTAGATAACAGAATAGAATATCTTGGGCAGAAAGAAAACCTGCACTGGGGATAGACAGAAGGTAGAGTGGAAAGTGAAATAAAATATCTTCTCCAAATCCTTGCAGAATCATAGGATATCTACACTGGGAAGCCTGACACTGCTGAGAGTATGGATTTAGGAGGCATTTAATTGCTTAAATACTTTAAGATGTGAGAACAGGTTTGTAATACTTTACAGAACAAAAATAACATCTTGTGAGACCCATGTGACAATGAAGGACATATTTGTGAAATATTCTATATCCAGAAAAGAATAGGCAGGAAGAGAAAAGAGGATGCAAAGGGCTCCTAAAATAAAACTTGCCTTGGGCCTGGTGCATGCAGGGTGATTATTCATATACACAAGTCAGGGAGACTTTTGTTAGTTTTCAGTGGTGACGCTTCTGACACTTGGATTTGATTTCTCAGAATATCCCCTAAAATTGTTGTTTTCAAATCTTCTAATAAGCAGTGACCCTTTTGTCAAATAAAATATTACTCCTTGGATGGGAAAGAATAATCAGGTTGAAAAGAAGCCTGTGGAAATGAACAATGAGTCCAACCTACCACCCCCTCCCAGCATCCCACTTAGGTTTTTGACAGAGCGTCAAGGCTTTGGAATAAACACTCACAGTCCAATTTATTTTCTCTATTGGTCTCCCTCCCCAAACACTTAGTGACTGACATTTGCTCAGACCACATAGACTGTCTTTCCCAATGATATTGTGAAAGTTTAAATTCAGGTTTGTCTCCAAATTATACTTCATATATATATATATCAGTTCAGTCGCTCAGTAGTGTCTGATTCCATGTGACCCCAAGGACTGCAGTATGCCAGGCTTCCCTGTCGATCACCAACTCCCAGAGCTTACTCAAACTCATGTCCATCGAGTCAGTGATGCCATACAACCATCTCATCCTCTGTCATCCCCTTCTCCTCTCGCCTTCAATCTTTCCCAGCATCAGGGTCTTTTCTAGTGAGTCAGTTCTTTGCATCAGGTGGCCAAATTATTGGGGTTTCAGCTTCAGCGTCGGTCCTTCTAATGAACACCCAGGACTGATCTCCTTTAAGATGGACTGGTTGGGTCTCCTTGCAGTCCAAGGGACTCTCAAGAGTCTTTTCCAACACCACAGTTCAAAAGTATCAATTCTTTGGTGTTCAGCTTTCTTTATAATCCAACTCTCACATCCATACATGACTACTGATAAAAACATAGCTTTGACCAGACAGACCTTTGTTGACAAAGTAATGTCTCTGCTTTTTAATATGCTGTCTAGGTTGGTCACAGCTTTTCTTCCAAGAAGCAAATGTCTTTTAATTTCATGGCTGCAGTCACCACCTGCAGTGATTTTGGAGCCCAAAAGAATACAGTCAACAACTGTTTTCCATGGTTTCCCCATCTATTTGCCATGAAGTGATGGGACTGGATGCTATGATCTTAGTTTTCAGAATGTTGAGCTTTAAGTCAACTTTTGCACACTCCTCTTTCACTTTCATCAAGAGGCTTTTTAGTTCTTCTTCACTTTCTACCATAAGGGTGGTGTCATTCGCATATCTGAGGTTATTGATATTTCTCCCAGCAATCTTGTTTCCAGCTTGTGCTTCATCCAGCCTGGTATTTCTCATGATGTACTCTGCATTTAAGTTAAATAAGCAGGGTGACAATATGCAGCCTTGACATACTCCTTTCCCGATTGAGAACCAATCTGTTTTTCCATGTCCAGTTCTAACTGTTGCTTCTTGACCTGCATACAGGTTTCTCAGGAGACAGGTCAGGTGGTCTGGTATTCCCATTTCTTTCAGAATTTTCCACAGTTTGTTGTAATTCACACAGTCAAAGATTTTGGCATAGTCAATAAAGTAGAAATGGATGTTTGTTTTTTTTCTGGAACTCTCTTGCTTTTTTGATGATCCAGCAGATGTTGGCAATTTGATCTCTGGTTCCTCTATCTTTTATAAAACCAGCTTGACCATCTGGAAGTTCATGGTTCACGTACTGCTGAAGCCTGGCTTGGAGAATTTTGAGCATTACTTTACTAGCATGTGAGGTGAGTGCAATTGTGTGGTAGTTTGAGCATTCTTTGGCATTGCCTTTCTTAGGGACTGCAATGAAAACAGACCTTTCCCAGCCCTGTGGCCACTGCAGAGTTTATGCCAGTGCTCGCATATTGAGTGCAGCACTTTCACAGCATCATCTTTCAGGATTTGAAATAGCTCAACTGGAATTCCATCACCTCCACTAGCTTTGTTTGTAGTGATGCTTCCTAAGGCCCGCTTGACTTCACATTCCAGGATGTCTGGCTCTAGGTGAGTGATAACATCATCATGGTTATCTGAGTCATGAAGATCTTTCTTGTACAGTTCTTCTGTGTATTCTTGCCATCTCTTCTTAATATCATCTGCTTCTGTTAGGTCCATAACATTTCTGTCCTTTATTGCATCCATCTTTTCACTAAATGTTCCTTTGGTATCTCTAATTTTCTTGATGAGATCTCTAGCCTTTCCCATTCTATTGTTTTCCTCTATTTCTTTGCAGTGGTCACTGAGGAAGGCTTTCTTATACACACACAGAAACATATATATATACACACACATATATAATGGACATATGTATATGTATATATTATAAATTATATATATATATAGTATATATAGTATATGTATATATAGTATACATATATACTATATATAGATATGTATAGCTATATATAGATATATATATATCATATGCTAATATATATATAGATATAGGCTCCCTGGTAAAGAATCTGCTTGCTAATGCAGGAAGTACAGGTTCGATCCCTGGGTCAGAAGATCCCCTAAAGAAGGAAATGGTAACCCACTCCAGTATTCTTGTCTGGGAAATTCCATGGACAGAGAAGCTTGGTGGGCTACAGCCCATGGGGTTGCAAAGAGTCAGATATGACTTAATGACTGAGCAACAACAAAGTATATATACAAATATATCTGTGAATGGTTGAACCGTTTACCATTAGTTATAAACAAATACAAAGATTTATCAGCATTTAAAAAAACAAAAGACAATAATAATACATTTATTTCTATTTTAATTTTGCCTGTTCTCAATCACTTTCTACAGAATTCTGCATTTCTAATTTATTCCGGATCTTTTCAAGTCAATGACCTTGCCAGTGAGTGATCAATACTGATCAATAATGCAACTTGCTTTCATGAAGAGATCCTCTAGAAGAGATTTTTAATAAGCTGCTCAACCTTAACTGAATGTATAACAGTCACTCCCTAAATATGTTTTGAAAGATCAACTGAATGAATGAGTGTAGGATTTGGTTTTCTTTCTTAAAATTGCTATTTCATCACACAAGCCATGATAGGGTCTGAGTTATAGAGGAAATGGTTATGCACCTGGAATCAGAAGATCTGGGTTGAGTGCTAACTTCAGGCAATTTTTTGTTTGACACTAAGTCCTATTGTCATTTTTTGTAAAGGTTTAGTAGCAAATATTCCTTGAAACTGCAAAGTGCTATAAATATGTTGTCAATGACTATCATTGGTAATGTCTGCACTCCTCTCAAGTCCTAAAGCATGTTTCTCCAGGAATCTCAAGGAGAAGAGCAGACATTTTCTGGACTTTTTTTCTATTTGTTATTTTCCTTGTCTATAACTACTCCATCTGAAGACACTATTAATGATTTTATCCCCAATAGTCTCTCCAGCCAGGAATGTTTGTCTTAGTTTAAGGCAGCCCTCTAACCCCTACTTCTAGTGACTATTTCATTAACCCTGAAATTATTTAACTATCTCTGTTTTCTAACAAAATTTCACTTTTACTTGCCTTTGTAACTCACAGCAAAAAATGATTATTTTGAGCAAGACTAACTTTTAAAACAGGGGTCCCCAACTTCTGGGCCATGAACTTGTACTTCCTGTCTGATCAGTGATAGTATTTGCTTAGAAATAAAACGCATAATAAATGTAATGTGCTTGAATCATCCTGAAATCATCCCCTTTCTCCATCTGTAAAAAAAAAAAAACAAAAAAAACAAAAAACTGTCTTCCATGAAACCAGTCCCTGGTGCCAAAAAGTTTTGGGATCACTGTTTTAATAGAGCTGTCCAGACTATAGACCAAATCCATATGTTAAATCCTAACTCTTTATTATTAGGTATTAGGTGATGGTATTAGGAGTTGGGGCCTTTGGGGGGTGATTAGGTCATCAGGATGGAGTCCTAATGAATGGTATTAGTGCCCTTATATGAGAATCCAGAGAGTTCCCTTGCCCATTCTACCACGTGAGAACACAGAAGTAGGTCATCTATGAACCAAGAAATGGGCTCTCACACCAGACACCAAACCTGCCAGTGCCTAAATTTCAGATTCTCCAGCCTCTACAACTGTCAGAAATACGTTTCTGTTGTTTGTAAGCTACCCAGTCTCCCAGTCCATGGTATCCTGTTAGGGCAGTTGAAATAAACAAAGTCTCTAATTGATTTTTGATTTAGGAATATCCCTTGGCCTCCCTGATAACAGGTTGTACACCAACTTTTTGCAGTCATAACAATAACAGATAATTCCTCTCAAATTGCTATAAAGGTGAAAAGGATCACACAGTGCCTGCACTATACTATCGAGATACATTTCATAAATTTTACCTACATAACAGGATTGAGAAACAAACTGCAGAATATAACACACCAGGGTTTAATTAAATGTTAATTAAAATTAACATTTTCTTGCTTTTCTATTTTAAAAGTATTCTTTACCATATAGCTATGCCCAGATTATACTTAAGCATAAGGGTGATAGCCTAAAGTTTTCTGATTTGTTTAGAGAGAAGCACCATTTGTTGAGTTCCCAGCATATACCATATGTGTTTATTTAAACTTTATTACAGCCTCAGGAAGGTTTTATCCTTTCCATTTGATACACTTAGATTCTAAAGCTCAGTCAACTTAATAACCTGCCCACAATTTCACAACACAAAGACAGTGTGGTGGAATTTCAATTCAGGTAACAAAGATTTAAATCACAACCTCTCTCTGTAACAACCATTTAGCTTCCCAAGAGATAAGATGATTTTTAAAAGATACAGAATTATACATTTTGATATGGAACATATTTATATATAGATTAGATTTGTCTAACATAGAACACTAGATTTAGAATAAAGATCAGGTATAATAGAATACAATATTTAACCAAAATCAGAAAATTATTGTCTTTAAAAATAATATTCTATAAGTTTTCTATAATATTCTATAGAAATATATATTCCATAACTGCCCTTTGCATGGCTGGTAAACACTATTATTTGATTTACAACTGTAACCTAGATATAATCTACCTATATTCCTGACAGTGGTCACCCAGCCTTAAATATTCCCCACACACAATTCCAAGCATCTGTCAGCAAAACTATGTAGATGAAAGCTGGACATTATATCTCTAAAATCTCATTTAACTCTAAAGACCAAAATAAACATATAAGTAAAGCTGAGACATTGATTCTTCTAATTTAAGTCCTGAAAAACAGAACAGAACAGAATGCTCTTTAGTTCATAATATTTCCAGGATTTGGTGGCCCATACTCCCTTTTTAGAAAATGAAATCAGACACCAAAACAAGGGATAAACCTCATGTCTATGGCTTAGTCTCCTTCTCCATCTCATCCTTTATCCAACTTAGGCAACTGGGAGCTAATGGCTGAGAGAGAACATAAGCAGAATAGCTAGTCATCCAAGAAAATCCTTAAATCACTCAAGGCTTTGATTTCTCCAGGTGAAAATGTGAATCTTGTATACCATGCCCCTCATTAAAATATTAATTCACCCTCACACCGGAAACATGCTGGAGATCCACAGCCCATGCCCACTCCAGGAGCAATGATGGGTCAATGTTGCTACATACGCCTTCTCACACCAAACCAATGGGGATACAAAGCTGTTAAACTGTAAGACAGATTCATATTTCAGCACTGTCCCTATCAATGTAAACATCACTATACAGATTTTGAGCCTGAAATGAGGATAATATCTGAACACTATTTTGCAGACAACTTACATAGACTAGGTGCATAGGTGATAGATAATCTGCAAATTGTAACATAGCATACAACTATAACTACCTTGAGAGACTTCATGAATTCTAATTTGGGTAAATGGTATGCATGATCATTCAGCCCAGAAAGGGATACAGCACCCTGTCATGGAAAGCTGTTGTTGCCCATGGAAATGATTCTCAGGATGGCAAGGGATTAATGCTGCAGGAATGTTGTCAGTAACGGTATAATGAAACATTAGAAACCTTCCGCTAATAGCAAAATAAGAAGACACAGGATCAGAATATGATGCTTCTGATGATGTCTAATTAGCAAAAAAAAAAAAAAAAAATCAGTGTCATTGTATTTTAGTGAGTACTTGCCATGCGTCAAGAAGTTTGAATAAATGATTTTGTTTGATCTTAGAAAAACATTAGAAATCCACCATAAAGGTGGATTTATTTTCCCTATTTCTCACATTAGGAATCTGAGGGCCCTAGAGTTTGAGAAATATGTACATAAGAACAAAAAGCATATTGGAAGGAGTGTGTCTGTCTTCTGGCTGCAGTTTGATGTGCCTGCCCTGACTCACTGCAGGACAGCAACTGGCACACTCATAAACATAAAAAGGACAGAGCTAGGCATCTGATCGGGGTGAACTTGACTCCAACTCCTAATTAAGAATTAGTCACTCCTTTGCTTATTTACTAGCATGCATTTATTTGTTCTTTATACATTATAGGTTAACTGTGGACTTTATCCCTCATTTTGCATTCTGATTTTCTTAATGATATTACTCCGTGTTTGCTATTAACACCTTATCTTGCGGACCCCTAGTGGAGGAAATCTGTATCCTTTGCGTGTGTGTGTGTGTGTGTGTGTGTGTGTGTGTGTGTGTGTGTGTGTGTGGCGTCAGGGCAGATGCATTAAACTTCAGCCAGAAAACAAACATACTCATATATATCAATATCCCTTTATCTACATGTATGTACTACCCCTTCATTTACTGCATATGGGCATTAAAAACTATCTTCTGCATTCTATTGACAATAGATGGCATTGATTATAAGATGCACTGTTACTTTACAAGTCACCAAGAAAGAAACACATACGGCCGATTAAATTATAATGCTTTCTTGGGCTTCCCTGGTGGCTCAGAAGGTAAAGAATCTGCCTGCAATGCAGGAGACATGGGTTTGATCCTGGGTTGGGAAGATCCCCTGGAGAAGGGAATGGCTACCCGCTCCACTATTTTAGCCTGGAGAATTCCATGGACAGAGGAGCTCAGCAGGCTATAGTCCATGAGGTTGCAACTCTAAGATACAATTCAATTTCAGAAATATTAATTTGTGAATAAAAAGTATATCCTTTAGAAGTGATGAGCTATATTATGTGTTACGTAGCTCTTGTAGCATACTGTAATAACTAAGTATACTTTGCATAGATGTAATTTACACACACAACTCACTATTCATCTACCTTTACACAGCTCCAGTTTCAGTGTGCATGCATAGGAAGGCTGGCCCCATGTTTGATCATATGGACTCTGGAACCACCCTTGTCTGGGTTCAAGATGTGACTTTTACTACTTATTAGGTATATGGCCTTGGGAAAGTTTCTTAACCTTTCAGTGGATCACATTCCTCTTCTCTACAACACATAATAAAATCTAACTCATAGAGTTATTGTGAGGATTAAATGAGTGAAACTGTGCCTTGTGCATATTAAGCATGTCAAAGGTATTTACTGTTAATACAGCTGTTACTATGATTACAAAGCACATGAAGATGTGAATTATATTGTACTCCCAGTGAGAATCTTTACAATGCCCAGGGCACTCCATTTCAACTTCAAGATGAAGCCCTTTCCAAGCCTGCAGCTGTTCCAGACATCAGGAATGCATGCCTAGGCCATCACCACACCAGTCAGACAACCTGCCATGTAAGCCACATCCTTCCAAATTATATATCCCCAGAGGACATACACAACTATGCATAGAGAACCTGCTGTTTCTTAAGTATATCCACTTTCCATAAATTTACAATTAATATTAATCCTGATCGTGAAAATAAGCTGTGAACCAAAGCAAATTGCCTTAAAACCAGATTTTCATTAGTAAGGAGATTTATTGTAAGTTTCTCCCCGCCTACCTTCCTTACTTGGCTTTTGTGAGAAATTGCAAAGCATCTTTCCCTTGTGAGACCCACACCATGACTGCTAATACATGGTTGAGAGCACTTTTGTACTTAATTAGTGAAGAAATACAAGTAAGGGAAGACCCTCGTTCACCTCTCTCATCCATTTCTCCTCTGATCACTTACTGTGACGTGGCATACTGATAAAGCACCTACACCCAGTCCCGTGCCTAACAAGTGTATCAGCTCAAGGCCTAGGCAATCTTTAACCTTGCATCCACCCCATGCACATCTTTGAACATTCAACTTAATGTCAAGCATTCACTTAATGTCAATTCACATTTAAAGTCTCCAACATGCCATTCTTCCAACCTGTACCTCTTCTCCCCTACTCATTCTCCTTGCTCACACTTGTTTGAGTTGTGTTTCTCAGAGAGCTGGATACATGTATCCATGACTCTAGCAAGAATCTCCTTTTCCCTTTTCTATAAGTCCTGCAGTTCTTTTAGACAGTAGGAAAAATCATGTATCTAGTGCCTTGGTTCCAAATACATCTGAGATGGGCCAAAGGAGTTTGATTATGGAGGAAGAACCAAAGTCACTCATCAGGAACACATAAAAATAAACACACACTCATTTGTTCATCTTGTTCATCTCTTCTCTACTTATTATTCTTGAATAAAAAAAGAAGAGGGAAAGACAGCATGGCATAGCAGAGCTAAGGGTAATGTATCTACCTTGTATAATCTGACCCCGTATCTTTTCAGAATAGGTAACAAGTGTAAATCATGGGATCGTCTAATTATGAGTCTGTGTCCTAGTCCAACTGATAATTGAACTTTGATCATTTTTCATAAGGTGGTGAAAATACACATGGCCACAGATAGTGGTATGTAAGACTATCCACTCAATTCATCATAATGGCATATTAGCCACAGCAAAATGGGGAATTAAAGCTTCTGCCATTCACTCATAACAAGGGAGACTGAGGTCCCCCGCTTTGTTGGTAGTGCTTTGAGCTGTACCCACTTCTAATTTTACTTTTGAAACTTTAATTCACCTTTTCCTTTATAGTTAGGATCTTTTTCCTGTGAGTTTTCCCACTTATTAATCCAGAGGACATGCTACATGTTCTGTAGTCTACTAAATCATCTTTGATCAGCTTTTAAATATCTTATGACTTAAGCAAACAACCATGAGACAAACACTAGGTGCAAAGAGAGGATTTCATTTCCCAAATAAGAAATGATGCATGTTTTCTGTTGGTCTTTGCTTTCTCCCATTCATTTCTCCTTTTTCTTCCCTTGAAATTTTTCTTACTCATGTCATGTTGAAAATGTCAAATTCTAACCATTTCTATATTGACTTAAGGAAAAGAGCTCTGAGGATCATGCCCCTCCCTTTAGCACAGATAAGACCCAGGCCCTTGTATCTGAAGAGCCACTGAGACAAGGATCTCCTTATCCTGAGTCCCTAGCATCTTTCAGTGTTTTGAATGCGGTTCTAATGGGTCAGCATTATGCTAGTGAAACTCTGGAGTATGGGGCTCAGATTTTCTATGTGGAGGAGTAAAGGCAACACTGAAAACTGCCTACCATTTTTATAGGATTTGCAGACAACCAAACTATTCATTTATTCATTTTTAACTATAACAATTTAACAACGAGTTGCCATGTGCCAGCTCTAGGGTCCCATGTCCCAGATGTATGGGACATACATCTTCATCATCATTATCAGACTTTTTGAGCATTTACTATGTGTTCTTACCAGGCTTCTCTGGTGGCTAAGATGGTAAACCTCCTGCCTACAAAGCAGGAGACCCAGGGATTGAACCTCCAGGAAGATCCCCTGGAGAAGGAAATGGCAATCCACTCCAATACTCTTGCCTGGAGAATCCCATGGACTGAGGAGCCTGGTAGGTTACACAGTCTGTGAGGTTGCAAAGAGTTGGACGTGACTGAGTGACTGACACTAACTATATGTTCTAAGTTATTTACTTTCAATAAATACTTAATAAAATACAGTTTCCATACCCAAGGAATCATCATTTTCCTCTTTATCATGCTCATTAATTTCCCCCCGAGAGATTTTGAGATTAAGGAAATCTCTGGGTTTTACCACTCATTGTCTCTAATTGGAATGAGAGCACAATTTATTTGGGATCTTCCACCTTAGTAATCAATCTTATTACTGGCAACCCATTTTGCATATTTAATCTCCTTCCTTTTATTAAGTTTCAAACTTTTCAAGGTAGGCTTTGGAAAGACAGCAAAGTAGGAGGATACCACAGTAGGATCCTGAGATACGGACCAGATTGCTTCCTGTTATTCACAACTCACATGCCCCCTGCATGGGGCAGGTGAATATAACCAAAGAGAAAGACACATCACATACATGCCTCGAGGCAGAGATTCCCAGAAGACTTTAACTGCTTTCTTTTTTCTTTTTTTATTTATTTATTTATTTATTTTTTTAATTTTTCAGGGGTTTTGTCATACATTGATATGAATCAGCCATAGAGTTACACGTATTCCCCATCCCAGTCCCCCATCCCACTTCCCTCTCCACCCGATTCCTCTAGGTCTTCCCAGCCCACCAGGCCCGAGCACTTGACTCATGCATCCCACCTGGGCTGGTGGTCTGTTTCACCACAGATAATATATATGCTGTTTCTTTAAAAACAACCAACCCAAATGAAAACAAAACCCTGAATGAAGAAAACAATCTTGTCCTGGTTGTTTATTTTGAGAAAAAAAAAAAAAAATGTGTTACCCTTGGGACATTACATATAACTCAAAACCAACCAAATGTAAAGTAGCTCAGAAGAAGGTTGCTCTGGACTTTACTACCCTTTTCTGCAACAGATAATTTCTTTCTAAAAATCAACATCTGAAAAAATAAAAACAAACAAAAAAACAAGAGATGCAATTCTGCGGGCAGAGCGTGAAACTCGTGAGATGTGAATAAGGAATGCTGAACAGCTCAGCAGGACCATTATCTATTTGTTTATTAAGTTTTCCAGTATAGTAGATTGATCTGAAAATAACAGAATGTTTATGAAGCATGAAGCGTTGCCCAAGCTTTCAATTAAAATGAAATAAAACAAAATACTGGATATGTGTTCATTGTAGGAAATCTCATTAGGGGATTGGTCATCACAGCCAGGCATGGCTTCATCGCCTGTTCTGTTATTCCAGCTCACTGCCCACTGGTCCATCTCAGGGACCAATGTAAGTGAGGCATCCCTTAGCTAACAAGGGCTTTGTTCTTCAGGGTGTAATATATCATAGTGATATTTTAAGAGAAAGGCCAGCACTATAACCCCACTTTATAGATGGAAAAAAAAAAAAAAGAGTATATCAACTGGCTTTCCAAAGGATCCACAGTAAAAATTAGGAATAACACACAAAATTCAGAAGACAATGTTAGCTCCCTGAAACACTTAGCATCTCTGTGATTGCATTTTTATGGTATCTTTTTGACCAGGGGCTTGAACTCAGAGAAGGAAGTGGAGAAAGAGGAAAGCATTAAATGAAGAAGGGTGGGAGAGTGCAAGTCAGGGAAGGGAACAGACCAGTGACACGTGCTGACAGCTGGATGTCCGGGGCACTGAGCAGAGTGCAGCCGATGTGAGCAGGGAAGACAGAATGGTACCTGGGATACTGTGATTTATAATAAGAAATATATATTTGGTTTTTATCCCTGTTTCTGGCACAGAAATCTTAACATTCTTGGAATTTCCTAATTGATAAGAGCAATAAAACTGTCTTGTTATTCAATAACAAGCCCTTTTCAACCACTCCTGAATTTATATTAATGAGGTAAATTTTGGAGATGGTTTAGTTGCTAAGCTGTTTCCAACTCTTGAGACCCCATGAACTGTAGCCCACCAAGCTGTTCGTCCATGGGATTTTCCATGCAAGAATACTGAAGTGGGTTGTCATTTCCTTCTCCAGGGGATCTTCCCCACCCAGGGATCAAACCCATGTCTGTTACATCTACCTGCACTGGCAGGTGGATTGTTTACCACTAGCGCCATCTGAGGTAACTTTTACATAGCCCCTAAGTTGTTGGAGCTGGTTGCCAGGGAAACCAGCCAAGTGAACAGAGGTTTGGAAGTTTCAGCCCCACCCCTGATCTCCAGGAAAGGGAGGGGGCTGGAGACGGAGTTCATTCATCAATGATCAAAGATTTAATCAATTAAGCCTATGTAATAAAACGTTCATAAAACCCTCAAAAGAAGGGATTCTGAGAGCTTCCAGGTTGGTGAATGTATGGAGATTTAGGGCAAGGGCATGAAAGCCCCACACCCCTTCCCGCATACCTTGCCTTATTTTCTGGCTGGTAAATGGTAACCTAAATAGAAAATTATTTTCCTGAATCTGTGAGATGCTCTAACAAACTAATCCGAGGTCATGGGATCTGTTGATCTATACCTGGTGGGTTCAGATACACAGGTATCAACCTGGACTTGTGGCTAGGACCTAAAGTGGGGGCAGAAGGATAATCTTTTAGGACTGAACCTCTAACCTATAGGATCTAACACTATCTCTGAGAACACAGTGCCAGAATCCAGTTGAATTACAGGATACCCAGCTGGTGGTGTGGAGTGGTCAGAAGCGAAGTTGTATTGTACAAGATGCTGAGAGGAAAGGAGCCACACAGGAAAGGGGTGTTTTCCTTTACAGGAACTTTGCCTCTTTTCTCAAGAGCCAGACAGAGGGAAGAGCTGCAGGGTCAGCTTAGTTTTCAAGGTCCAGGAAAAGTTCAAAAATAAATATACGAAGAAATGAATGAATTGATGAGTCTACATTAGAGTAGTCTACAAGTAATCTGTACCAGAAACAACAGCCAAAGCCAGTATTATGGTAATTTTCTGTTCTTAGTTTTAATTGTTTTTATATGTTTATTTTCTTTCTTGGACTAGTAAAATCTCATTAAGCTATATATCAGGGATGCTCATCTTTGGAATCTCTTCACTATTGTCTGTCTCAAAAGTACTTCTACTTTTCCCAGTCCTCTGGAAACATGAACTGCACTGAAGCCATCTATGGGACAAATTTCCATTACACTTGGAGAGATTCCAATTGTGGACAGTTTCTACCACCCCTGAAAGGGCTTAAGACACCCACAGTCAGTGGAAAAATTACATATGAATAGTGCATATTTATAACCTGAAATGGCTCCAAAAGGAAGGCAGGGCCAGGTACAAAATAAAGCCTCATATTTCCCATTTTCTATTTTCTTTAGCATCAGGGCAAGATTTTTCCTCTTTTCTAAAGAAAGCCATGGCTCAGTAGTGAAGTTTGAAACATAATGAACCTTTTATCCACGAAACCAAAATAGAACTTCTCCTCCTCCTGAACTTCCTAAACTCTCAGTAAAGTTTAGTTGGAAGAGTACTGGGTTAAGAGCCAACTGGATGTGAAGCCACTGTGTGTCAGTCCTGGCTCAGTCAGTCAGTAGCTGTGTGATCTTGTGCAAATCTGTAAACTTAGAGCATAATTCTGTGCTATATCAAGGCCTTCCATTCGCCAGAAGAGCATGCTACACAAGTAGGCAGCTCTGGTGTCTGGTTTAAACCCCACCCCTTTCCAGTGATTGAATTTGGGCGAGTTGCTAGCCACCTCTCCCTCCATTTCTTCAGGTGCACAGACCTCACAGGGGTTGGTGAGCATTCAATGAGATAAGGATTGAAAGAGTTTAGAATGGCGCCTGGCATATAGTAAGTGCTCATTGGCTTTTATTGCTATGATGGTGCTTAATCATCTCCAATAATAGTAATTTCTAGTGAACCTGGTGTGTGTCTTTACTCACAGGTGGACTGGGTAAGTAATGGTTTGGAACGATCAGCACTGGAAGCTGGCTAAGGAAGGAGAGTCTGGCTGATTGCCATTGTGTTATTTTTTCCTTTTTTTCATGACCCATAACCAGTACTTACTGGAGTGATATATATTCACAAATTGCTGTCCCAGAGAGCTGGAAGGGAAGTTGTTATTTAAAGGCTGTTCAGAGTGCCGAGACTGGCATTTTGTGGTTACCTCACAGAATAAACTATTGGAGAAGGACTGATTTAACTAGCATGGTTTGCCTTGGTGTGTCAGATCTATTCCACACATTTGGGGTAGATGTGGCCAAACAGATAAATAAATAAATAGAAAACCTAAGATATTTTAATCCTAGAAGTACTTTAGGTTCATTCAGGCATATAAAGGCACCCACAGTATGAAACAATGAGGTCTACTAAAACAGTATATATCTATGCACATGATATTACTGTGATAAGTATAATCATACATTTGAAGGGATATTCTAGAACAGGGAGTTTCAGTGAAGTATGAATTTTCAGGGAATCTTTATGCTTAATAGAGATTTGTCCACAGGTATTTGAGGGAGGTTTGGAATTTGTAGCATATATAGAAAGAATGTAGAAGGAATGGAAAATTAGAGGCAAAAAAGGAATTTTGAAAATGAACATTGCAGAGGCGAATTTCTATCTATCTAGATAAGGTACTATGAAGAAGGTCTTCACTGACTAAAGGACGGGGAGGCATAATATCTGTTAGGTAAGAGGCACACATGGCTTCCATATTTCAAATTTTTGGTTTTAATCTGTAAGGTATTGAATTTTGTACCAGGCAAAAGAAAATATATACTGAAATAAGTGAAGAATCCAACTGAACCATATTAAATTGCCAATGTTTAACCATTTTTGCTCTACTGAAATGGGAATTTCCTAGGGTTCTATCTAATATCCTAAACTCAATCTGCCAGTTGAATCACTGGCAGGGAGATTAACTTGGAGACTAAATACATTATATAGAGGTACAATCTCATAGGCTTTGATAAAAGTGGATATTTGGGACAAGGAGAGAAGAGTGAATTTTACTGACATATTTTTGCTTGAGTTTTCTTAAGCTCTCTTATCTATTTCCTTTTTTGGTCTTACTCTTGGGGAAAACAGAACATTTGCTTTCTCCCATCCTTTTGAGTCCAATTATGATGACTCTGATCTCTTAGCTGCTTAACCTGTAGACCCTCTATGGAACACTGCAAGGCCCCTTCTTAGCGGAGCAACTGAGGCAAGCTTAGTTTCCTAAGCTAGGACTGCTATGTTGGGTTTGATAGGTGAACCAAAAAAATGTATGAATAAGCCTAGGTACTGAGAACAAAATTTGTGTCTCATTATCAAAGTTCTTTGTTGGATTTGTAAAAAATGTTGTAGGTCTAAGGAAACCAAACCTTCTAGGAATATTCCTGGTTTTAAACATCATAGAAAGAAAAAAAACAAAAACACTGGTTCTTTTCTAAGAAGACTAGTGAGGCCTCATCCTTGAAACAGTGAAATTTAGGAGTTATGTAGGAGGTCTGTATAATTAATAAAATAAGAATATATAGTCAATCAAATGTTTTACACTCCCCAAAATGAGTATAGGTTCCATTTGGAGCTCAGGGAAAACAATTTCTTTGAACCATGTCGCTCCACTTTCAATTCTGTGGTATAGATATGCAATATACGGCATGACAGAATTGATGTATATGCAAACAAGTGAAATACTTACAAAGTTATGCCAAAAATAATGCCATCCAAGTTTTCAGAGTTGGTATGGCAAAATAATTATAATTTGTGTATGTGTTTTTTTTTTTTTTTTTTTTCTTACTTTTTACTTAAATCATTTGTACTTAATGCTGAAGTTTTCCACCTGTGGTAATCTGCCCTCTCTCTTTTTTCCTCTGGCCTAACTACAAAACTGACTTCCTTGCTTCCTATGAAAATATGGATTTCCTGTCTTTACTCTGGTCAGTAATTCTGAAGACAACACAACACAATACCTTTGCTAACCCACTTGCTAAACAAGTAGGTGGGGGGAAAGGGGGCATCCCTCTGTGTGTGTGTGTGTGTCCAGGCTTTTTCTTTATCTGCTCATTGTAACACATCCCCTCTCCCTCTTTCTCTCTCTCTTCTTACAGAAAAGAGAGAGGGAATAAACAAAAAGTGAAGGAACTTCTCTTTCTGATAATATAGGATCATCCATTAGGCAGACCTACCAGCTCAAAGCGAGTTCCACATCTCTGCCTGGCCCTGATGATGTGTCTCAGAAGGTGTATGCCGAGCTCCCTCTTTTTTGCTGACCCATCAAACTCAGTGGTCCTTGACAGGCTGAGTGAAATGGAATCAAACCTTGGTCCAGAGCTGCTTAGCAGTTTGGAAATGTGGGGAGTCTGTTTCTAGCCAGAAGCACAATCAAAAATGCAATTGTACTTTTCGCTTCCTGTTTCCCTCCCCATCTGAGCCTCAGGCTATTGTTTGCTGAATGGTTCGTGTTTATTTGTTTTGTGTCACCTGCTGACTCTGAGCTCCTAGAAATCAGAGCCCCACCAGCCACTTTGTATACTTCACAGTGTCGCGCAGAGATTAAATAACCAAAGTTTCCCAGTGGTAGAATGACAGTGAAAGAAAGAAAGGAAAAAAAAAAAGAAGAAGATTCAAGAAACAGGAGGCAAAAGTGGGACATAAGATGGAGGAAGTTTGGGGAACGCACCCACAAAGAAGAAAGACACAAGAGCCTCCCTTTCATCGGGGGCCAGTGTAGAATATTTAGTTAGAGATGTTTTCTTTAGTACTTCCTCTTTTTGGTTCTCTATTTACCTCCATGTCCTGCTCCCTTTCTCTTTTTCTATGCATAGCCCCCAAAGAGAACTACGAGATAAGAGTGGACAAGATCTCAACACGGTATCCACTGTGCAGGTTGCAGATGCGAGGAAGTCTGAGCAACACTGGGCTGTCTTAAAAACCAACAGGGACGGTGTCGGCAATCCTGATGGAGACTAGAGGGCAGCAGTGCCACACAACACTCAAACCCCTCTCATCAAGGCCACTGGTCTCTACCTGGGGCTGACTTAACACAACTCGCTCTATCCTGTTACTTTTTCTAGCATTTTTCCCTTTTCTGTAGGACCCTTGAGGATGGGGAAGAGAGCTGAGAAATGCATCCTGAGTTATTCAAAAACTGCTTAGTGAGCTCATTGCCCCAACCTCAGGAAGAGATGTCATTTTTGCTGCCAATACTTTTAAAATCATCATTTGTTGAAAGGAAATAACCTTTTTCTCCTTAACTCTTTCCAAAGGGAAACACTGAGCCCAGGTCTGTGCAGTATCCCTCTGTGTGACCGTCAGCTTTGTCTGAAGTCTGTGCAAGTTACGAAGAGCAAATAAGAAAGCATGACACTCAGCTAACAAATCGTGAGTCCAATATAGGCTCACTCAGCACAGAGATTTCAGATCAGTTTGACTTTCCCTCTCTTTTCTTTAAATTACCCTTTCTGTTCTTATTCCCCTCTCACTTGACCATTGACTTTTGTGCTGCTTTTCTTTTCTTTTCCTTTTTTTTTTTTTTTTTTGTATTTCCTTTCCTTTATTTTCTGGAATTCAGCTCTTGTCCATTCTTTCTATTTTGATGCAATTCCAGCCTTTGCCTTCCTTCTCTGTGTTGGTTTTGTCTGCTTTCCTGGAGAGCTATGCCGAGTGACTTCATGAGCTCACAATCCCAACCAGTAAAATAGCCCCAAAAGCCAGGGCAGATGGAAGGGGGCTCTATCTTACCTTGTAACTAGGTTAAGAGTAGCCCATTGTTGCGGGGGTGATGCATTCTGGTCTTTTCTTAGTCCTGAATAGCTGCCTAACAGCTCCATTACCTCTGCACGCAGAGAGATGCTGTTTGCTTTCAAAGCAGCAGGGCCTGGCTAAAAGCCCACCGATCCAATACAAGTCTCAATTGTGCTGGCTCTCTCCGCATCTCCTCCCATCTCATGCTTGTGAGGTCCCTAAGTTAATGTCATTCATCAGAATAATACTCCTTCCAGTCAGCTTCAGTTGTGGTGTCCGGCTAATGACAGGGGGAGAGAAGTGACCTCGGGGCTGCCTGTGTGATGCGTTCTCACAAGAGAGACCCGAGCTGAGGAAGAGGGGTAATGGATAGATGGGGAAGGCAGTATTTCCTTTGTAAGAGTCATATTTATCTTTCCATATTATTTTGAATTCTACTATAGCTCAGAAGCTAAGAGGCTCTTCTGCAAAGAGACACACTGCTCATTCATATAACTCCAAACACCTTAACTTGATTTATCTTTATCCAGCTTCCCCTGTATCAATCACTGCCATTCTGTCTGCCCCCCTGATCTCTTTCCTCCTTTGTTTTTCTTTTCTCTCTCTCTCTTAATATCATCATTAATTCAAGGCTCTTGAAGTCGTTTTTCTAGCAAATTGTGAAAGAGCTTATGTGGATGAGCTAAAGTTAACCCAATCCGTAACCCTTTCATGCCAAGCCTGTTTTTAAAATTCTTTATTAGCAAAGAAAGACTCATTTCTTACAGATTTAGCTGAGAATACCATCCTCGTGATGCTGCGGCGTCTGTTTTTAGTGGCCTGAGGACAGTCCTACAAAAGATGCTGGAGGCACTACCCTGACTGTCTTAGTGCAGACTGCTATAACAGGCTGGACAACTTATAAACAATAGAAACTGATTTCTCACAGTTTTGGAGGCTGGAAGTCTAAGATCAGGGTGCCAACATGGTCAGATGAGGTCCCTTTTCTGGGGTGCAGACCTCTTGCTGTGTCCTCACAAGACTGAAGGGGCTAGGGATCTCTGGGGGCTCTATTTTATAAGGTCACTAATCCCATGAAGGAGACTTCCACCCTCATGACCTAAGCACCTCCGAAGATATCATCACACTGGGCATGAAGATTTCAACAAGTGCGTTGGAGGGGTGGGGGCTATGCAAAAACATTCAGACCTTAGCACTGATGAACTCAAGCAATGATGGACAATCCTATATTTTCCAGAAAGGTGAGACTGGCTTGGAGTTACGGTTGGACAATAGATAGTTGGCGGCACAAGGGAAAACAACAAAGAGAGGTGAAATAAAAGACTGCTGCTGATACAAATGACTCTAGAGGAAGGAGAAAGAGAAGTCAACGAGGAGTAGAGGAGAGGAAGAATAGCTGAATCCTAAGCAAGGGCACCCCTGAGTTCTCTCAGTGGGGCCCTCTGATCTGGCACTTCCCTCCCTGGGCAGCCTATCCTCACTGGCCTATTCATTCTCACGTCCCTTCATGTAAGCCAATCCCTTGCTGCCATGCATGTGGTCACTATTTGACTTGAGGTTGTCTAAATCTAAAGTTCTCCTTCATTAACTTTCTCTGCTTAGATTTGGAGGGTGACCCATTATTATCATGTAACCTGTATCTGTCACTTGTCATCCTCATCAGCAAGCTCTTGATTTCATCCCTGATCCAGGCTTTATTCATGTCCTACTGGTAATGCCGAGATGGTCACTGAGGTCACCTTCCTTTGCCAAGGACACCTTCAACACACTGTATAAAATGTACATAGAAAACTGGCTAGCAACTGTGATGGAAATGAAGTTTTCCTCCTACTATATAGATCCCTGGGTCCTCATCATATGACTAAATGTATGGCTCCAACTGCCTCCATTTCTCCCACATTCTCCATGTTTCCATGGCACAGGTTTCTCCCTGAAGAATTTTTTCTTGGATCCTTCATTGTCTTCCATCATTACCTCCTCCCTCACCCTTAACATCTTCCCTGGCCCCTATGCTGGCCAGCAGCCAAGGCAGGGAGCAGGGACTGCCTCGAACCTGCTGTGGCAGGACTGGGACAGATGGCCATGCCACACAGGAGACAGGATAGGAACGGGAGCCTCCACTGGGTCAATTATCATTTGTAGGAGGAGAACAGGACTATTGGTTCTGTAGCTGTGGGTTTCTCCATTAGTGGAGAGGTGCAGACCACGGAGGAGAAGAGAATGAGGCATAAACTAAGTGTTCATGTACAATATCTTTCACTCAGATCTGACTAACAGTCTTGATCCTGAACACTTTCCTTCTTTCCCTCTTTCCTCCTTTTCTTTTTTTTTTCTACCACTACTTTCTCTGTGTCCATTTTACCAGGCAGATAGGTGAATCTTAACCATGAAACCTAAAAACCCAAAAGTTTGGGTTTGTACTGTGCTTCTCATGATCTCTTTTATACCTCTCCTTCTTTTTCCTCTCAAAATAAAACACTAGGTGATTTCATACTTGATAGAAACTAATTGACTTATTCTAAGTAAACACATGAAAACAATCATCAAAGATTTAAATTGATTATGTATTTGGAAGTAAGTGAAAGGTTTCATACAAGTTGGGCATCAAAGTAGGCAGATACTGAAAACTGCAACAGTAATGTTAGATAGTTAGAATAGAAAAAGGAGTCCAAAATGGTGGTGGCTAAAAGACAGACAAAGAAAGGGGAAAAAACTGTGAAAAGGGAACAAGAGAAAAATCTATGGGCCGGAGTAAGAACCTCAGGCAAAACAAACATGCCCCCTTCCTGATCTATGAGGGGTGCTAGCACTAATTTGCATAGGGCAAATGCAAATTGGTGGGGGGTGGGGAGGTGACAACAAGTATAAAAAGAGGGAGCCAAGCCAGGTTGATGCCTCTCTTGTGGGATTGGCCTGCCTTCATGCCTCGGGGAAGTACTTTCTTTACAAAAAAAAAAAAAAAGAAGGCCCACTCTGAGCTGTAACTGAGCTGTAACACTGGTCAGTCATTTCAAGTCTTTGTTGCAGTGAGACTAAACCAAGGAAATTATGCACTCTTCCAACAGTAACAACAGAGGAATGATTATACATTAAGATTGTGAGGAAACTAAAAACCATCATGTTTTTCAAGATTGTGAGGAAACTAAAAACCATCATGAGCTATTGCAAAAGATTACTCCTTATTTTTAATTTCTATGCTCTCCTGATCTGATCTCTAGACTGCCTAGACAATAAATTTGAAGCAAAGACCCAAGAACTTATTTATATTTTAGTTCAAATCCTGATTCTGCCACTTATCAGGTGGATCATTTAACAAAGAAATATATCTTAGAATTTGTTCCCTCACTTACAACATAAGGATAATTACTGTATTATTATAGAAGCTAGTAACTGAAGAATTATTTCTAATGATCTCTGGTATTTCCTACTAAAATATTTCCAATGGAATATATAACTGAAATTATGGCAAGTATATCCAAATATGAGTATAGTGTTTTAAATCATTCTGGAAGACACTTCTTTTTTCTCCATATATACTTTAGCCCACTTGAATTTAAATCCTTACTTACTAAAAATAGGGGCTTCCCTAGTGGCTCAGACAGTGAAGAATCTGCCTGCAGTGCAGGAGACCTGAGTTCAATCCCTCAGTCAGGAAAGTCCTCTGGGGAAGGGAATGGCTACCCATTCTGGTATTCTTGCCTGGAGAATTCCATGAACAGAGGAGCCTGGAGGGCTACAGTCCATGGGGTCGCAAAGAGTTGGACACGACTGAGAGACTAACACTTTCACTATACTTTTCCATTAGTTACAGAGGAGCCCTCTTTCATTCAAGGAAACTGGTTTCAGGCCCTTGTACCAAAATTTTAAAAAAGGATTTCTATGGCAAGGGCTTATCCTGAGATTCTTCCTTCTGGAAACTTCCTTAATAATTTTGTTAATGTCATTTCTCTTTAATGAAAATTGACTCAACCAATCAGGAATTCCATTTGCTCTAAATACCTACCTCCATACACTTCTGTTTGATGTTTCCAATATGTGCTGTTGTCCAAGGCTGCACTTGGAAACAATAAATCTTGACAGAGTTTGCACTTCAAATAATCATAAAACCTGAGCCACATAAAGAAAATTCAGATTTTCTTTACTGGGATGAAGGTCTGTAAGTTGCCAGATTCCAGTATAGAGCCTTTCCAGAAAACCAGAGAAAATTCTGGGGCAGTTTCTCAGGGCTGATAGCAGTTCAGTTCAGTTGCTCAGTTGTTTCTGACTCTTTATGACCCCATTGATTGCAGCACGCCAGGCTTTCCTGTCCATCATCAACTCCCAGAACTTGCTCAAACTCATGGCCATTGCGTCGGTGATGCCATCCAACCATCTCATCCTCTATCATCCCCTTCTCCTCCTGCCTTCAATCTTTCCCAGCATCAGGGTCTTTTCCAATGAGTCAGTTCTTCACATCGGAGGCCAAAGCACTGGAGTTTCAGCTTTAGCATCAGTCCTTCCAATGAATATTCAGTACTGATTTCCTTTAGGATTGATTGGTTGGATCTCCTTGCAGTCCAAGGGACTCTCAAGAGTCTTCTCCAACACCACAGTTCAACACCATCAGTTCTTCAGTGCTCAGCTTTCTTGATGGTCCAACTCTCACATCCATACATGACTACAGGAAAAACCATAGCTTTAACTAGATGGACCTTTGTTGGCAAAGTAATGTCTCTGCTTTTTAATATGCTGTCTAGGCTAGTCATAACTTTTCTTCCAAGCAGCAAGCGTCTTTTAATTTCATGGCTCCAGTCACCATCTGCAGTGAATTTGAAGCCCAAGAAAATAATACTCTGCTGAGAGCAGAGTGAATCTTAATGCATGGCACATTACTATATGGACTAGGATATTTGGGAACATCACTATTTATTTGCTAAATTAGTTGTTTATTGCTTTGTTGATATTAAATAAATTCCCCATTCACTTTTGAAAGAAAAATACTTTGGATCATTACTTTCATTTGGGGCAGTCAACAAAGATAGCCCATAGAGCCCAACTAAGATTCCATTTTATGGCAACTAGAAACCAGGGGAAAAGCCAGTAAGAAACTTTTCATTCACAAACATCAAAACCTGGATCAGTTTATGATTTTAATGAAATCTAATCTAATGAAATTGAAACTAATTTAACATAACTGTGTATGTACAATTCTCAGTAACCAAAGGGTATTATGTTCTATTAAGATATGTTTAAAACATTGGCTCTATAAGGATAAAACTCTAAAAGTATAAGGAACAGATATCACTTGAAAGATCTTAAGTATTCTCTACTACTTTGGGGGAGGAGAACAATTAAAGAAAACAATAGAGCCTGAACCAGGTTCTAGGATATAATTTGAAAGCTGCAACAAGACAAAAGTATGCAAAAAAGAAGCCCAGAAGTGTTGAAGGGCAGCAGTTGGAAAAGTGAAATACTGTCTCTATTAATAACAATATTGTTTTCTACTTGAAAGGGAGTGGGCAGAGAATAGAACAGAAAGGTAGAGAAGAGAGATAAAAATAGAAAGCATGAGGTATAAATTGGGAGATTAAATCTCATATTTGCATTTTTAGTAAAACAAATGTTTAGGAACAAAGGTGCCTAGTATTCTATTTAAAGCTGTGTGTGTGTGTGTGTGTGTGTGTGTGTGTGTGTGTGCATTTAGGTGTAAATACCAGTGTCTCAACAAGCTAGAAACACAAAAATCTTGTGTGCATTGTTTTTGTTTACTTGAATGTATATTTTTAAATTGGGGGAAAATTCAGAGTAAATTATAGTTCTGAGCTTCACGTGTGAGTTCACACCACGTGGGACAAAAATAACTCATGCTAGAGGATGAACTGGATTACAAAGTAAATTAATAGAATAGAGGCAGAAAGTTGGAGTGAGATGTGATTACAAACTCACAAGCTCTCAGGAATTTACAGGTACTTGGGGAGGGCACTGGACAGTGCATTGGAATGAGGTTTCTAGATAATTATCTATATTTAAATATACAGAACAATATCACTTAATATCTGGGGAAGAAAATCACAAAGTGTATCAAATGTACAAAAGAAAACTCTTGGTCAATAGGAAACCTCCATATGAAGATTGATAGCTAAGAAAATAATTCATCCAAGCTGCTTGCTGACCTGTGCTATCCCCTGAGATTTAAGTTTGGGCATCTTGTAGCATCCAAAATATTCCTTAAAATCAAACGGGGTCTATGATAAATTCTATTATGAAGAACAAAACTGTACTCTATGCACAGAAAACTTTTAAGTCTCAGTATTCTTTGTCCCTGTGTTTCCTTTGTGTTTAGTGAAATCTACTGAAAAATGACAAACTATCTTGTGTAGAGTTTAATGAAGGAAAAGGAATGACATCCATACTTAGGCCAGAGCTGTCAATGTGGAGCTGCAAACCCAGAGGAGTATTGAAAAAAGGGGAGTTGAGGAGGAAGGAGAAAGAAGAAAGAGTGTGTGAGAAGGTGAGGAAGGGATGGGGGGAAAGAGATGAAGAAGTAGGAGGGGGAGGAAAGGGAAGATGAGGCTGCTGCTGCTGATGATGATGAAGAGGAGGAAAATATGGGAATTGGGAGGGAAGTGAAGGATAGGAAATGTGGGAGATAGTAGTGAGAAGATCATCAGAGCCACACAGCTAAACAACCCGGCCTTTCACCCTCTTCCTTGTTTAGCCTCTTCAAATTTTAGAGCAGACTCCCATTCTGTCATTTGTACCATACCTGCGAGATCTAAAGAAGTGAGCACAGGTCAAATTCTAGATAGGGATGACAAGCAGATTTTTTTTTTTTTTTTTAATTATCTGTTTTCTTCCTATCTCTATTTATTCCTGGAATGAAGTAGAACTATCTTAGATCATCCCAAACTCTTATCTTAGAAACAGAACTTAACAATTTTCAAAAATTTTCTGAGCATCATTTGGGATAAATTCTTGTGGTTTTTAATTTTTCAATTGTTAATTATCTCTGGTCAAATAATTTTTAACTTTTACTTTTTTTTTTTTTTTTAGCTGTTCTGTGTAGCATGTGGGATCTTAATTCCCTGACCAGGGATTGAACCTGTGCCCCCTGCAATGGAAGGCAGATTTTTAACCACTGGACTGTCAGGGGTCTCCCTCTAGTCAAATAGTTAAGTTTGTGTTAACTCTTGTGACTTATTGATTGACATAACAAAATTTTGGCTGCTTATAAAACAATTAGACATTAATTCTTTAAGTTTAAAGCAGCAATGTAGACAGGAAAAAAGAAAGTCATTTAATGGGAGAACTGTTGAGTTGCAGTTGGCTTTATCCCATACTAGTAGATATTTCCTTTTTTAACTGATAGGAAAAGATGCAAAATAAAATATATAATGTTATAGACATACCGTCTGTTGGGTTAACTCAAAAGTATAATAAACAACTGTTTAGAGTACCAGCAAAGCACAGGAGTAGCAAATAATAATGATGCTAAAAATAATATTAATAATGGCTTAAGAATCTTTGAGATTTCAATATAAAATATGCCAGTAAAGATCATCATAGGAAAAGAAGCTTTTTGTACTTCCTAACATACTTATGGTAGTTTCACCTCTGTTAATATTTTGAGTTGGGGTAGGAAAGGGGGTATTATAATGTTTTCAATACTTACAGTCCTCACAGGTCTTAATCTGACCTTGACCACCACATTTATATAAATTTAGTAAAGGCAAGTAACACCCTTTTGAAGTCTATGAAAAGACCTTACAATTTCATAATGTAAATTAGCAGTCCCCATTATAGTACTGGGCTTTAATCAGAATAAGGATGGCATCCACATTATAATGACAAAGACACACCATGTGTTAAGACACATGTATGGAATATGATTTGATCTGCCTGAAAATGAAATCTTTGATACATCAAAGTAGTTCATGAATTTCAAATAGATTTACCATTCAGAGTCTAAAATGTTCTTTAAAATTCCATGTTATTAGAAAATTGCTTGTTTCTTTTCTCAGAACGTAGATAATGTCACTCTGGTACTCTGCTACCATCTTGGACTTAGCCCATCTCCAAATAATTTTTCTCACCCCCACGAACCTTAGGTTTGAATAATTGACTGCTAAAGCTCTTTAGATGTGCAGGCCACTCATTCTTCAGCTCCAAATATTTAGGATGCAAAGGCATTTATCTACCTTCCACACACCAAATCATTAGCACATTTTTAAATGTATGTCATCTCAACCATCAAGGCAAATTTGTACAACTCCGAATATCAAGAATAAAATTAATTTTCTTACAGAGCAATCACAGAAAAGGAAAAAAAAATCTTACATTCAGAAGGCAGAAGGCACTTGCTCTTTCTTACAGCTTGTTCTCTAGTCTTGAATGCTGGGTTCCATCAGTTAACTTAAAGATCTCACGGAATCTTCTTTCAAAATTGACAAGCTGAGGTTGTTAAAATTAATCTTTACTTTGAACTTCATACACTGCCTGCTGGAGTTGGGAAGGCAACAGCATCTTTATTGATGGCACTTAAGGAGCTTCTGCTAATTAAGATCTGTTCACCTCAACCAAGGAACTGGCTACACTCTGTGTCAGAAGAAATGTTCTTCCTGATCTCACAGGTCTTTCTATGTATTAGTTAAGGTGGCTAGAAGATGATAGCTGACTAGCAACTCATTCTGGAATGATGTTATGTTGTTCAGTTGCTAAGTCATATCCGATTCTTTGCAATCCCATGAATTGCAGCCCACCAGGCTCCTATGTCCATGGGATTTTTCAGGCAACAATACTAGAGAGGGTTGCCATTTCCTTCTCCAGGGGATATTCCCAACCCAGGGATCAAACCCACATCTCCTGAATCACCTGTGTTGGCAGGTAGATTCTTTACCACTGATCCACCTGAGAAGACTTGAATGATTTTATGTGCCCCCCAAAAGAAACCAGAAATAGAACATATGTAATACTTAAGTGCTTTACCTTGCTACCGTCTGTTCAGTTCTTTTTTTTTTTTTTTTTCATATAGAAAAGTGCAATAATTTAAAGATGCATCAAGTTTTGAATTTGTGACCTTTTTCATAAATGCAACATAAACCACAACACATTTTTAAATAAATCACTAACTCAACCACTGCTTAAACAGTTATATCCACCACATTTTTTAAAAGAATAGGCTTGTATTCAATGTTATAATTTACATTTTTTTCACTAAAAACATTAATTCTTTTTAAATACAGGAGATACCTGCATGATACACGTAAGCATAAGTGCTTTGACATCTACCACTGAGTTATCGAAATATCCATTTCAAAACTCATCTCACCACACTCAATCAAGTCTTTGAACAGTGTACAGAGAAAATACATATCTCAAACTGTCTATTCAAGTACTCTTAAAGTTTAAAGAGCGTTGGATAGGATTATCATCAAAGAGTGAAACAATATATTAAAGCTTTTAAAGCTGCATTACAGAAGACTAATCTTTCCATTCTGAAAACAAATTATACTAATACATATTCACCACAGTTGTGTACATACACATACACACACCACATTTCATCCAGGAAACATTGCAACAACAGGAGAACATCCTAAAGGGATGGGTTGGGACTTGTTGAACATAGTCACTCATCCCCGATAGGCAGCCCAACTTCTACACTTGGGGTAAGTAGGTAATTGATGGAGGGTGTGGTAGGATAAGAAAGATAAGGAATAAAGGAGGCCATCAGCAGCTTCCAGTGCTCCTGCAGCTCTCAAATTCATGAAGCCCTGCTGGTGGGCAGAGGACAGTGATCAGTAGATTGGACAAAATGACATCCTATTCAATGGAGCTATGGCATTACGAACTCAATGGAAATGAATCTTAGCAAACTCCAGGAGATAGTGAAGGGCAGGGAAAATTGGTGTGCTGCAGTTCACAGGGCTGCAAAGGCTCAGATATGACTTAGCAACTGAACAAAACAACAACAAAGTTGTGACATCTGCTCTTACTTTCAATCTACACTTATATAATACAGGAGTAACCTAATAGATATATAGGATGTTTTCCATACTGACATACTTTAAGGCTGAAACTCAAAAGACAAATGTCAACCCTAAAGGCAATTACTTTAGACAATTTTGAGAAACTGAGAAGATGCAAAGAACACACAGTGGTGACAGTAGAGCCATGAATAAGGAAGACTTATCTTAATTTATATGCAGAGAACATCATGAGAAACACTGGGCTAGAAGAAGCATAAGCTGGAATCAAGATTGCCGGGAGAAATATCAACAACCTCAGATATGCAGATGACACCACCCTTATGGCAGAAAGTGAAGAGGAAATAAAAAGCCTCTTGATGAAAGTGAAAGAGGAGAGTGAGAAAGTTGGTTTAAAGCTCAACATTCGGAAAACTAAGATCATGGCATCTGGTTCCATCACTTCATGGGAAATAGATGGGGAAACAGTGAAAGCAGTGTTAGACTTTATTTTGGGGGCTCCAAAATCACTGCAGATGGTGACTGCAGCCATGAAATTAAAAGACACTTACTCCTTCGAAGGAAAGTTATGACCAACCTAGACAGCATATTAAAAAGCAGAGACATTACTTTGCCAACAAATGTCCATCTAGTCAAGTCTATGGTTTTTCCAGTGGTCATGTATGGATGTGAGAGTTGAACTGTGAAGAAAGATGAGTGCCGAAAAATTGATGCTTTTGAACTGTGGTATTGGAGAAGACTCTTGAGAGTCCCTTGGACTGCAAGGAGATCCAACCAGTCCAACCTAAAGGAGATCAGTCCTGGGTGTTCATTGGAAAGACTGATAGTGAAGCTGAAACTCCAGTACTTTGGCCACCTCATGCGAAGAGTTGATTCATTGGAAAAGACCCTGATGCTGGGAGGGGTTGGGGGCAGGAGGAGAAGGGGACGACAGAGGATGAGATGACTGGATGGCATCACCGACTCAATGGACATGAATTTGAGTAAACTCCAGGCATTTCTAATGGACAGGGAGGCCTGGCGTGCTGTGATTCATGGGGTCGCAAAGAGTCGGACATGACTGAACGACTGAACTGAACTGAACTGAACCTTAATTTTTAGAGCTCCATCTTTTCATATATCTATACATTGCTTCATCAGTGGTTTTACTCCATATTGCCTATCCTAAAAGCAAGAGATCTCTTTTCTAAAGTTTATTGCATTTAAGAGAATCTCTCCTCTATATATCCAAAACCAAATGCATGGTCTTGATTTCCAAATTTGGGTCTTCTGAAATATTCTCTATCAGGGAAAGGAGTCATCATACATTCAATTCAGGCTAAAAAGTAAGGAATCAAACTTGTCACTTTCTTTTTCCTAATCTCCAGTAGCCAGTGCATCACAAAAATCTTGCCAATTTTACTTCTAAATCAGTTTCCTAAATCTCATTTACCTGTATATCCATATTACCACTAATTCAAACTCCTTCAACCTCCTGCCTGATTACTGCAATGCTCATGTGCTCAGTGTTCACATTTGTCATCTCCAATCAGTTTTCAAATTGCACCCAGAGTAATTATTTTAAAACACAACATCAAGTCTGTCATTACTGAGAGGTGAGGGTTACCTTATCCAAGAGAGAACCCCTGGGCCTTCTGTAAAGATCCAGGACAATGGAGGAAGGATCTGAACTTAAGGCAATCAATCCTGGCTGCCTACAATGCTGAAACTCTAGACCCTTCTCATGCTAAGGGAGGGGTCCCTGCTTTCATAAACAGGACAGTGATATGGGGAATTCTGTTACTTACTTACTACATCATGTGCCTCTGAACTTCAGCGCCCTGTTTCAGTCACCATGGAAACTGGTTCTACCCACAATCATAAATGCTGAATATGGCTGGGGCCAAGTTTCTGCCTCATAATATTGCTATTATTTTTATTCTCAATTACTAGTCACATGATTAGTGCTTCCCTAATCATGCAGCTTCAAAGTCCCAAAGGTCAAGGGGAGGGTTCTTCTTAAACTCTGGATTTGCTAGATCTCTGTGGCATATTGTAGAATACAAACGCACACACCGCTGAGTTGGTCTCCGTGAGATAACTTGGGGGTTAAACTTTAATTCCCCAAATGCTATCCTAGCAGGTTTGGTGTCCTTGTTCAGATAACAACTGCCAAGTTTAAAACCCTTCAGAGGCACCAACATCATTCTTTGGATAAATACCGAAGTCCTTACTAGGGGATGCAGAGCTCAGCATGACCTGATCTGTCCCCTGCCTCCTCTCCCAGATTCGCTTTGCAACCTCTTGTTTAGTCTGTTTTGGTTAACTTGAATTTTTTCATTTTTCACAAATGCAATATGTTTCTTTCTGCCTCAGGACCTTCAAATGATTTTTCCCAAAGCTGGAACATTTCTTCCCACTCAACCTTCCGATTAAGATCAAAAGTCACTTCTCCAGGGAAGTTCTCCCTGTTCTTCCAGACTAGCACGGCTGTCCTTTCAAAAAACAAATAAAAATCAGAAAACCAGGAGTCTTTTTTTTTCTTTGCAGCTGTTATTTCAAAATTAAAGTTGAAACCTATTAGGAAAGGCTTATGCTATTAATCATCAGTTGCAGAAAAATGTGTTTATGGTAATAGATGTGTTTTCAGTATGCATGCTCACTCCAAAAGAGACCATTTTGTTTAAAAAATTAAGTTCTTGTTCCTCTCAGTAGAATACTATACACTCTTGCCACTGCATTTCATACCTGTCCCCCACACTTCTCATAGGTGCTATTATATGACTAAATGCAAGGTTGTCTGATTTATTTCTAGTTTCCTCTCTAGACTATATTTCCTGCATGCAGGACGGGACTTTGGTCGGCTTCTCACTGCACTGTAGTCTCACTGCATAGCATCGAGCCTGGCACATACTAGGTATTCCACAACTGTTTGTAGAGTTAAAAAATGATTATTTAAACGAGTGCCATTTCTAAAAAGAAAAAAGAAATAAAAGATATTAACATTTTAAAAAATACATGATACTTATAAAAAGCTAGGAAAGGAATAAAAAAGAATATTCACAATGCCATCAATCAAACATATTTGGCTTTTTTTGTTTAAATTTACAAAGCCCAGTTTCTTTATCACAAAAATATATGCTACTTCTTCACTCACAAAAAGGGGAAAAAATGCAGGATTGAGAGGGTAGGACTTGGGACCCAGATGACAAACATAGGCTTGAAGCTTCTGTAGTGAGAAAAGAAAGGGTAGAACATACATTCTTGACTTGGTCTTTATAAGCGAAGAAAGTAGGCTGAGACATTAAATGAGTGATTTGCTTTCGTTTTTTAAGGAATATGTTCGAGGGAGTCTCATTTGCCAAATGTCTTTGGAAACAAGCAAGGGAAACAGACGAGAATTATTAGATCAAATAGTGGTTAATGTACAAGATGTTCTACACCTAATAGATAAACAAGACGTAGAAAAATCACCAGGACCATATGGCAGTTCTTATGTCCTTTCATATGTAGGATTTTCCTCTCCAAAACAGAGATGAAGCCCACATGTGTGTCTGGGCTTAGACTAAGTGCAAGGAGCTGGGGGAGGAAGATAAGTCAGTCTGTTTCTAAGACTGCCATCTTTCACTAATTTTGCATTTAGAAATAAAGAACCAATAGAAATGTCATCCCCTATCAAAATCTTCTGTAACTTTCATGACCACAAAATTCAGTCTGAAAACCGAACAGATCATCTCCACACAGAGTTTATGCTTAATCATACAATAACTCAATAAAGTGAGTATTTTGCAGTATGTCTGCAATTAGACACAATGGCACTCTACAAGATAAACATGTACAGTGGATTTGTATTTTTTCTTTATCCGTTAACATGAGATTATTCAATTCTGGTTCTGATATTTCCAGCCAGAAGGGATCTAGACAGCTGGTTGAGTGAGTCATTCCACATATTCTCAGAGACAGGCATGAGATTCATTTGCTCTTTGCTTATGGGGATATATTAATGAATCTTCAATCTTGCTCTCACTGTCCCCCATGGGCATGATGCATTTGTAGAGAAAACAGGTTTACACATAGAAAGGCTTCTGTCAATAGTATTAAACCTGCTGTTATTTATCTTCCTCATCTTGGAATACGGAAAGAAGGGACAAGGGGAAAAAAAAAAACAAAGTCAAGAGTGGTCCATTTGTTTAACAATAAAATACAGGATTATCTTTTAGTGTTTTTTTTGTTTTTTCCCTTTCCATTGTAGTTGTTATTCACAACTGTGAAGTTGAATCCTAATGGGGGAGCCTGTGATATTAGCCAACTGTTCTGGAAAGATGTCTTTATGGTAACTGAAGTAATTTGGACATACATATTCACTCTTAAAAAGAGACAATCTTTGTTTTCTTGAAAGTTAGTTCTTTCTTCAAAGACGTTCTGCCTCCTGCCTTCTTTGGTGGGGGCTGGCTATTCTGAATCATCTCTTATTACTAACATGATTCTTTGATAGAGCGCTGGACAGCAGACATGATGATCAAAACACATGAATAAAGGATTGGGGAAGTACACAAAAGCAGAGCTTGAAAAGCAGATCCTACTACGCCTAGTGTCTAAGCAAAAGCAACCACTGTTTTTGTTTGGCCTAGGGGTGATTTTATGCTATATCAGGGTTTGTGATGTGGAAAAGGGAGAGGAAGATGTACGCTGAGGGAGACAAGCAGGATTAGCAGGGGGAGCCTGTGTTGTTGAAAACCTCAAGGACAGGGAAAAGCCAGAGACAGTGGGGAAAGGGTCTTACGTGGTCTTCTATTGTATCATTCTGTGAGTAGTGCCCCCGGAGCTGTACAGTACAGAAACTCTAAAAATCAGAGGCATGACCTTCACCCTTCGACTTTTCCAGAGCCACCCTCCTACACTGTTGGAGGAAATGCAAATTGTACAGCCGCTATTGAGAATAGGATGGCGGTTCCTTAAAAAACTAAAAATAGAGTAACCATATGACCCCACACAGCCACTTCTGGAAATATATGTGGAGAAAAATCTAACTGGAAAAGATAACATGTGTCTCAATGTTCACAGCAGTGCTATTTTCAATACCCAAGACATGGAAGAAACCTACATGTCCAGAGACAGATGAATGTGTAAAGATGTGGTATATACATATAAGAAAGTTTTATTCAGCCATAAAAAAGAATGAAATAATGCCATTTGCAGCAACATGGTGGACCTAGAGATTATCATACTAAATGAAGTAAATCAGAGAAAGACAAATACCATATGATATTACTTACACGTAGACTTTAAAAAATGGTACAAATAAACTTATTTTTAAAACAGAAATAGAGTCACAGATGTAGAAAACAAGCTTATGGTTACCAAAGGTGAAAAGGGTGAAAAGCGTTGGGGGGAGGAGGGATAAATTAGAAGATTGGGATTAACATACACATACTTCTACATTTAAAATAAACAACAAGGAACTATTATATGGCACAGAGAACAATATTTAATATCTTGAAATAGCCTATAATGGAAAAGAATCTGAAAAAGAGTATATACATATGTGTGTAAATATATATGTGTGTATACATATGTGTTATGTGTGTGCATATGTGTGTATGCCTACATATATGTATGTGAAAGATTGTTGCTGAATCACGCAAAGACACCTGGGTTCTTGGCCTCTGGAGGAGAAGATTCAATCCGAGGCCAGGGACGAGGCTTGACTGCGCAGAGCTTTTGTGTAATAAAGTTTTATTAAAGTATAAAGGAGATAGAGAAAGCTTCTGACGTAGACATCAGAAGGGGGCAGAAGGAGTACCCCCTTGTTAGTGTTAGCAATGGAGTTATATACGTTCCAATGAATCCAAACAATGTCTGGAGGTTGTAAAGACCTCACCAGACCTACTCCCATAATTTACATTTTAAGATAACAGGATTAGCCAGAAGGTTTAATCCAGAGACTGTCCTCAGGCAAGATACATTATTGTTATATAATCCTAAGGAATGCAGAGGAAAGAAAAATAAAGTTTGTCCTTTCTTACTCCTTGAGAATTCCAGACCCCTTTCTTCTTGGGGACCCTTAGACTTCTTATCAACCTGCCTAGGAAATGACTCTCTCATATGTATGCTGTTTAGTTGCTAAGTCATGTCCAACTCTTTGCAACCCATGAACTATAGCCCATTAGGCTCCTTTTCCATGGAATTCTTCAGGCAAGAACACTTGAGTGGCTTGCCATTTCCTTCTCCAGGGAATCTTCCCAACTCAAGAATCAGACCCGTTTCCTGTTCGGCCAGTGAATTCTTTATCACTGAATCAGCTGGGAAGCCCATATGTGTGTGTATGTGTGTGAATAACTGAATCACTTTGCTGTACACCTGAAATTAACACATTACAAATCAACAATACTCCAGTGGGGGAAAGAGGTAAGGAGAGTGCACAGATGCAGGAGAGGCTCCTGAACTGCTGCCCCTGCGTTTCCCTTTTGTCTCTGACGTGAGGAAAGAATGTGCTGAACTAAGGGTACATGTATGATGTGTATAAGGGAAATGGTGAAGAAAATCCAAGCTGAAAAACAAATTCCACTGTATCCAGAAAACCTTCATTATAAACTCTTCCCTTAGGAAGGGTATCCATTCCAATGGTATCACAAGATGTTATGGTATTACAGCACCTCCCTCTGAGGGTCTAAAAGTCTGGCTGGTGGCTGAGTGGCTACTGCAGGGGAGGACTGCAAAAGCAAGAATGCACTGGTATCAGGATGGAAGGCAAATAGCAGGAAGACATGAAAAATTAAATCTATCTACTTCACACTCTGCCAGTGGTCAGTCGTAGGAAGGCACAATTATAAGACCATGTTTACACAAATTTTATTTCTGTAAGCTCCACTATGCCCCCTCCTTTCCACTCCTGTGGCAACTGCAGATGTTTTTCTACTATTTTTTGGACTGGTGCAAAAATCTCTGTTTTTATTTCTCTAATCCCCTTCCACAGAGAGATTTGTAAATTTTCCTAAAATGCATTTTAGATAGTTACTGCCACCATCAAACATCCTTGATGCCTCACAGAACCTCATAGAAGCAAGTTCAAATACCCCACTATTGCACTCAAGACTCCTATGACCTGATCTCTTTCTAGTCTGTCTTCCCCCACAACTCACCATGAGTGCCAGGCTTCAACACATGCAAGTTATTTGCCATTTCCAAATATTCACATTGATGACACTGTGCCATGATCAAACCAATCATTTTGGAATTCCCTTCTCTTTGTGTAAAATAACCCAATGCATCCCACCATGTCTCTCACACCTCTGAGGCCTCCCTGATGTTAACAGCTGGAATTCAGTACTCCTTGCTTGCATCTTTAGCACACCATCACCTACATCAGGGAGGAATCACTTTTCAGTTCTCCACTGTATTATTGTTTGTCATTGTATGTTAGTCTAAGTAACTCATTTCAAGTCCCTTCAAGTAATGTTTTTATCTTATTCTTTTCAGAATATCCACAATGTTTTCCATCTAATATTCTCATTGAATAGTAAGTAGTTCAATGACCTGCTAACTAACTAGCAAAAGCTAAGTATATATGAAAATCATTATACAAAATTGATTGCAATGGGACATAAGAATAACATCTTTATGGGGCTTCCCTGGTAATACAGTGGAAAAGACTCCACCTGCCAATGCAGGGAACACAGGAAGATGTTACACGCTGTGGAGCCACTTAGCCCATATGCCACAACTACTAAAGCCTGCATGCTGTAGGACCCATGAGCCACAACTACTGAACACACATGCCACAACTACTGAAGCCTGCATGCCTAGAGCTTGTGCTCCACAAGAGAAGCCCTCACAATGAGAAGCCTATGCACTGCAATGAAGAGTAACCCCACTTACTGCATCTAGAGAAAGCCTGCACACAGCAATGAAGACACAGTGCAATCAGAATTAATTAATTAAAAAAGGAATGATATATCTTTATGAAGGTAAAACTTCTTCCAAACTGGGATTATATACATGCATATAGAATAAACAATTTAAATGATATCAAAGTCTTGCTAAGGTAGAAAGTAAAGCATTTAATAAAGATGAAGAAAATATTAGGGCTGCAGGAGGCTAGTCCAGTATCCGTACTATCATATCATAAGGCCAATCTCCGAAAATGAAATCACAGAAAATGCACAGGCTAAGAATGTGGACTTTGGCCCTGGCATAACTTTAAAACCTGAGGTCATCCCTTACTATCTTTGTGACCTTGGATAAGTTGCTCAACCTCTTCAGGTGGAGGAAGGTAGGATAATAATACCTATCTCAAGGATGTTTTGTTAAATAATGTATAAGGAATGTGCTTGGCACAGAATAATAGTTGCCATTTATTGAATAGTATTTTTTTTTTTTTTTTTTTTTTGGTGTGAGAATGATCATGCTAATCTAAGTAAATGAGTCAGCTCTTCGCATCAGATGGCCAAAGTATTGGGGTTTCAGCTTCAACATCAGTCCTTCCGATGAACACCCAGGACTGATCTCCTTTAGGATGGACTGGTTAGATCGCCTTGCAATCCAAAGGACTCTCAAGAGTCTTCTCCAACACCACAGTTCAAAAGCATCAATTTTTCAGCACTCAACTTTCTTCATAGTCCAACTCTCACATCCATACATGACCACTGGAAAAACCATAGCCTTGACTAGACAGACCTTTGTTGGCAAAGTAATGTCTCTGCTTTTTAATATGCTGTCTAGGTTGGTCATAACTTTCCTTCCAAGGAGTAAGCGTCTTTTAATTTCATGGCTGCAGTTACCATCTGCAGTGATTTTGGAGCCCCAAAAAATAAAGTAGCCACTGTTTCCACTGTTTCCCTATATATTTGCCATGAAGTAATAGAAACAGATGCCATGATCTTAGCTTTCTGAATGTTGAGCTTTAAGCCAACTTTTACACTCTCCTCTTTCACTTTCATCAAGAGGTTCTTTAGTTCTTCTTCACTTTCTGCCATAAGGGTGGTGCCATCTGCATATATGAGGTTATTGATATTTCTGCCGGCAATCTTGATTGCAGCTTGTGCTTCATCCAGCCCAGCATTTCTCATGGTGTACTCTGCATATAAGTTAAATAAGCAGGGTGACAATATACAGTCTTGATGCACTCCTTTTCCTATTTGGAATCAGTCTGTTGTTCCATGTCCAGTTTTAACTGTTGCTTCCTGACCTGCATACAGGTTTCTCTAGAGGCAGGTCAGGTGGTCTGGTATTCCCATTTCTTTCAGAATTTTCCACAGTTTGTTGTGATCCACACAGTCAAAGGTTTTGGCATAGTCAGTAAAGTAGAAATAGATGTTTGGTTTTTTTTCTGGAACTCTCTTGCTTTTTGATGATCCAGCAGATGTTGGCAATTTGATCTCTGGTTCCTCTGTCTTTTCTAAAACCAGCTTGAACATCTGGAAGTTCACAGTTCACGTATTGCTGAAGCCTGGCTTGAAGAATTTTGAGCATTAACTTACTAGTGTGTGAGATGAGTGCAATTGTGCGGTAGTTTGAGCATTCTTTGGCATTGCCTTTCTTTGGGATTGGGATGAAAACTGACCTTTTCCAGTAGCCACTGCTGAGTTTTCCAAATTGGCTGACATATTGAGTGCAGCACTTTCACAGCATCATCTTTTAGGATTTGAAATAACTGGAATTCCATCACCTCCACTAGATTGATTATCCACCTAAATATAGCAGTATGAGAAGGGGTAGATTGGAGTTTAGGATTGACATGTACACACTGTAGTTTTTAAAAAAATAGTGTTAATAATCATAGAAGCAGTTCCATTAGAGATTACTAATATAAAATGTGTTTACTTATCTTTTGTGCATTTGCTGACAAAACTTAGCAATGAGCAAAGAGGACACTACTCGTACCCATGAAGAATTTTCCAAAGGCATCATCAAAAACAACAATGTCAAGCAGCACAATTTTCAACAGTTAGGACATGGAAGTAACCTAAATGTCCATCAATAGAGGAATGGATAAAGAAGATGTAGTATATATATACAATGGAATACTACTCAGTCATTAAAAGGAATGAAATTGTGCCATTCGCAGAGACATGGATGGACCTAGAGACTGTCATATGGAGTGAAATAAGTCAGAAATAGTAAAACTGATCACATACCAACACATATACATGGAATCTAGAAAAATAGTATAGATGAATTTACTGGAAAAGCAGAAACAGAGACACAGACATAGAGAACAAATGCATGGGCCAAGGAGAAAAAAGGGAGGGTGGGATGAGTTGGGAAACTCAGACTGACATAAATATATCACTATGCATAAAGTACAAAGTTGATAACTATGAGAACCTACTGTTTAGCACAGGGAACTCTACTCAATGCTCTGTGTTGACCTAAATATTGAGGACATCCAGAAAAAGAGGGTATATATATATATATACATATATATGTGTGTGTGTGTGTGTGTGTGTATCAGAATCACTTCACTGTACAGCAGAAATTAATGCAACAATGTAAACCAACTATATTCTATATTACAATAATAATAACAACAACAAAAAACCCACAGTGAAGGCAGCTATATGAGACAGCTGTCAGTTAACTATTCTTTTTCAGAGGTAGAAAACTAGCTTCCTGTTTATAACTAAAGTGTTTAAAATTTACTTCTTTTGGTTCATTTATTTTGATACAAATTCTTTCTTTTAATACATATCTCTTCATTTGATACATTGAAAAGTAAAAAAAATAACCATAAAAAGGAAATTTCTTAGAATTCTTTCAGTGATGATGTCAGTATAATACGGTATCTCTCAGAAAGCCGTAAGGCTCAGAAATGTGATACAGCAGTTAGAGAAAAAACAATCGCAGTTCTCTTAATTTTGCAGAAACAGGAAGGCAGTTTGACTTGCCAGTCACGGCTGAAGGTTGTGCTGATTGGGCCTGTGAGTGTGCCCCCTCCCAAATTCCATATCAACGCACATTTTTTGAATGCTTGCTCTGTGTTCAGAGCTGTGAGTACAAAAATGAATAAGAAAGGCATTCTTCCCACCTAAACCCTACAAACCTTTAGAAACACATCCTTGAGTAAAATACCACTTGTTTTCCATTAGTTACCTTTATACTCATAATGCTTTAAACAGAAAGCTTCCTCTCCACAAATACGAGATGAAGCTTTGATGCATAAATTCATGCTATATTTTTTGATGAAGAGGAAACTTAATTACACTTTAAAAGAAAGGGATTGTAAACATGTGACTCCAGTAATTAGGGCTCAAATATAACGAGCCATTTAGAAATAATGTTGCATTACATTTTCAATGACACTTAATAGTTTACTCATTTACATAATGTGTTACATTCACTTTTTTTCATTTAATCATTCTGATGACTCTGTGAAGCAAGCATTTTTACCCCCATTTTATGTATGAGCAGGCTGTTACTTAGAGGAGCCATATTAGTTGCCCAACAAATCACATGTAGAACAGTTACTTAAGCAAGAGTGCCAAGAAGAAAATCTGGCCCAGTTCCTATTGTGTTATTGGGCTTAAGGCATCACTGCACATGCGAAGAGAGAGCAGGATCTTGGAGTTCTGTCTCATGGTTTCACTGTCTACTGCTTTAGATTTTACATCTTGAAACCCCCACCCCCAAAGTTTTACCTAATAGAGGCAGATTATTCAAACAGATTAGTGTGTATAACATCCCATATACTCTGTTTATAAATATTTCAAAAAGGCAGAATTTAAAACACCATTATAAGAAACTGAATGTGCTTTAATACTTATTTGACACAATGTCTTTTAGCATTTTGCAGATCTCAATATTATGTCAATAGGAGTGGCAACTCAAGTTGAATCTCTTTTCTGTCACAGCCTAAAAGTTCTTTTTATTATGGTCACTATTTGTATATTTATTCAGCACTTTGTTTCTTCTACCTGGAGTACAAAATATGCAACTGAGGTTCTACTGTCATGCCAGTTAATAGAAATGTCTGATTAACAGAATGCTAAGTAAGCCAAATTTTGCCTTGTTTAATTCACAACCATTTTTAGAAATACTAGGGGAAAATGATTACTTAGGCCAACTGCCTGGCAATACTGTATTCAGAAAAATTTAGAGGCTTGAGGTCTACCTACTTCTTTCCATATTTGAGGCAAATCATGTGCAAAGAGGAGAAACAACTTATTAGAGACTTATTAACAAGTTTACTCAAAAATTCTGGAATTATTTGGAGGTTGGAATGGTCCTGACTTCTGCTCTGGAATGGAGCTGACTCCAGCTCTGTATGTGTATTTGGTATCACATATGGTGCGGATATCTGTGGTAGAATGGTAGAGATCAGCAATGATATTTTAACATAGAGGGGTTAGGAAAGTTCTCTCTGAATAGATGACACCCTCAAATTAAATACAATATTTCTCACCTGGCAATGATTTGACCTTGTTAGTGTATCTGCTTTCAATGGTAATCTCTTCATAGGAAGTTTCAAATCTACATAAAGGCCTGAACTAACACATCCTGTAAAATTTGGTGTCTTTAAAATGACTTATGTTAACTCCTGCCTTATATAAAGGACAGACAACTTTCAATTAAGAAGTGATTGGTCTTAGCATATTATTATGGCCACTTGATTTCCTTGCTTACTTCTTTAATTTCTGATTCAAATATATTTCATTATTTATTACAATCTGCATATGATTGAAGAGTTAAAAGAAAAAAAATAATCCAAATTAATCTCTTTATTCAGATTTTTTGGGGAGGGGATTGGAAAAGGCAGCCCACCATTGGCCAATATGATGTTTTTATTTTACTATTTGTAAATTAAATTGACTCAAGGTATCTGCATTTACTATGAAATGTAAATGAAATTGTTTAAAGGAGAAATGGCAAATTTTGCATTAAGTCCTTTCTATGTGACTAGGGACAGAAAGTATATACCTACAGACTTTATCAATATGGATGCAAATATAGACTATGACTGCTTAAAATCAGACACAGTGATAAGGAATTAGGTTTCTGCATATCTCAAAACATAACTAAACTGAGGTGAACTGGTTCAGTCAAATCACAAATGGACCAATAAGCTGACTTTAAACATTATCATTTACTGTATAAGAGTCAACAGACTTTAAGACATTTCAATTCTGAAACAGTCTTATATTTTTTTAATGTATAAAATGTTTACAGAATTTTTTTAAAAATTGAAGGAAAATAAAATGTTATTCCAAGTTAATATCTTCATAGCATTGTAGCATCTTCAAATATTGTTTTCCAGTGAAAGATAACATAATGCGATAAAGCTTTTACTAAAACCGAATACTGTAATTTACACAAACATTGAGGCAGAATGGAGCCAAGTCACTGAGTTCTGAGTTACAACCAACCATGTTGTCATTTAAAGTGAAAAAATGTAAAAAAAAAAAAAAAAAATACTTATGCACTCTCATAGGGGAGGAATAAGATGTACTGAAGATGTACATAGGAACTGGGCAAATAGCAATGAGACTAACAGTTCTTATATTTATTATTTGTAATTTTGTGAATAAACAAAACCCACTCAAAATGTAATTGTGTTAATTGAAAAAATGGACTTGAAAAGGCATAGAAACAAAGTAAAGTGGGAGTTGTGACAAAATGCTACACTTGCATATCTTACAGAATAGTAGGAAAATTGTCATTTTTCTTTGCAACAAAGATCTAAATATATGCTAACTGTATTATTAACTATTAATTATATTCATCATTATATAACTATATAATGACTATGTTATTAACTATCCCTTAATATTATTATAAAAAAACTATATAATTAATATTATTACTATTACAATTAATGGATGGATCCACTCATTTTTCTATCATAAAGTTCCCATACGTACCAGTTGTTGTAGTAGAATGTTCTATGTGCTAAGTTGCTTGAGTCAAGCCTGACTCCTTGCGACCCTGTCAACTGTAGCCTGCCAGGCTGCTCTGTTCATAGGATTCTCCAGGCAAGAATACTGGAGTGGGTAGCCATGCCCTTCTCCAGGGGATCTTCCTGACCCAGGGATCAAACCCGCAACTCTTATGTCTCCTGCATTGGCAAGAGAGTTCTTTACCACTAATGCCGCCCAGGAAGCCCGTGTGGGAGTGTAAATAAACTTATGAAGCTTATTTTCTATTAGGAAACAATAATAATTCAAGAGAACAAAAAGGTAACTTCAAAATCTTCAGTATTATTAAAGAAACAAAAGAAGGCAGATGTGATAGTGATTAACTGAGGGTATAGGTCCTTGAAGAGAGGGTTTCTTTTATAATATGGTAACAAATGATTTGTGCAGGAAGAATTAGGAAATAAAAATGAAAACCATAAATCAAGTATTACCTCTAAGTATGCAGCAAAGAATCTAGAGATACAGTATAAGGAATAAATATCATAAATTAAATACAGAGCTTAGTAGGCAAGATGGAAAGAACATTCTAACAATGGAGAGAAGGAATGTTTGCCCTGTTTTCATTGTACTCTAGAGTTTAAATGTGCTCAGAATAAAAGTGGACACTATCACTGAAATCCAGGAAGAATCTGTACAAACTCTAATGAAAGTTTATACATTCTCCCTGGATAGACTCCTCAACTTTTGTTACTACTTCTCTTTATCTTTTACACAAACCTGGGTTTATTTGCTTTCTCAGCACAATTTTATTTACCACTTTATGGCATCTAGATTTCTTTCAAACATGGTTTTTCGTTTCTCCATTTTTAAGTAAATGCCAAACCCCACCAAGTATGGCCAGGGTATGGCATGGAAGGGGAAAGATAAGTGGATAAAGAAAATAACATTTGTGATTTTCCCAAGAATGTCTTTAGTCCCATTCTGATGGTTCAAATGGCTTTGCTGGGTAGAGAGGAAATGTAGGAAGGGGCAGAATGGATAAAACAAAGGTTTTCCACAACTGAACCAACTCTCCACTTTTCCCTTCAAAACAAACATGAGCCTGGAGCATTGATGATAATCATGAAAAGCCACGGTGCCTTGCTTTCCCATGGGTAGGTGTAAAGAACTGAAAAAGAGATCAGGAGTGCCCACCTACTGACTCACAGAATTTTTCTGGAGTATCTGCCTCTCAGATTTCAGACTCTTTTACAATTTCATCTTTTCATCTCCAGGATCAAATATTGCTTGGAAACAAGGAAAACTTATGAAGGGATTTTTTTTCAGTTCCTTTCTGAAGTGCAAAATTAAGTAATGTTGTTACTTTTAATAAGGATGAATCTTAATAATCTAGCATGGTACAAATGACATGCTTTTAATAACAACCTCTGCTAAATTAAAAAAACAAACAAACAAGAATCTGGTTTTTTTTCCACCAGTGAAAAAGTTACCAACTCAGGTCTTCAACTATACAACCTATGGCGGTCACACAAAGGAAGTGCTGGGGATGAGGAGTGACAGCTGACTCAACTGGAGTTGAACTGAGGGAAAAGAGAAGAAAGTAAGAAAACACACTCTTAATTGAAGGACAAAGGTGAAGCAAGAAGGCAAATTGGTTTTGTTTACTTAAGAAGATTAATGAGATAAAGTCAGGAAGATGCTATAGTTTTATTATGTACATTAAGTAGTTCTTATGTTAGGGATCAAAAAAGCAGTGTAGCAAGACAAGCAAATGAGCCTGGCAGACAGCTCTCAGGAGGAAAATGTGAGCTGTGTGTATTGCAATGATGATAGAGAAATTAAAAAGAAAGTGCATAGAGTTTCCCAATATTGAATTAAGTTTGCCAGGTGGAGTTTGTACTGCCTCTCTGTTATTTGCCAGTATCTGTCAATGACATTCTGCAGAAGACTCACTTTTTTTTTTCCTAGCATTTTCCTGGTGAAAAAGGAGTTGAAGGATATTGAAAAGACTATCCTTTGGAAACCACTGTTGCAAAAAGCTATGCAGCTGGACCTTAAACACTATTTTGGGCATCTATAAAGTTGTGTGTAGAGTCTGTTGAATCAGTTTAAGAGAACTAGGTTGTTGTTGTTTGCTTTGTTTTGTTATCATTTATTTCCAATCAGGTAGTTATAACAAAACAACTTAGCTTCCACTGATTCCTTAATTTATGTCAAATTCTTAATTGAAAAGTAGCAAACTTGCCCTAAATATTAGTTGGACATAAATTTCATACACTAAGAACTGAGTGTTGCCTGCTGTTTGATGAATTTTCAAAACACATGTAACCTGTTGAAAGGGATCTGGGAAGGACAAGCTTTTTCCAGTGACTTTCATTTAAAGCATTTTTATTGGCGTAAAGCTGATTTGCAACGTTGTGCCTGTTTCAGGTATATAGCAAAGTGAATCAGTTATGCATATAGTCCCTCTTTTTTAGATTCTCATCCCATATAAGTCATTACAGAGTATTGAGTAGCATTCCCTGCACTATACAATAGGCAAGAATACTGGAGTGGTTTACCATTTCCTTTTCCAGGGGATCTACAGACCCAGGGATCGAACCTGCATCTCTGCAGTCTCGTGCATTGACAGGCAGGTTTTTAACGATGGCACCACATGGGAAGCCCAGATTCTTATTAGTTATCTATTTTGTATATAGTAGTGTGCAAATGTCAATCCCAATCTTCCAATTTATCCAGTGACTTTATTTCCTTTCTCAATCAGACCTATATCCAAAGCATCCCTCTAAAAACAGAATCTAAGTAAAAACCATGTGTGTCCCATGCACCTTTTGTCTTCAAGGCTAGTTCCTTAGCATCTCATTTTCTTTCCTTATGATATTATCACTGTAAGTGCCTCCTACATAGAAATTTCTAAGACATCATTTGGCCAGTAACATTCTGAATAACAACTTAACATTCTGTTCCCAACCTTATGTTCTAGGAAAACATTTTATGGTAATAAAAATAAATACAAATACTCAAAATAAGTTCCATTTGTAACAAGGGCATCTTTTGTGATGAAGAAAAATATTTCCTTAGTGTCTAACTAACTTTCAAGGATCCTTTCCTTTATATACACATATTTGTGTAATGGACTCATTTTAACTAGGTTTTTAGAAACTGAATATACGACAGTAGTCAAGGAAAAAAAAAAAAAAAAACATAGGGAACAAAAGAAAATAAAAGAAAAACAACCAAAGTGAAGGGCTGAAGGAAGAGAAGGTATTCCTGTCTCTCTGTAATCTTGCTTGCTTCTTTCCCACTGAGGCAGCTGAAGGGACCTGCCGAGATTTCACCACAAAGGGAAAGTTTCAGAGATGAGAAGCCACTTCAAATTGACACAAGACTGTTTTATCTGTCATTCAAGGCATAAGGTGAAAAGCAGAATAGCAACAATGTCACTAAAATTATATTCCTTTTCTTCAAGTACATACATATTTTATTTCTTTTTTTTCATATTTATTTTCTTATATTGATACATTCCTAGATGTAAAAGAGTGCATTTTTGAGTTACTCCTGCTTCATAATAAATATTCAAATCTTCCTGGTTCACTGACATAAATTCTGAGTGCAAGACTATTGAAGTTAGAGGTGATGTTACATTACATGGCGGTGGGCAAATGCAGCACCCTGACCCCTGAGGTTGTAGCCTTAGATCTGAAGCAGCTTTTGATAACTGGTAAGTTTTCCTAAGGATGACTATGGAGCACAGCAGCTCCTCCCACACTGCAAACAGGAGCAGGTGCTGGACTGCTACTGTCCGGAAAGGCTGCGTATTAATAAACTAGGGACCGGGGTTTCTACACCCTCCACATCCTTGTGCAGCTGCGCTTCCTGAGTGCCCAGGAGACATGCCATAGTCTCTCCACAGCAAGGTGCAGAGTAATACTCTCTCTTGGGAGGGCTAGGAAGGTTTTAACCCTATCTCTGGGAGGTGCAGCCAAAGGACTGTTTATAGGGAAAGAGACTAAAACCTTCTATTTTAAATCTGCTCAACTTTATATTACATAAAGCTGATCAAGGGTCACTAAGGTTCCCAGCAGCTTAGATAAAAGCCAGGTTTCATTAGCCTTAGATGAAGAGATGAAGAAGAGGCCATACAAATGTTTGTGGAATCAATAACAATATTATGTCTCAGGAAAAGGAAAAGCCTTTATATACCAAAAGGAATTCGAAGCTAGAGAAAAATGAAATACTTATCATAACACTATTGAAGGTGCAAGGTAATTTCACATATGTCCATGAACAAGCTGCTTCAAAGAGTCTATCTAAAAAACATATGGGAAGATGACAGAGGGATTGAAAGGAGGAAAATCTATAAAACCATTACAGACAGCAGAATCAACCAACACTTACTTCCTTTGATTTTTTTTCCCCCTGAGATAGGAAGAGATCATTATCAACATTCCTGCCATTTGTTGGGCACCACTTTTATGCAAAACTGTGCTACCAAACACTTTTCTATTACTTTCTACAAAGGAAATAAGACACCTCATCCTCAGCTTTCATGGACTAGCTTTAATAGGCAAAGTCAAAGACATCGTAGGAAAGCCTTAAATAAAGTACATCAATAGACACATGGTTGAGTCAGCTAGGTATGTGTGAAATGGATGAAGCCCACCCTACCCGTATTACTTCTAGAGTGAGAATTTCACCCCTTCCCAAAGAAAGTGGAAAAAAGGAAGCAAAGTACAATCATGTAAGTCCACTACATTCAACGTATGATTTTAGTATCTACTGTATATTTACCTTTATGTTACACCTATTCCAGTCCTCGAAACTTTCAATCCAATTGAGAATAAAAACTAAAAAATCATTTTATTGTAATACCAGACAAGTGGGTAGCTGAATCAGTATTGAAGGGAGTTTAGGGCTATTGACATTGAGATGGAGGCTCCATTCCTAAGGGTGAGAGTAAGAATTAAAATAAGAATACAATACTCTATCCAATCCAAGGACTGTTTCTGACAATCTCTATTTGGAGAATTTTGAGCTTTGAGTGTGCAAATTGGCTTTTATTATAATGGGAATCATTTTTTAAGGAGCAAATTTTTCTCCATTAACAAGCTAAAAGTGGTGAGTAAGAAATGGGAGTTGATGAGAATATTTGTTGTCAAGAAAGATATGAGAGCTATTTAGTGAAGAACACATCATATTGAATGTCTGCCATATAAACTCAAGAACACACTATTGCTACCTAAGATGGTGGTTATTGAATCCTTCCTCACCATGTCCTCAGCTTGCCTTCTGTCTATGGAAAAATTTTAGCCAAAGAGTGAGTTTAACCAGAGAAGTGAGAACATGCAGAAGCATAGAAATGCAGTCAAACAGGATAAAACAATAACAGTCTAGTCATTGAGCAAAGTCAATGACCTTTAGTTCCTTCTTATGGGCTATAGACAATATTCTGAGCCATATCCTGTGAGCTGTCTTATAAATACTGAACCCCCGCCCCCCATATCAAGTAGAAGTAATTAACTCCATGATGACCAGACTGTAACCATTACATAAGCTGCCTCTATTCCAAGAATTGGTCTCACGGAATAGGGAATAAGCCAACCCTGGAATTGAAGATTAACTGTACATAAAATAAACAAGATGACACTGACCAGACCACTGCATGACCAATTTCAAGATGAATATCAGAACTGACTGCTGTCTTTGCTTACAGCCCCTTCCCTGGGTCTATAAAAGCTCTTGGCCACTGGTTGTTGGGGACAAGGTGGGGGATGTAGAGGTGGCAGCCTTTAGGCAGGAGCCCGCCCACCCCTGACCCTCCCTCCCCTGTTGCCAGCATCCAAAATAAAGCAAACTTTCCTTTCCACCAATCTTGTCTATTGGAATTTTGAGTGGCAAGCAACCAGACCTTACTTTCAGTTTCATCATCTCTGGCCAGCATTGACTCTTACATTCCCCCATGTGCTTGTCACCATCATGTTTCTATTCCTGGTTTCCAATCATAAATCATGGCAACAAGCATTTCCCCCCCCCCCCCGGAGACTTTCAGCAAGAAACTGGAATGCTCCTTACTACTGCATCTTTCATTAGCAACTTCTGTTGCAATATAATACCCTTGAATTTCTTCTCTATTGTTCTATTTTTCACAAATGTATTGGAATTAATGAAGAACAGAGAACAAGTCTACCTCATGATATCCTGAAAGCTGTTTAGCTGGTGCTGAATATAGAAGATAAATTTACAAATGGATGAAGAGATAATTGAACAGAGGTGAACCTAAGTAATATTAGCCCAGAATGCCTTCAGGATTAATAAATTTTCATTATATGAAACATATATGTACCTTCACCAGAAATTCAAGTTAGGAACATAGCTGGAGAATTCAGTTTTCTGGAGTTTCCCCCCACCCTTCAGCCTCCAGACCATTGCAATTTCCACAGGGACCTAGAACAAAATACTCAGCCCTCCTGTCCCTTTTTAGTTTGATCACTCTAGGTTGTATTGGTAGAACCCTATTTATTCTTTTTTTTTTTTTTTTTGGCTTCTTAATTTTCTGGTAGAGGTTAGTAATATTAATACATATAGACAGTATATTTCAACAAAGAGCGATGAAAAATATGGGAAAAGATGGCAATTTGATTATATGCCAGAAGAGGAAACAAAGCAATGAAACATTTTTATTCCAACTGTCAGTTCTCTGATAATACTAAGGGTTTTTTGAATTATACAGTTCAAAGAAAGACACAAAGGAGCTTTTCTAGAACACAAGATATTATAATTTTACATGGTCTATAACTGTCAAAGATGGTTATGCAAAGGACTATTAAGAGCACATCTTTACCAGTAACATTGATTGTGAACTTAATCACACAGATTAACCCTTGATCCCCTTAATTTCCTGCTATTTTGTTCATATTTTAATTTCTTCATTTCTTCCTTTGGGGCTTCCCTGATGGGTCAGTTGGTAAGAATTCCACCTGCAATGCTGGAGACCTGGGTTTGATCCCTGGGTTGGGAAGATCCCCTGGAGAAGGGAAAGGCCACCCACTGCAGTATTCTGGCCTGGAGAATTCCATGGTCTGTATAGTATATGTGGTCACAAAGAGTCAGACATGACTGGGTAACTTTCACTTTCACTTTCTTCTCTTTACCTATACCTCAGACCATTTGCATCCCTGGCTAGACTTGAATTTACTTCTCTTAGAAGTCTCAATATTGTGAGATGGAGGCCCAATATAAGCCACTGTAAAGAACAATCTAACAGAAGAAAGAGGGTGCTCCAAGTCCATAATGAAAAAATACATGCAAAGATTTTTTATAAAGTATCTATACAACACATGTCCATGAATTGACTACACACTTCATTCTAATGTCTCAATATTATTAACTTCCTATTCAATATTATTTTAGATATATTAAACATTTGAGCTATTTGCACAACCATATTAACAATAGTGAACATTTTTACATGGTATTTAGGAATATATGTGTGATAAACAGCTTTATAACCACATTAGTTTTCCCTGAAACATATTTAAAAGGGGGAAAGGCAGGTGTTTTAATACACCTAGAATTAAAGCAGTTCGAAGTTAAATTAAAAGTAACACTGCTTATGGTACAAACAACTACAGTGCAGAATCTGAGCAATTTGAGATGGAAAGTACCTAACTTGACATCAAATCTTTTCATTGCTTGCCTTGCCTCCTCCATCACTCTCTTGAATGCACTTGGAAGATATATTTCAGCATTTCACTTCAGGTCACCTACCACTTCCAAATCAATGTCACCTCCAAATTAGTCTATCCACAGGGTAGATGTCATTAACCACCACCTAATTTCTACCTGCTATCTAAGTTGGATTCTCTTTTCAAAACCCATTTCTCTGTACAGTTCTACCTGTATCCTTTTTATCAGCGTAAATTATTTCTTCCTCCATTATGTGTTTATGGTTTTCAAACACGTACACACATACCTTCCTTAGCCAAGTTGTACAGACATAATTCTTTCAAACTTTTCCCATAAGTCAGCCTCTTTCTGCTAATGAATTGTGAAACTCTTCTTTGGATTCCGTCCAATCTGTCTACTTATTTTCGGTAGTCAGAAAAACCAAACAGAATGGGGCATTCTAGAAGAGGTCTCACGAATGTCATTGGGAGTGGAACTGTCACCTTCTATTCCATGATGAAATGCTCTCAATACAGTGCATCCAAAAATAGCATTACCCTTTTGGGTCCCACACCACACTAAAAATGTGTCGTCTTTTCTGTTTTTCAGCTTTGTATCTCCAGATGTCCCTCCTAGCATCTCAGGAATAAATCCTGATCAGTCCAGATTCTTAAGAGAGTATGCTGTCTAATGTTGTTCATAAACATTCTCTATTGTCTTCTTACATTTTAAGTTTGGTTTTCTTTACGTAATTCCTTAAGTTCTTCAAGACTCTACTGTACACCTGTGTGCATCTACCACAGAAAATTCCCTAGGGGCTTTTTTTTAACAGTTATTTCCCCATTGCTGAAGTCTTTTGCTAAGAATACATTTTTTCCTTTGACCCTTTTCAGTTTAATTCAATAAACATCTATCAAATTCCTCCAATGTCATTCACTGTATTGATAGAAATGGAGAGTATAGCAATGGAGAAAAAGTATAGCAACTGAGAAAGAGTAATCTCTACAGGAGAGACAAGCACATGATTATCATTTGAACATCACTTAATTCCTTTCTGGACATCCTGAGCACAAGTCTTCCTTTGACTTACTCAAATCCTAAATGCAACATATGTGCTTCCCTGGTGGCTCAGACTGTAAAGAATCTGCCTGCAGTGCAGGAGACGCAAGTTCAATCCCTGGATGGGGAAGATCTCCTGGAAAAGGAAATGAAAACCCACTCCAGTATTCTTGCCTGGGGAATCCCATGGACAGAGGAGCCCGGTGGGTTACAGTCCACGGAGTCGCCAAGAGTCAGACACAATTTAACAGCAAAACAACAACAACATGGATAACACAGTTAATGTCTCTCTGCCTCGGTGACTGCTGAAAAAACTCACCTGGGCCCCAAGGACAAGGATGAAGGGCATCCCATTAGGTGTAAGTGGTACAGCCTACACTGTGGGTCCCCCTTGATAGGTGGGAGCACAGCTGCCAGGCTGACCTATGCACGGGGCATTATTGGTAAACAACCTAGCTTCCAGAAAACCCTGGAAATCAGATTCTTCCTCTAGGAATCCCAACCAGCACTGTATGCAGCTCTTATCACTGACCTCTTTGCTTCCTTCAGCTTGCCCAGATTATGTCTTAACTTTGTTTGTTCTGCATTTAAATTTAAATTTTTACTCTCATTGAACAAGAATAGTTTCAATCAGGAAAGACACCTAGGTAGAAAAAACAGAAGAATATTATAAAACAGAAGACCTGGATTCTCATTCATGTCTTAGCACATCCTTACACCACAGCATGATTTGTCTGAGTCTTGTCTTTGCTCTAAAACCACCAGGATTTAAATATGGCACAAAGAAGAAAGAATCGCCCAACTTCTCTGTGTCTCACTTTTTTTTTCCCATGTGCAAAGTGGCACCAATAATCCTGTCTCTGCCAGAGCTTGTTACCAAGATGAAAGGTGTGGTGGAGGTCTCCCCTTGGTGCCCAGCCTGCAGCAAATCTCCATAAATATCATCTGTAGGTTCTGTGTTGTGCTGACTCTTTCTGGTGATTATTTCAGGTTGATTTGCTAACATCAGAGCAGCATCTTTGAAAGCTAAGCAAACTTTCTTTCATTGTCATTCTACTAACATTTATTAATGTGTACCCATCACTTACTATGGCAAGCAAACTTTGTGTGATTGCTTTGAGAAATCAGTAACCTTGTTGACTGAGGATGACTTTTCCAGTATCTTCTCTCCAGAAACAGGACAATCAGTGAAGGAGAGGTAGAGAAGTGCTGTTCTGGTATGAGAAGTTGAATTGTTTGCACCATTCCTGATCCTTCCCACAACTTCTCTGACCTCCTCCGTCTCAATATTGAATCTCTGTGACCCTGTTTCCCCACGGTTTCTCTTCTGCACCATTTTTTCAAACTTCTACCCCCAAAACCCAGGGGCATAAATGCCAATGAGCTTTACATTTCCGAGTTGACATCTTATCCACTGATAAATTTTATGCTGCACTTGTTTTTCTCTAACCTAGATTGCAAACCTCTAAATCAGGGAGGCGCTGTCTTGAGTTGCTTGTCCTACACCACATAAATCATCAGCAGATAAATCATCATAATGATGCTGCCAACTAACCCCCTGTCGCACTGCCAGGCCCTCCTTCTTTCAAACTGTGTCCATTTTGTCTGAATTGTCTTCTAATTCCATCTTAATATTTAAATGAAAGTGAATTAATTTAAAAATCAGAAACCTTGTCACACAGCCTATTTAATTCTAAAATGAGAGGTATAATATTTCTTATATCTATGGCTATAGAAACTTCTTTCTCAAAGAAATTATTCAGCACATTTAGATCAGTCTGATAAAATTGTTTTCTTTTGTCCTTAATATTTTCATTACAACCAGAAGAAGTTTATACTTGGCCTTATTGACCTCTTTCTTTATGATACAGTCAACCACATCAGTATTTATTCACCAGACATTAATAACTGGTATCGTGCTTCTCATTCTCTGGTCTCCTGGATTTATTACTGTACCTTGCTTTTCCTACTTGCAATGTTTTAATTTAGTTGCTTAGTTGTGTCTGACTCTTTGCGACCCATGAACTGTAGCCTGCCAGGCTCCTCTGTCCATGGAATTCTCTAGGCAAGAATACTGGAGTGGGTTGCCATTGTTTTCTCCAGAGGATTTTCCTGACTCAGGGATTGAACTCAAGTCTCCTGCATTGCAGGCAGATTCTTTACCATCTAAGCATCCCAGCAGTCTTCAAATAGCTTATTAGATGGGTTTCCGTATTGTCCCATTTCCCATGATAACATCTTTTGTTTTGTTGCCCTGTATTTTCATTGTGGTAAAATATACATAACGTAAAATTTACCAGTAGGCATTTTTAAAGGGTACATGTTGGTGGCATTAAATACATTCCCAGTGTTGTACAGCTATCACCACTATCCATTTTCAGAATTTTATCATCAGCTCTAACTGCAATTGTTTTTTTTTAATTAAGCATGGTTGATTTACATTATTATGTTAGTGTACAGGTGTACAGCATAGTGATTCAATATTTTTATAGATTATACTCAAAGTTATTATAAAATATTGGCTAGGCTCCCTGTGCTGTATAATATATTTGTGGCTTATTTATTTTTATACACAGTAGTTTGTATCTCTTCCCATGGTAACTTTTTTGAATCTTTGGCATGTTGATATTTTAAGAAGCTGTTGCTTCTGTTTTTATTCAGTCTTGTTTTGTTTTTTGATCAATTCTATTTACAGATATTCAAGCATGTTAATATTTACCTGTCAGATATTTTGACAGGTAAATATTTTATATAATATCATCACACTCAAACTATAAAATATTGACAAAATATTTACCAGAGATGCATTTTTCACATGTCACTAAAATATTTGCTGGAAATTTCATAGTTCAACAGTTTCTTAGAGAACTGGCTTTGACCTCAGAATTTTAGCCAATTAATATATTTACAGAAATCATTTCTTATTCACTTAACATAATTACAGAACTATGTTCATGGCTGTGAATATTAGCATGCAGTGATCAGCCCCTTCTTTGACTCTCTTTTGATGTTAATAAACAGGATAGAAACCACTTTTTAGTCTAAATATCTCAGTCTTTTGTGAAATACCAAGACAGTGACCTTGGCAAAGAGCATCTCAGAATACATTTCTAAGTAGTTTGCCCAGGCATTTGTTGAGGTCTCCTCTGAAACCTTTCAGGAATGAGAGGAAAATAATTTTATACCAAATTTTATGAAAAGAAAACTGAAAATATGGAGATTATTATTTTTAAACTATTGAAAATTAAGTATTTATCCAGCCAAGAAGGAGCCAAGTCCAGAGTCTGTCATGAGATCATCACATTAGTAAGTATTCAAGAAACATTTGTTCAATGAATGTTGGAGTAGACGGTTCACGCAACAGAGAGCAAAGGCTTGGGAACAATGGTAATACTAAGTACCAGTTTTATTTATGAATCCTCTGTATGTGTCAGGCAAGTTATTAAGTTTTTGCATGCAAGATTTAATCATCACAGTGACTAGAAGAAGAGATGATGTTTTAATCCCACTTCACAGATGAGGAAACAGGTTCACAGAAAGTTCCATCATAGAGCTAGAACTACAATCCAGGCATTTTGACTCTAAAATGATCATTCTCAACCTCTGCTTCCCTCCTCTCCTGACCACAAAGTCTTCCATCTAGCAGAGAGAGTTAAATTGAGCACAGGCTCTGGACAAGGGATTGGAAATTGGCACAAAATATTTATTTGTAGAAAGACTGAGGCTTGGTATTTGTTGACCAAGATCTCAAAGTCATTTTTTAGAATTTTTTTTTTTTTTTTTGAGGTCAGAACTGGTTTCTGAATAGAAACATATCTTAATTCAAAAGTGAAAATGAATAATCTCAAGGGGAATAGAGGAGTAACAGATCCCGACAATAACTGTTACAAGTTGTGTATAAATAGTGGGGCTCAAAAGCTAAACTTGAAGGGAGAAATACAATTTATAGATGTTGGAGAGCAATTATTCAGATATGAAAAAAAATAAGCGTAGTCAAAAGTCATCCCTAATTTAGAAAATTATTGATGGCTGCAAAAGTTATCTAAATCTCTTTTATAAACCACTTTGCAAATAAAATTACAATAGCATTTTAAGTTTCACTGAACACTTGGGTTGAACAAGGTACTATACATAGATTCAAATCTCCTCCCAGTTGCTTCTATTTAGGTCAAATCTGCTTGGGAATTTTGAGCCCTATTATCATCAAGACAAAGGATTTTATTTAACTATGTCCAGAATAATTAGGAAAGTCAGGCAAAATCTCATACTCATTTAAAGCTTTGGTTGGATAAAATTAAAGCTTGCCTCTGCTGTGGAATGCCTTTCACCTCTAACCTGAGAATACACTGACCCTGCTATTAGGACAGAGCCTGGGGAAACACCATTCCAGTTATGGGCCTAACCTAATCCTGAATCCAAACCCAATCTCCTCCCTTTAAAGGAGCTCTGTGCAGATCCTGCTCACCTTCAAACACCTCTGAGTGTGCATCTCCAAATATACTGACAATCTGGATGTGGGGGACAGAGGCATAGGTAAGAGCTCAGGTATTTTTATACTTGCCCCATGATGGAAATAATCTTCCTGACAGTGAAGACTTTGATTTAGGTTTAGGTTGCCAATCTAAACAGGCTTTTAGACTCTTCCAGAAAATTACTAGAGCTAATCAATGAAAATGGTAAAGTTGCAGGATATAAAATTAACACACAGAAATCCCTTGCGTTCCTATATACTAACAATGAAAAAACAGAAAGAGAAATTAAGGAAACAATACCATTCATCATTGCAACAAAAAGAATAAAATACTTAGGAGTATATCTACCTAAAGAAACAAAAGACCTATACACAGAAAAATATAAAACATTGATGAAAGAAATCAAAGAGGACACAAATAGATGGAGAAACATACCGTGTTCATGGATTGGAAGAATCAATATTGTCAAAATGGCTATTCTAAGCAATCTATAGATTCAATGCAATCCCTATCAAGTTACCAACGGTATTTTTCACAGAACTAGAACAAATAATTTCACAATTTGTATGGAAATACAAAAAACCTCGAATAGCCAAAGTAATCTTGAGAAAGAAGAATGGAACTGGAGGAATCAACCTGCCTGACTTCAGACTCTACTACAAAGCCACAGTCATCAAGACAGTATGGTACTGGCACAAAGACAGAAATATAGATCAATGGAACAGAATAGAAAGCCCAGAGATAAATCCACGAACCTATGGACACCTTATCTTTGACAAAGGAGGCAAGGATATACAATGGAAAAAAGACAACCTCTTTAACAAGTGGTGCTGGGAAAACTGGTCAACCACTTGTAAAAGAATGAAACTAGAACACTTTCTTTTTTTTTTTTTTTTAGTTTTTTTAAAAAATTTTTATTTTACAGTGGGTTTTGTCATACATTGATATGAATCAGCCATAGAGTTACATGAATTCCCCATCCCAGTCTCCCATCCCACCTCCCTCTCCACCCGATTCCTCTGGATCTTCCCAGCCCAACAGGCCCGAGCACTTGACTCATGCCTCCCACCTGGGCTGGTGGTCTGTTTCTAACACCATACACAAAAATAAACTCAAAATGGATTAAAGATCTAAATGTAAAACCAGAAACTATAAAACTCCTAGAGGAGAACATAGGCAAAACACTCTCCGACATAAATCACAGCAAGATCTTCTATGACCCACCTCCCAGAATATTGGAAATAAAAGCAAAAATAAACAAATGAGACCTAATGAAAATTAAAAGCTTTTGCACAACAAAGGAAACTATAAGTAAGGTGAAAAGACAGCCCTCAGATTGGGAGAAAATAATAGCAAATGAGGAAACAGACAAAGGATTAATCTCAAAAATATACAAGCAACTCCTGAAGCTCAATTCCAGAAAAATAAATGACCCAATCAAAAAATGGGCCAAAGAACTAAACAGACATTTCTCCAAAGAAGACATACAGATGGCTAACAAACACATGAAAAGATGCTCCACATCACTCATTATCAGAGAAATGCAAATCAAAACCACAATGAGGTACCATTACACGCCAGTCAGGATGGCTGCTATCCAAAAGTCTACAAGCAATAAATGCTGGAGAGGGTGTGGAGAAAAGGGAACCCTCTTACACTGTTGGTGGGAATGCAAACTAGTACAGCCACTATGGAAAACAGTGTGGAGATTTCTTAAAAAACTGGAAATAGAACTGCCATATGACCCAGCAATCCCACTTCTGGGCATACACACTGAGGAATCCAGATCTGAAAGAGACACGTGCACCCCAGTGTTCATCGCAGCACTGTTTATAATAGCTAGGACATGGAAGCAACCTAGATGCCCATCAGCAGATGAATGGATAAGGAAGCTGTGGTACATATACACCATGGAATATTACTCAGCCATTAAAAAGAATTCATTTGAATCAGTTCTAATGAGATGGATGAAACTGGAGCCCATTATACAGAGTGAAGTAAGCCAGAAAGATAAAGAACATTACAGTATACTAACACATATATACGGAATTTAGAAAGATGGTAACGATGGCCCTATATGCAAAACAGAAAAAGAGACACAGAAGTACAGAACAGACTTTTGAACTCTGTGGGAGAAGGTGAGGGTGGGATGTTTCGAAAGAACAGCATGTATATTATCTGTGGTGAAACAGACCACCAGCCCAGGTGGGATGCATGAGTCAAGTGCTCGGGCCTGGTGGGCTGGGAAGACCCAGAGGAATCGGGTGGAGAGGGAGGTGGGATGGGGGACCGGGATGGGGAATACATGTAACTCAATGGCTGTTTCATAACAATGTATGACAAAACCCACTGAAAAATAAAAAGAAAATAAAAAAAAGATTAAAAAAAATAAAGTTCATTTAGAAGCACTGAAAAAAAAATAAACAGGCTTTTAATTTCTGTGATGCATTTAATTTAATTTCTGTGCTACAACTGACTTTCTTCTGGAGCTTAAGGTCCTTGACTTAATTTTCTAAATTTTGTGATATTCAATCCCAGCACTAGATTCTCCAGTTTTAGGATGTTCAATAAATGATGCTTTTGATCTGTGGTGTTGGAGAAGACTCTTGAGAGTCCCTTGGACTGCAAGGAGATCCAACCAGTCCATCCTAAAGGAGATCAGTCCTGAATATTCATTGGAAGGACTGATGCTAAAGTTGAAACTCCAATACTGGCTACCTGATGCAAAGAACTGACTCATTGGAAAAGACTTTGATGCTGGGAAAGATTGAAGGCAGGAGGAGAAGGGGACAAGAGAGAATGAGATAGTTGGATGGCATCACTGACTCAATGGATACGAGTTTGAGCAAGCTCCGGCAGTTGGTGATGGACAGAGAGGCCTAGCATGCTGTACTCCACGGAGTCGCAAAGAGTTAGACACGAATGAGCGACTGAACTGAACTGAATAAAAGATGTGCTATTATCAACATTCGGAAAGTCTGCTCTGGTTTTTCCAAATGGTGACTTTTTTTTTTTTTTTCCCACCAGGGAGGGTAATCTAGAGCAGTAATTGAGTGCATCATTATTTGTCACTGATGATAGCTGAACAAATCAAATATCAATCTACTAAAATGTTTCCCTGGTTTGCCTATACAGAATTCCAATTATGTCAAAATATTTAATCTCTAGAGTAGTGATATGTGTGTATATGTCTCTGCATATATAAATGTGCAGACACTCAAAGTCCTTGAAACATTCAACATCTGCTCAGCCAACATTTCAAGGGTATTTAAGCTTAATGTTACCAATATTAATTCACATATAAAACGAAAGTTTCAGCTTCAATATTTGCTTAACAGTTTTGATAATATAGGACCAGTCTCCTGCAAATTATAACCAAGTACAAAAATATCAGCAAAGAAAGTGCAAGAAGTTATAGCCAGGGAGTAAATGTCCAGCAAGAGGCCTGGTGAGGGCATTTAATGGAAAGCAACATTACGGCAGAGGGGGAGAAATTCTACTGTGAAAGAAAATGGAATGCAGTGTTCCCAGAAATACAGTGAAGAAAGGTATTTGTATCAGGGTCACAAAGTGGAAGTGAGGTGGACAGGAAAGCCTTGTTATTTCACAGTTGGGGGATAGATGCAAAAAGAGAGTGGTGATTGTTTTTGAAATGTACATTATTTCTCTTACTGTGAAGGAGAACGCTTCTAAAACTCGACATCCTTTGCAACCAAACTGCTGGTTTCATTGCCTCCTAGGTAAGTGTCACCTTCATCTCCAGACCTTGTCTGTCCCTGGCCATGGCTGAAAGGCACTCTCCCTGGACTCCTGTGAATATGTCATCTAATGAAGACATCTATTAATATGTGCACATTACAGCTCGCCATCTGGCTCTGCCTCTTAGACCACTCTCCTCCCTATAGATCCCCACACACAGAGCGCTCTGTACTCAATCAATTATTTATCCATTTTCTTCCCTGCCGTAACACACCCAGCCTCCACTCTCTGCTGTAGGGCTGCTGAGGGCTGATGACACACGTTTCAGGCCTGAAATATTTTTCCACCTGAAATAAACATGGAGTCCTCTTGTTCTGTTCTTTTCTCTGGGTTCCCCTTCATGGGTATATTGTGAGTACTTCATGGGTATATTGTGATACTTCATGGGTATATTGTATCAGAATAGGCTTATTTTGAGTATTAAACAGATAAACATCAAGAGTTTAGATGAGTACCTGGCCTATAGTAAACAAAGTTATTCTGCTGTTATCACTCTTTCTCCTTTTATATTACCACATATATTAATCTCATTTTTTTCCACATTCATTTCATGTCTCAGAGTTTCTGTAACAAAAGTTGTCTTTATCTCTTCCATATTATTCCTTCCACACCCTTTAAGACTTTCCCTTTGAAGTAGTAACAAGCATTGTTTCTCTAAATTTGTTCTTATTCCTTATCCTATTTTTCTTTTCAGTTTTACTCTTTCTTGTTCACTCTTGTCTTGATTCACTAATATTCCTCATTTACATCTCCTTTTGTCACTTCAGTAACTTCATCCAGATACAAACCATGAATGAGCTAAATTGCTACAGTGAATTTAATTTTCATAGTATTCAGCACTGAGTTCATTTAAAACATAAATAGCTATTATTTAGATTACTGGAAAACAATAAATATCTCATTCTCAAATTAAGCTGAGATTGTTTTTCAGCTGTGCCATGACAGAGCAGTCCCGTGATGAAAACCAGCCAGTGAGATTCAGATTCTTTCTGCCTCTCTCCTGCAGGCTGTTCCCCCCATACACCCCCTTGCCCCTGACCCGCCGCTTTCTCTTCCTCCCCTGCTCTAATTCTCTAAGAAATATCATTTTTTAGTAAAAGGTATAATATGTGTCTTAACTTCAAACTTCCTGTTCAAACACTTACTATTTTAAAAATACTATTGACAATTACATCTCAGAAAAACCTTCTTTGACTTAATGTTTCTCTGGACCTTTGGTTAATGACCAGTGGTCTAACTCGAGTTATTCTGGTTGAAAGGAAGAGCAGGAAAACTGGGCTTTACTTTTGAAAACTGCCTCAGCTGGCATTTATCCATCTGAGAGTTATGCAGATTAGTAAGAAAAAAAGTTCTTCCAATAAAGGCCTTTACAGTTCATTAAAACATTTATTCAAAACGCATTCATTCTAGTCTATATCAAGATTCTCCTTGAGCACTGAGGAATGATAGGAAAAAACAGGTGTATCCCTCTCCTTGGCTCCTTCCCAGGCTTACACAGATAGGCTTGATTTTAAGAAAGGCCAAGCATCAGGGGCAATATTCTCAACTTGGCAGAATAACTGCTCTGCAGGGAAGAGAAGGGTGATGCCAAAATGCAAATATTCACTGAGCACTGTTCCTGAGGGCATGCTGCTCTCTCTGTGTTTAACAAAGATTGGGATGTGGGCCTGTCTGAGTAAATGGCTGGTTCTATGTGTTTTTGCAAAATGATGAGATGGAAAAAAAATGAATATTTATGCCATCTTTGATTCTTCTAAATTTTTTACCAAACTGCCTGCCTGTGCTTTAATATTATCATTAATAATACAAATTAGAATAATGTAATTAAATGCCCTTGGGCATCACCTGAGCATTTCTGTACAACTATGATGCCCTGAGGCTCCCAGATCCTAATGGTCTCATGGGTAGCACTTCACATGAACATACCCAGTTGGCTATTTTATTTCTTGCCTGAAACTGCCTCTCTGCTCCAATTCTTTGGCTCTGGCTGCAATTAGATTTACACTTTGCTGTACTGTAAAAATCTCATTTGACGATCCATATCCATTTTCTATAAAACTTGGCTCCAGTGGAGGTGAGAGAAGCCCTTCACCCATGGCATACAAGGCAACATCTAGGGCAGAGGGTTTGGACTCTTCAGTGCCTGATGAGGCCATCAGCGAAATTAATGTCTCCATGTATTAGGAGTGCTACAGCCACATTACACATTGCAGGATCACTGAAGCTGCTTTCAGTAAAGGATAAAAATGCCATTCATTTTACACACTGAAACCAAATGTTTTATAAGCCTACTCCTCCCAGATTCAGAGAGCAAGACTGGATTCTTCACATATTGAGGGAAAGAACCAGGAGCCTAATGAAATCAGGAAAGAGTCAGAAACCCAGGCTAGAGGGGGAAATCAGACCTTCACAGAAGGTTTGAGAAACCTTGTTAAGTAAGATATGTAAGTATCAGTAAAATTGAAAAAGCAGACTGATCTGCAACATACAAGAAGGACAAATCATGAGATGGGAAGTCATAAAAATGTTGCTGCTGCCGTTCAGACCTTGTTAAGTAAGATATGTAAGTATCAGTAAAATTGAAAAAGCAGACTGATCTGCAACATACAAGAAGGACAAATCATGAGATGGGAAGTCATAAAAATGTTGCTGCTGCCGTTCAGTCGCTAAGTCGTGTCCAACTCTTTGAAAGCCCATGGACTATAGCCCACCAGGCTCCTCTGTCCATGCAATCTCCCAGGTGAGAATGCTGGAGTGAGTTGCCATTTTCTTCTCTAGGGTAAAAAGGTGGAAGAGCATATAATCCAAAGGGCTTTGGGGTAATGCTTTGAAGATACTGAAACACACAGTATTTTTTTTTCCACTTTTTTTTTTTTTTTTTTTATTAGTTGGAGGCTAATTACTTCACAACATTTCAGTGGGTTTTGTCATACATTGACATGAATCAGCCATAGAGTTACACGTATTCCCCATCCCGATTCCCCCTCCCACCTCCCTCTCCACCCGATTCCTCTGGGTCTTCCCAGTGCAGCAGGCCTGAGCACTCGTCTCATGCATCCCACCTGGGCTGGTGATCTGTTTCACCATAGACAGTATACATGCTCTTCTTTCGAAACATCCCACCCTTGCCTGCACACAGTCTTTTAAACAGAGGCTAAAGTCAGAGATCCTAACTTTTTCTACCCTCATACACCCTTCAGGGGTGACTTTCTGGGCTCAAGGTTACTCCCTTCTTTCCCTGTTCAACTTTCTTCACCCTCCCTGTACAAAAATCTGGAGACTGAGACTAATGCTCTGTGTGACTCTCCTTGGCCAGGAGTGCAGGGACTGCAGAATGATGACCGCTTTTGGCAGAGGCCCAGAGTGGAAAATTTATTTACTACCTTGTCGATGTCTGGTGAGATGGGCTGCTGACTCTCTGCATCCATTATAAAGTGCACACGGGACTAGGACAGAAACTGACAAAGGGCTTTGGCTTTGGTAACCTCAATGAAAATTATAAAAGACCCAGGACAAGAAGTCACAAAACAGAACTGGTCCGGAGGGACACCAGCTGGTGTCAAGGCACAGAGGAAGGAAGCCACTGCATGCTCACTCTTCAGGGTGCTGGTTTTTGAACCTTCATCCACAGGAAACTAAGACAAACATACACATTAGCTTGTGTTTTTAAAGTAAAGTGAATACCACTTGATGGATAACTTCCCTTTCAGTTTTGGTGGGGATAACACTGCCAAACTGTTTATTTAGCAGTTTTCAAACTACTTTCACCTTCAATCCTCATTTTCAAGCTAATGGGAGTTGGTGATTCACCAAGAACTTTTAAAATTAAGGATCATTACTTTTGCTACATTTAAATTCAAACTACCTGGGATACTCAATTAATCAATCTTTAAACAATATTAAAACAGTCAAGGCCTGTCACAGTCTCATCTCTCTGATGGAAAAGGATTCAAGATTCCAGCCAAACAAACAAACCATTCTGAAGGGAGGGACCTTAATATATTCCACCAGTGTTCTTCATTCAGCCTTGTTCCCCATCTTTTGTAATGAAGAAAAGACATATGTTGGCACTGAAATGGCTGTTGCCATCTTACTCTCCCGTCTGGCTGTCACACGGCTAATTGTCCTGAAACAGCTGGATGAAGCAATAGCATCATTAATGGCTCAGCTTAAATATGGTCAGGCAGAATGAGTACCACTGTATGCTAAGTCCTCATACAGCAAAATATCTTCCAAGAAAAATGTGCTTTTAATATATTGTGTATCCCTAAGTATCTTTCTTTTTCAAGACAGTATTTGTTCTTTGTATGATATCCTGTGTTACAGTTTCAGTTTCTTTCAGAGATATCTACATAAACTGTCTTTCCAAAAAAAAAAAAAAAAAGAATAAAATACACTATTTATTCCAGGATGCTGAGCATTTTAGTTTGTGATGAAAACTAGGAACATGATGCACATTATAATAATGCTTATTTGTCTAGAATTTTATAATCTGAAAATTCATCAAGTCTTTCCTTCATCCTCCTGTAGAAGGCTAATACATGTTTATGTGACAGCAACTTCAAAATTTTGAGAGATGGTAATTTGTGAATAAATGGTAATTTCCATTTACTGGTTAAGAGGAATATTCTTAGTGCCAGAGCATCCCATCTCCAGTCATTCTTAATAAAGGCTGCTGAGCATATAAGGCTTAATATATAAGATGCTTAGTTTCTGCAGAGGGTGTGAGCTACATGGATTGGCTCTTCTCTGAAAGTTAAGCAGCTTATTCACTAAATCAAGACTTATGAATGTACAGGCTGTTATTCTAGATTCTAAAACTGCCTTTGTTAATTATATTCATATAAATGTTCAATCCCCTTTTAGAGTCTTCCTAAATTATCTGTTTAATATTGTCCAGCATCAGTGATTTTCATAGGTTAATTATTCCCCACATAATAGAGCATGAGCTTCGTCCAGTCAAAATTTGTTACCTTGTCATTTGATTAACTTTCCTCCTCTGGTTCAAAGAAACAGAATAGAGTGAGAAGACATTGACTATCTATCTAAAACAATACCCCACACTTATAGAACATCTATCTGTCTGTCTATCTACCTACCTACCTGCCTACCTCTCTACACCATGTCTGCATATCCATAAACATAAGTAGCAGAGAAAGAAAGAGAGATTAGAAGGATCACTAGTTTTATTCCTACTCTGTCCCCCCACTCAATATGTAAAGGACAATGTGACCTTGGGTGCTGCCTTCCTGCAACATGTGAGGTAACCAGAAAAGGCATGCTTGATTTGGCTGAAGAATTAGAGGGTAAGTGAGAGAGGGGCAGTGACAGGTTTTACATTTAAATGTGAAGAGGTATCTTCCAGCTGGCAGATTGTTATACTACCATAACCTTTTACACTGTTTCCCTTTGTCCAACCCTACAAGGACATCTGGAAGCTGAAGAATTCTTTTGCCTTAAAACACTGAATCTGTAAAAATAGTCCATTAGTTCATAAAAGATGTATTTCTTTTACTTACCTCCAAAGACTCCCTCCATAATCTATGTCTAGGGCCATAGAACACCTATTCCATCCAGTGTATCTTTTAATTTTTCTTTAGTCTACTTATGTTCTTTTGTCCCACTAATGTTTAAGCTCCTTAAAGTTGGAGGTGAACTGTTTTTATGAAACGTAGTAGGTGCTTAACAATATCTGTGGAAATGAACTATGAGATCAAGTCTAACTTGGCACTCAAAGCCAGCATAACTAACTACATTTTTGGCTTCTTCAACCTGTTTATTTGTAGATGGATCCAATTAAAAGGTCTAAAATAGACATTTGATTCCATTTTCAAATCAGTCCCCTACTCCAAATCTTTCTAACCTCAGAAGAGCACATTCTCGCCCACTGAGTTACTCAGGCTAGAAAATTTGGAGATATCCTTTTCCCTCCTCTTTCTCTCATCTGCCACATTCAGTGATCAAAATCTGTCCATGTCTCTCTATTCCCAATGCTGCTTTCATAGTCTGGAAAATCATGATCTCACCAAGACTCCTGAAGTAGTCCCTGAATGATTTTTATCTCTTCTACTCATCTTGGGTCACTCACTCATCTGAGCTTTAGTAAAAAAGTGAAAATGCTAGTCACTCAGCCATGTCCAACTCTTTGGGATCCCAAGGGCTATAGCCTGCCAGGCTCCTCTGTCCATGGAATTCTCCAGACAAGAATACTGGAGTAGGTAGCCATTCCCTTCTCCAGAAGATCTTCCCAATCCAGGGACTGAACCTGAGTCTCCCGCATTGCAGGCAGATTTTTTACCATCTGAGCCACCAGGGAAGCGCTAAGGTTTTATAGTCTCCACCATACTAAGGACAATGGTCCCTGTTATTCTGAAGCTTACATTATTGTGTGGATGAGAAAGAAGAAAGTAGAGACACATGATCGTGACATCCACAGTCTGTGGTTAAATGTTATAAAGTGAACAAACAACTCAGACAAAGAAGGATAGGAGAATATTCTGATTTTCCTCATCCTTTGAGAAATACTGGGATAGCATTTCTTTAAAAAGGTCCATTTTCATTGTCTTAGCACATAGTGGAAGCTCAATCTTGGTTACTGTTGGATGGATGATCTTACCCTCATCCTTGCTTTCTAATTTTATCTCTCTGGTAAGTCAATTTTCATTTTTCACTGTAAATACTAAAAATGTCAGTCTTTTAACAAAAATTTTAAATGAAGGAACCAGGGTGTGTGTGTGAGTGTGTGTGTGTCTGTGTTCTGTTAAGCTAAAATCAACTTAAAATTTAAATCCATTTTTTTCCACCCTGAATTACTCATTCGTTTTACTTTCTGCTTCAGGGATCAGGTTCTATATTGACTTATTTTCAGTGACTGAAAATTTAGAGAAAAGTTGTCAGATGGAATAGCTGAAATGTCTGTTACAATAGAGCACAGGTATTAGTTTAAAATTTGCCTTTTGGCTCATATTGCAGGTAGTTTAAAAATAAATATATCATTTAAGGTTTGGGGTTTACATATAAATATTGAGGTTTATATTCTGCTTCTGTATTTTAAGATTGACAATCACCATCCAAGTGACTCGACAGGCCCATTCTTTGCTCAAAATTTTTATCTCCTTTATATTACAAAATTCTTAAATTCTATGTACCTCACATTATCCATCTATATTGTAAAAAAAAAAAAAAAGTAGAAATAATTAAACTATTCCATCTAATGAGCCTCGTTTAAATTTAGATAGCAGTTTTAATTAGATGGCATAGAGAGATAGCAATACTGACAGATACTATTTTCCACTGACCATCAGATTGGGGATGTCTCCTCTTCTACTATCTCTATCTACCTATCAATTATACATCCTTCCTTCCATCCTTCCTTCCTTCTTTTCTCTTCCTTCCTTTCTTCCTTCTTCCTTCCCTTTCTCTTTCTCTTTTTCTTTTCTCCCTCCCTTCCCTCACTTCCCCCTATTTCAAATGACTATTCCTAGGGAGGTACTTTGAATGCGTCAGCCATAGACGATAGCAAACTGAAATTCTATCCTTTCCTTTGGCCATCTCTTCTGGCCCAGGAAATCTAGGGAAGTAGCAGAAACCCAACACAAACCATAGATATAGTTCCAATATTGTCTATGTATGGGTGTTAGTTGCTCAGTCATGTCTGACTCTCTGTGATCCCATGGACTGTAGCCTGCCAGGCTCCTCTGTCCATTGAATTCTCCAGGCAAGAATACCAGGGTCGGCTGCCATTACCTTATCCAGGGGATCTTCCCAACAGAGGTATCAAACCCATGTCTCTTACATTGCAGGCAGATTCTTTACTGTCTAAACCACAAAGGAAGACCCATTTCTAATACTGATTCCCATGAAATTAAAATACATATGTCCCTCACACTCCTTTAGAATATTATTAGGAAGTCCTGTTTATTACTAATCCTGGTACAGCTGAGGTAGTGAAAGTAACACTCAGTATGTCATTATATAAATATGCTATCCCGACCAATGACTTTCCTACCAATAAGGACATAACTGCAAGCATTTTTCACATTTTATATACTGTGCTTCATAAACATTCCAAGCAACGTTTGTAAAAATTCTGAAACAAATTTGTAAATTAGTTTTCTCAAGTATCAAAAAGGTATCAGATCTTTTGCTATGGGACTTATAAGAACAAATCATTAGAATAACAAAGAAATAGAATATATTATTGAATGTCTATTCCTGGAAATAAAATTTTCCTGACAGTGAAATAAAACTCAGACTACAAATTACATAAAAGCCTGTGAACATTCACTCATAAAAAATACAGAATACATAAAGACTGAGCAATATGATATAAATATATTAACTAAATATAAATATATATTTATGTTTGCATGTATGCACAAGATAAAAAGACTGAACAAAAATATAAGAAAATATTAATAATATATCAGGGTGATGCTCTTGAGCATTATAATTTCTAAATACTTTTCTGTGTTTGTTAAAATTTCTGTGTTGGATAGGATATAAGTTTTTTGAAAAGATAAACTACAATCCATAAATTCTGATTAATCATAGCTAGCAGTGTAAGATAAGGTATATCATCTGGTTGAATCAGGAATTTGATTAGATACCTGGATTCAAACTATAACATGTACTTATGCCTTCAGTTTCTCATAGTATGTATAGAAGTCATAATTCCTTGTGTTCCTTCATTTTCATCACTGAAATGGTATCAATACACTACATTTAGGAAGCAATTCATCATTTGCCAAGAACTTTTATGTGAATTCATCACTTATTGTTTGCAATTTGTTCATTACTGAGTAGGCAGGGGGAAAAAAGGCTTCCCTGGAGGCTTGGTTGGTAAAGAATCTGCCTGAAATGCAGGAGTTAGCATAAGATGCATCTCATCCCCTAGGGCTTGCCTAGGATCACCCAGCCAGGCTGAAATCTCATCTAAAAATCCAAGTCAAGCATTATTTATCTAAAATGACCTGTGGCTAATGCTCATACTTCCAGTCATTGGCCCCTAATGGCAGCTGAGAGCAATCAATACAAGTTAGCAAATATATGTATCAAGTACCTATTGTCTGAGACATTGAGAGAGAATGGAAATGCCTACTCTTTTCACATACTTAATTTTCCTAGTCTGCTATCCTGTGCTCATTCTATAGAACAGAATACTAATATCATATAAAATTTTCAGGGTGTATCTCTGGCTTCTGGCCAAATGATTTGATCCCACAGTAGAGTGGGATCCCACCAAGGGGACAGGGAATTGTTTCCTTGTGTGTGCTCAGAATGAGTCATGGCCTTACCACAAATCTTGCAGCAACCACAATAATATAGATTTCTGCTTAAAAGTGTTAAAGTGATTGACATTATGGATTTCATCCAAGGGCTGTATTTGACTAGAAATCATTGGGGACTATCAGAAAACAGATTAAAGCAGTTAGTTAACTAATTTATAAACAAGACTTTGGGAATTGCTCAATCTTACTCACAGGGAAAGTAGATAAAAGAGGCACAATTCTAGTTCATTTCTGAACTACCAGAATGTCTAGCCACTGGACATGCACCAGCCCTGTCAAATGTCTGGCTTAAAGCTTGGTGGAGAATGTACTACATTATTCAGGATCTCTTTAAACCAATACATTTTTATGTGCCTTTCTGCAATTTCAACATCCATTTCAAAGGTAGATAGGAAAAAGAACAATTTATACCAGATCATAAAATGATATAATAGCTATTGAAAATAATGTGTTCGCAAAAGAAACATTTAAATGATGACATTAACAAAGTACAATTAGAACTCAACTGGTTTGCACTGTCCCCTAGAGGTTCATAAACCCACAGATGAGGCTCTGAATTAAGAACCAGATATGGCAAGATCATCTTAATTGCATCTTGCTTAACTTGACCAGGAAACGTCTTGGATCATATGTGATTTTATCTTTTTCTTTTCATGATTTTTCTTGCAATAAATAATGACTTTCAAATATAGAAAGGAAAACCATTACAAAAACTTGGAGTTTTGAATCCCAAAGAACAAGGTTGAGAGGATCTGTTTGCTGTTGAGGGATGGTAACTGCATGGTATGGAGAGAAGGGAGAATCTATAAATTTCATGGATTACATGAGTAGTAAGTAGCTTCATTTCATTGTTTAAGAGAGCAACTGAGTGAATTACCACTTGCTTATTATAAAATAAGTGCATGTGTATATACACATATACACAGTAGCCAATATAGAGACCAACTGCAGAACTCAACCGAGCTACAAGTAAGGGTTATCACTGATTCTTTACTTAAAAATAACTAGAAGTTATATCTTTAATAGTTTGTATAAATATATATTATAAAATGCACAATGTTCTTATGTTCTAAGTGGTAGATTTAGAGTGAGGATTCATTCATTTTAAATAAATTCTGTTCACATCTCTACCTCTGTCTATACATATATTTATCTAAATATTAGAATCTTTATATCTAATATGTTTCTAAAGGCACATACACACAGACTTCCCGGGTGAGTAGTGACCACCCTATTACAGTCAAGATTCAAGTGTCCTGAACAGGCAATAATAAAGAATTGGCTCCCTTTACAGAATTCTGTTTTAACAAGGCTTATTTCTGTCTGGGTGTGCTACATAATACATTAACTCATTTATAAAATACTCTATCTGGGGTCAGGTTGTAGTAGAATGGAACAGAATTCCTCGATAAAGCTAGAATCAGGCAAACTGACATTTTTGTAGAATATTTTCAAATGTCACAAAACTTTTTGGAAAATATAGATTTCTGCCAATTTCAAAGTAAATTATGTAATTTGTCTCAGGTTTAACATAAAATCCAGGTAAAATTTAGAAATATAATTTGAGTGTTACACTGAGGCTTTGTGGAAGCTTAAACTGGTAATTAAAAATCTAGATGGCACAAAATTGCAAAAATGGAAAGTCAAAATGAAATTTACAGTTTTTCTGAATATGTACTCTAATGATTTCTCCTGTCTACAGACTTAGATTATGCCCTACAAGACATATGATATAATGAGAATAAAATGGAAAAGAGAAAGAAAAACAATTGCGCTGGAAAGAAATATAAGAGCAATGAGTTTCAGATTGTCCGGGTAGTTCTGATTAAATAACTACTCTATATTATTTTAATGGTTTATTATATAATTCAAAATGATGTAATTACAAGATTTTCTAAGTTAATCGTCACCAATAAAAATGCAACAGTGTCAGGAATCAAGACGAATTAACTGCTGATAGATTGAACTAATGACTGGCTCTTACTGGGTATACAGTGCATGAATTCCTTTTGTTATGGTCAAGACGGTCCTATCTTCAGAGAATTTGGAGTCAGCTCATACTATTCCACAAGTAGCCAGTGATGTCAGAGCTGAAGCTAGTGATGGAGTATTGGCATATCAAGATGACTCTTCTCGAGGGGCTGAAATAGTGAAACTGGTATTCAGATGAGGATTATCTCATGACAACAATGTCTACAGTTGAATGGTGGAAAAGCAATTGATGGACTTAATCTATTTCTCTGTAAAAGAACAACTGACAGAAAGAAAACTTAGCAGTGGTGGCTGATAATGAGAATTTGGAAAATGAAAATAGCAACAACAATATGACTTCACTTCCTCCTGGGAAGAGATGAATTCTCTTTCTTCAATGTGACGTTATATCAATTACTTCATCAAAAACATTTCTATAGGTCCCCAATCACTTCTTTATATATAAAAACCTTGATAGCATATTCAAAATTCAATATGAGATGGTCTTTGGGAAGGAAAATAAGCAGATAAAGTGTAGGAAGCACTCACATTGCAGTACCTGTTAATTAAAACTTCTAGGAAAAAAGCAATCCATGTTCCATAACTAAAGTCACATTCTAACTCAGGGAAAGGGGCAAAAAAAATTGTTGTAGATATTTTTTCTAAAGCTATTAGCCCCATGTGTTTTTGACTGAAGTTAGAAGAGCCAATAAAATCACTGCTTGCACTTTTAGCTGTTAAACCCATACTATTTTTCACAAAACAGACAAAAGAAACAAGGGAAGCCCACTGAAAAGACAGGAGGTGATTAAAATAATCTATAAAGGAAAATAATCTGAAAAATAAGATATGTATATGTATGTATAACAGAATCACTTTGTTGTATACCTGAAAGCTAACATAACACTGTAAATCAACTGCATCCTTCAGTTAAAGAAAAAATATAGACGATGAGATCAATATGGTGCTGTTTATAAGCAGGCACAAACTGTCACTGTCACTTATGTATAGTTAGAATTACTTAAAATCACTGTTAAATATCAAGGTATCTTCTTTGTATTTTTTCTTTAGTGATTTTTCAAGGATAGTTACAAATGGCTGCTACTGTACTAAATTTTAGAGTAATTCATAGTGGTTATTCTAGATTAAAATATTGGTATGTACCCTAAGACTCCATCATTCCAAATAAGCTATGTAGAAACTAAAAGAAAGAGGGTTTAGAGTATAATACATGAAAGTGATTTGGAACCAAATACAGTTCAAGGAGAGTGGAGATGTACTAGAGTGTGTAACTGCAGCATTCAGTATACAACTAGACTAATTCAATCCTAAGGCCTCACTTGGTCTTACATGTTGGAATTAACAGAAGTTTATGAGTCTCTTCCTTTTAGTTTTCTCCTGATTTACTGGGCATTTACTTCAACTCTAGTATGAAACATTTACCTCTTCCTTTCTCTCCTAATCTGAAGAGGTTCCCTAATCTAGCCTGCCAATCCCCTTTGTATCTTTCTCACTGTACACTACCCCCAGTATTTACATGCCCTATATTCAGGGTTGGCTTCTAGAATGCATATGTCTAAATCCTCCTCACAGTCCTAATATCTGTTCTCCCCAAATCTTTTTCTATCATTTATGAACAAATGGAACACGAAAAATATTCTTCCTACTTCACCCTCTTCCTCACCTTCTAGTCATATTAAGACAACCAATAGTATTTCACAGGTAGGATAAATATTCAGTGCATGACCTTGAATGTCCTTTCCTGCTTGGAGGCTAAATAATTTAAATTTGTGATATCAATACCAGTTTGAAATCCCACTCTTAGTCTGCTATCATAGGTTTATTCAACCTACACCTCTCATCTATAGCAACTATAATACCCATTGTAGATCTGTGTATTTAATGCACTTATCACATACTGTTCTATACTGTTACCATATTTCTTATATGTTACCCTCGTTAGTGTCTTAAGCAGCAAAATTATTGTTTACACTGCTGTTCTTGGTGGCATCAGCAAATACATCTTTATCTCTATCTCCTTCCTCCTCCCTCTCTGTCTCCTGCTATCTTAAACCTCCTTGTATCATTTGACATTTTTTTTCTGAGTAATCATACTCTGCTTTGTTCATTTATTTCCTTTTTGAGGCAACCTCAGATCACATGTCAAACCTATTAAGCTTTTATTATTTTTTATCAAAACATGTACTCAATTCTACCTCCTCCACTGAACCTTCCTTGTTAAGAAATGAAGTATAGATTCCTTATCACAACAAAGAGATTCAACAAACCACATTTCTCTCTGATAAAACACATACATGAATGCAAACACACAACTCCCTACCCCACCAGTATAAACACAATAGTTCAGTTCAGTTCAATCGCTCAGTTGCATCCGTCTCTGTGACCCTATGGACAGCAGCACACCAGGCTTCCCTGTCCATCACCAACTCCCAGAATTTACTCAAACTCACGTCCATCTAGTCGGTGATACAATCCAACCATCTCATTCTCTTTTGTCCCCTTCTCCCCCTGCCTTCAATCCTTCCCAGCATCAGAGTCTTTTCAAATGAGTCAGTTCTTCACATCAGGTGGCCAAAGTATTGGAGTTTCAGCTTCAGCATCAGTCCTTCCAATGAATATTCAGGACTGATTTCCTTTAGGATGTACTGATTGAATCTCCTTGCAGTCCAAGGGACTCTCAAGAGTTTTCTCCAACACCACAGTTCAAAAGCATCAATTCTTTGGTGCTGGGCTTTCTTTATAGTCCAACTCACATCCACACATGACTACTGGAAAAAAACATAGCTTTAACTAGACGGACTTTTGTTGGCAAAGCAATGTCTCTGCTTTTTAATATTCTGTCTAGGTTGGTCACAGCTTTTCTTCCAAGGAACAAGCATGTTTTAATTTCATGGCTGCAGTCACCATCTACAGTAATTTTAGAGTCCAAAAATATAAAGTCAGCCACTGTTTCCATTGTTTCCCCATCTATTTGCCATGAAGTGATGGGACCAGATGCCATGATCTTCGTTTTCTGAATGTTGAGCTTTAAGCCAATTTTTTCACTCTCCTCTTTCACTTTCGTCAATAGGCTCTTTAGTTCTTCGCTTTCTGCCATAAGGGTGGTGTCATCTGCATATCTGAGGTTACTGATATTTTTCCCAGCAATCTTGATTCCAGCTTGTGCTTCATCCAGCCCAGCATTTATCATGATGTACTCTGCATATAAGTTAAATAAGCAGAGTGACAATATACAGCCTTGACATACTCCATCAATAAAACATGTACAAATCTTTTTCTTTTTTTTGTTTGTTTGTGCATTCCTAGAATGGGCAGATAAACACATCCTGTGGTTCTGAATATGGCACTCTGACAACCTGAGTATCCAATAAATACCACTTCATGTCTCTGATGATAATAAAATAGCAAGTGATTTTTTTAAAAACACTGTCAAGTAAAATACTATTAAATCTATTTCATACCAAACATATTAATACATCTGAAATATGTGACTGTTCATCTGAGCAGAATCTTCAACTTTCAGAAAATTCATTTCTCTCTTGTACTGTTTCTCTGCCGAGGAGGCAATTTGTGGGGAGGTTTCTGCAGCTGCTGTGGCTGCCATACTATTTTTACTCTCCAGATAAGGAATTTCAGACTCTAGGGCAGTCAAACTAGCACCTTCCACCAATGCTAATCTCACTTCATTATCCTTTTTTATAAAAGGTCACAACTCTCATTGTGTCACATATTGCTATGGGCACATGCTCACATATTCAATTTGACACAATATAACAAATACGCAACTGTTTAGAGAACTCTGTTGATCACTCCTCAAACACGCATTATTTTTTGCCTTCATTATTAAAGACTGTGGGGAGCAGCCACAAGCCACACAATTCTTGCCTTCCTCTTTTTTCTCCCATAGTTTCTGAGAGACACTGTTACATGGGATGCAGACCAGGAGGAGAAAATCCCAAGCTCCGACCATATGCGTGCATATGTGCTAAGTTGCTTCAGTCATGTTAGACTCTTCATGACCCTGTGGGCTGTGCAGCCTGCCAGGCTTCTCTGTCCATTGGATTCTCCAATTTAGCAAGAATACTAAAGTGGGTTGCCAGTTCTTGCACTTGTATTTATAGAAACCTAATGCAATGTGTACCACTATTATCCCAGTTTTACCCATGAGGAAACTTGAGGCAGGTAGAAATTTGCCTAAGGTCACATGTAGAGGAAATGTTGGCAACAGGATTCAGACCCAGGCAGGTAGGCTCCAGAGCCCCAGTTATTAACCATCACAATGTTCAGGGTTCAGAGGACTGTTGTACTATGGGTTTCATCATTTGGGTTACTTTAGCTTGCTCATTTAGTTAGAACAGTATGTTAATGAAGGAGAAATCTATGTTACAAAAGTTTAACTGGACTTGGCTTGTTATTCCACTGGTTGGAGCTTTGCTGAAGTGAAGTAGGCATATGTCTATGTGAAGCAGTCGAGGAATTCTAGTTTTGTCTGTCCCTGCTACCACACAAAGATCTCCTTCTGCACCCATGTTTGACATAGTTCCACTGAGAACTCATTGTTTTTCCATTACTATTAGCAATCGTGTCCTCAGGTGTTTTCTTCTCAATTAGGTATGGGACACATTGGACTAGTTATTGCATTTGTTCATAAGTGTATTAGCCCAGAAAATGCAATTAATAACTACTTGTTAAATGAATAAAAAGAGGATAGGGAAGAGAAAGTATGGATGGTTTGATTAAACATATCACCTCTATTAGATTAACAAATTAACTTATGAAGGAGACATACCTAGTTTACATTTATAAACTGAAGACATCCTACTTCATCATCTTACAAAGATGTAAATGCCAAATAAACATGATATCACTATAAAAATGAAACTTCTATTAAAGAAAGGAAACAGGGTGGGGGCACAGGTTGCCAGAGGAAGTCTGCAGACACCCCATCAGAAGTGCGAGGGTGAGAAGAAAGTGAAAGTAACAAGGCATAGCAGGGTAAAGTATTACTAGCATAAGACAGCTAGGACTGGTCTACTGATCCTAGATTACCTCTCCATTTCCTAGCTTTAGACTATTCCCATCACACTTCATTTTCCTTGCCTACCCTTACCTAACCTTAACCTTGGGGCTCCTGATAATAATCACAGAAAAAAGCATTTCTTACGGACCCTATTGCCTTGTTTACCACTTAGGAGTCTTGGGACTGCTATGTAAATGATAGAGAGTGTATACTGCTTCTTCAGCTGGTTAGATCAAGATGCAAATGATTCCAAAATTTAATCCTACATATAGTGTGACAGAGTTCTATGGACATGATTACACTGCTAGGTGGTGGTTTAGATTACACCCTTGAGGGTCTTTTTCATATGAAAGCCAGCACATTCAACAGCATTAGTACACTACTTGGCCCCTCCTCATGGGTCTTATCTCTACATCCTGTTTTGCTCTCTCTGTAGACTCAATATGGTCTTGTCCTGCCTTAGCTTCAATTATATTCAGACAAGAAAGAAATGCTCTTCTTGGTTGTGGAAAGCTGAATTCCTTTTTGTAGTTTGATGATGATGACATGTATTTACTCTTTGTTTAACCTTGTAAATGAGCAGTTTCTATGATACACATGGAAAGTGTATTTTATGTCCCAATACAAAGAATGAAGGCGTGATTGTTGAGTAAATGTAAGATGAAGGTCTGTTGTGCATCTGAAGATGGACACCCTACCATAGTTTTCACTGCCTAGTTGAAATTTCCCATATTGATTTGGAAAAGCCAACTGATGGTGCACTATAATTATTTCACACCAGTTTCTTTGACCCTTTCGTTATCTTGCCTCACTTCTTGCCTGCCGCTGTTATAGGGACATTCAGTTCCTACTTATTCCTAGCTTCAGAGTCTTTCACTGAGACAACTTATTTCACTACTTCATAAATATTGAATTTTTATATTCCCTAAATAAATTAAGCATAAAAATTCCCTTCTTTTTCCTCAAGAATTATAAATATTCTTACTTGGTCTGAAAGTATACATGGGTCCAATAATATTTATATTTGTTAGCCAAGAATCCTATCAAATAAAAATAAATGAATATCTTCAGATAAATTAATAAATGGACAAAACAGAAATATCTTATAAATTCAATTAGAGAAGGTGAAAGTCTATAATATAATCTAAGTAATTATAGGAAAAAATGCAAAATGATAGCCATTTGGGACAGTGGATCTGAAATTCATTCATACCTCAGCATCACCTAGGAAGTTCTATAAAATTAAAGATGCTTGGAACTCACATTTACACATCCTGCATCTAAAATTCCATGAGAAGTCACAAGGAATTTTCCTTTTCAAAGGCATATAATGTAATTCTAATGAATAGTGATGTTTAGCAATCACTGGCTTATAGAATTCTTGTGACACAATGGTTTGTCTGTGGAATATCTATACCAGGGAACATCATGCAGCCCAGATGGAGTGGTAAAGGGTAAAACTCTAGGAAGCTGGAGGCTACTGATGAACTATTAGTGTCTAAGGGAAGGAGAAGTATGGCCATGGTGAGTGAAAAGTATTGCTCAAATTATCTTGGGAAAAAAGGAAAATTTTTTTCTACAATGAAAGCTTGCAAGTTACATTAAAAGCATGCTACAAAAGTTGAGAGAAACTTACAGATACTTAAGTTCCAAGTGAAGATCATAGTAATGGATTGTGGTTTACCGTGCTACCACTGGAAGAACTGGGCAAATAGGTATGATGGAATGAGGGACACCAGAGTGGGCTTTGATGACATCAAAACACAAGCTACTCAGCAACCTTCTGTTGAGAAAATGCTTTTCAAAGGCTTAGAGCGTCACTTTAAAATATAACTCTAGACCAGGTCCCTGGGGTCAGTCAACTCTTCTTGAAACAGTCGTCATCAAAGGAAGGTTTGTTTTCTGCTGGAATTTTCTCATTGCTAACTTTTCAACCTGAATCAAAGCTTGCATTTATATTATGCAGTTATAATGTGTCAGAAAAGAAGAAATAAATCCAGAATCTTGAAGATAAAAAAGAAAAAAAAAAGGAAGAAAGGAAAAGAAAGGACTAGCTTTTGAGCTATTCCTACCTGGAACGGCACATATAAGTAAGTTCCACAGTCATTAGAACAGGAAGTCAGTAATGACATGATTACTAAACGCACAGTTGGACAGTTGGACCAGGGACCATTCAAACAAATGTGTTTAAAAGACACTTCAAATTGGACAGAGCTGCTCTGCCACTGAGTGCAGCCACAATTACCCAGGTACCAAGCAAACCTGAAACTAGAGATTTGATGAAGTTACCTAAATAATGGAATTTAAGTTTGGAAGAAATTACATAAAATCTGGATTTTGCTACACTGGCTTTCATTCACATCCTTCAGAAATTAAAAATATATTCAACTCATTACTGAATGGGAAACAGTCAAATAAAAGCTTCATGCACTGGTGCCTGACAGGATCATGTAGGGTCCTAACAACTGGGAAATTTGGATGCAACTTCCTTGCTGCTTTGAGCATATCAAGGGAAAAGAGAAAAAAAAATCACTTGTTTTAGTACTTGTCATTAAATACTACATACAGTAGTTAAGTATTAATAAATAAGTAGTTAACATTTATGCAATGATTCATTTCTGTTAAAATATGCATCAGCTGCTCTTTTATTATTTATTATTGTCTCCACAACAGAAAATGAAATAGAGTGGCCAGAAATGCCATTTTTTAAAAAATATCACTTTGATTTTTGAATATCCAGTTCATAAATAAAGGGTTATTTCCTGCATTGGAAAAATCATGATGATAAATTAACATTGGCCTGGCCTATTTGCACATTCCACATGAAATCATCAGCTACGATATTTAGAAAAACACAGAAAACAGTGTACTGCTTATGACTGAGATGATCATAATAATGAAAATAAGTGTTCTGATAACTCAGATTCTTCTGCCACTTCTCACTCACAGGCATCTGTACCGTGACCAGTTTATATCTTCCCTTTCCATGTCATAGTCAATAATTTGACTCTACTAAGCAGTCACTCAAATACATTTCTTCAAATCAAAGAGGATTAACGACTATCCTTGTAAAATTTAGGATTTTTTGGAATGTCAGGAGAATGAAGGTGCTCACCTCCTATAATATCTGCTTGACTTATAAGAGTTCATAGGTTTTGATTTGGGATTTTAAAATAATGTAACTATCATTGCTAATTGTGACTAATTATGTGGCACTTTCAAGTTTTGTATTTTACCTGATTCAATAAGACAGCACAATACTTCAAACTCTGATATAACATTATTGCAAATTCAAGCTAAGGTCTTTAGATGTGTCCAGCCAGATAAAACAGTATCTAGTACGGCCTGAAAGCTGACATTTGAGCCATGTACAGGGTAGAAACAGTCCTAGACTAGAATCCAGAGAGACTGTGTTCCAAACTTGGCTTGTACCTTACAGAAGATTTGGACAAATCACTTAACCTCTTCATATCTAAGTTCTTTCATATCAAAAAAGGAAATCATAATGCCTACATCAGAGATATGTTAAAAAGATTAAGCAGAAGCATTCTGTAAACCATAAACACCTGTATAAGTGCAAGGAACTGTGATTTAATATAACATTAGGGTAAATATCTTTTAATTAATTATGAAATTCATAGTCTCCAAGATGCCAGTCTAGCTTTTATTATCACAATAATGTCTTTTCCATGAGAACCATGTCTTGGGAGTAAATCTGTTGACAGAACCCATTGATGGTGCAAGAACTAACAGTAATGACCCTTGTCCAGGTCCAGAGGACAAATGGTAAGGCTTGGGCTCAGCTTTCCCCTCCCACACCGCACAGCCACTCGAGCACTCAGACAAATTTCTCAGAAAGTGTGTCAGAATCCTACAGCCCCACTGCTAAAGGCAGGAAGCAATTAAATATGTAAATCAAGGAAATTACACGGCACTGATGACATTCGGAGCAGTGTTTGCCCCCGCCTCCTCTTCCTCCTTCTCTCTGCTTCCCTTCCCTGCGGGACTGGGGCTGGCGTGAGATCTTCCTCCACTCTGCTCCCTTCTAAATGTTTTTTATTCTCAACCACCTGCCCCAGGCCTTCTCATCAATTATTAATCAAGTGTCCATGAATATGCATAAAAGCCTGTCCCTGGGTTTTATTAAGTTAAATACACACACACACACACACACACACACACACAATGAACATGTTCTGTGCCATGGTTGATGAAAAATCACACAGTAGAAGAGAAGAGGAAGATGCAAGGACAAGTTTTGGGGGTTTTTTTCATCTGATTAAAGGCTTCAGCCACTGATTATATGGGTTCCTTTTTTTTTTTTCTCAATGTATTACTAAACTAATATTTTAAGAAGTTTAAACTCTGGATGATGTACCATTCTGAAATATATTTTCTTTTTTTTTAATATTAATGAATTTATTTGGCTCCCCTGCATTGATAGTGCAGATTCTTAGTTACTAGACCGTCAAAGAAGTTCCTGGAATCTGCTTTCTTTTGATAGATACAATTCTTCATGTCTTGAAGGAGATAGTATTGGTTAGGAAGTGATTGGACAGGTTACTGACATATCACTCTGCTCTCATTTCAAGATCTGTCACCATAGGCCTGGTGTCCTGAGGCAGGACTGGGGATGGGAGTAAATTCATGAAAACTATAACCTCATCTTCTGTACTTGATAATGTCACGTGGTCAACTCTCTAATAGTTTTCAATTCCCAACTTTCTACTTCACTTGAGGCTTTCTTTCTAAAGAGAAATAATACTTTCTCATCATGAATAATACAGAATAACATGTCTGTTGAAAAAAGACATGGCTTCTATCCCAACACAAAGGCCTTCCCTGACCCCTTTCCCTCAAACAGCACACTTCAATCCTGTTGTATTCATCCCTCCTCACATATAAAATGATCTGTTTACTACATTTTGTTTCCTGTGCCTTTTCCACCACGAATTCAAGCTTAATGAAAGAAGAGATTTTGTTTTTGCTCAGTAACACTCAAAAATGTTTTTTGAATTAAAAAAATGAATGAAAAATACAAGGACACTGTTTTAAAATATCCTTTTACTTATTACTAACATGAGCTTCAGGAACAAGCAACTCTGGGTCCAAGCAAAGCAACTAACCATGACAGCTCCCAGTGATTTCATTTTTCCACCCATGTTCCCTCATTCTCTCTCCTGTCTTCTACAGGTAGCATGTTCCCTCATTCTCTCTCCTGTCTTCTACAGGTAGATTTACTGCACATGGCCAGCTGACCCTGATCCAAACAGAACCTCAATAGATTGTTATATTAAAAACATATTACAAATGTGTGCCTTAATACAAGGGTACTTGGGAATGGGATTTTATTTTGTTTTTCCAATTACTTATTTGTTCTCACCTATATCATAGCTGTATAGAGCAAAATATAAATGTATTTATCCACATGCAGGTGAAAAAATGGTTGAGGTTTGTGCTTTCTGTTTTTTTCACATCATAGGACTCTTGATCCCATGCGTCTTCCTATTTTCCTGCCTCTCATGTTTTGGCATCTTAGGCATTTAGCATCTATATGCCTCAAATTTTTCTTTCATATATAAAAGAATATATTCTGATTAGATAAACTCTAAGAATTAATCAAAATGAAATGAAATCTATATGAGCAACTCAGGAGAAAAATGAATACTTATTATTTCCTTGCTTATAGCCCTCAGTTTCTTATTTGTCATTGAAACTTAATTTTAAATCAATAGTTAACAATTTTAGTTTGGAATTTTCTACTTTGTTCTGTTATTTATCTTCCTTTCTAAAGAATCTCAAATTCAACTTATCGAATATTGTGTTCACCTAATATTATTGAAAAATCTAGTTTTATAGAGTGCCATTTAAACAGAAATGCCAATTTTCAGTAATAAGGGTCACTATAATAATGTTTAATGCCTCACTGACTTTTTACAAGCTAAAATGCCCTTTAAACATATACACTGCTTTTATTTCAAATTCCAAAATGAATCATTACACTTTGATGAGCATTCCATCACACAGACATAGTACTGAAATTTTCCTGTTTAACAGTCTCATTAATTTATCACTGCTTTCCTGAACTCTCCCAATGTATTCATTCAGTGCACAGCTTTTGTGAAAACAGCAGTAGGTACAAAGCTCTAATATAGATGCCATTCAGTGTATGACATTGTACAAGATCTCAAGGTTTGATTATCTAGGAAAACCCATGGGGATCTGTAGACAAATAGCTATACTACAAAGTGGTAAAGAATCCACCTGCCAATGTAGGAGATTCAAGAGACATGGGTTTGATCCCTGGATCAGAAACAACCCCTGGAGTAGGAAATAGCAAACCACTCCAGTATTCTCGCCTGGAGAATTCTATGGACAAAGGAGCCTGGAGGGTAGAGGAGTCTGACGGGCTGCAGTCCATGGGTCCACGAAGAATCTGACACAACTGAGCAACTAGCGCACATACACACACAAAGTAGAATGGTTCCAGGACCATGTGAACAATTCAAAGAAAGTACTATCAGAGGGCCATGGAAGAGGATAACCATTCTGGCTCGAGAGATCAGGAGGGTGTCAGAGAAGATGTGAGGAAGGCCTCAGGGGATGAAAAAGGATCTCAAGAGTGGCAACTGTAGGCCAGGCCACCTAAAGCACACTCTCTATTTTTGGTGCCTTGGATGTTCTGAATGGGAGGAATGAAACAGGTAGATAAAAAAACTTCTCACACATCTTCCTGTCTTCCTGACTCTCATCGTGAATAGTCAAAGGAATGAAGAGAACAAGAATGATGACAAGGTGATGGGGACACGAGGAAGTAAAATCACTGGTACAAGAGACATCACAAAATCATTTCTCACAAGGTTTCAAGAGGATCTAGGCTAGATCCCAGACACTGAACTTCTCCCAAGTCTCCTAGGAAGAGCACTATGGTCCTCCAAAGAACAAGCCAACACTCTCCTAACATTAAGATTAAGTAATGCACAGACTAGAAGGCTCATGCAGCTTCCTTCAGGGAATTACCAATATAGTTTTTAAAGAAAAATCTTTCTTTCCCTATATTACCTTTGCCCCAGCCCACTGTGTATGTGTTATGTGGCAAAAAATAATTCTACTTTACAGCTCCATAAGTATACCAACACATATCACATTTTAGGGAATAGATAGCTTTAGGTAATGGGAATATATTAAATAAATCAAACTTATGAATAAATCATTGCCAATTGCTTGGGGATTAGTGCATACACATGGATCTGGTCTGATCCCTGAATGTGAGATGTGTCATCAGCAATGGAAATGGGCCTGAAAATGGGATGATGGTGTTGCCATACAGAGCACAGTGAGAAATGAAGCAAGAGGGCTTTGAACACACAGTTGCCCCAAGCAGTCAGGAGAGATGATTTTTCAATCTGACATAATGGAAGTCCCTAGAGAGATTCATTTTTCATTCTGACATGACTGAGATAATAAGTCAAAAGTTAAAATACGTAATATGAAGCCCACACAAAGAAAACTATTTTTATTTCAGGAATAGTAGAGTACACCCTGGTCTGTGTTGGCTTAAATGGATAATATTTTCCTTAGAGAAGCACCCCAGTGACTTTAGTTCAAAAGAACAATTTTTAAGACTAGAACTCACTGAAAAAGTAGAGAAAAAGTACTGTTCAAAGTTTGATTCTTTGTGAATACTCTGAGATAAACTCAACCTTTGAAAAATTATTTTTCAAAGCACAGACACTAATAATGATTAAAAACAAAAAACAAAAAACAAATCCTCTGTGGTGAGATGGGAAGATTGTTACCCTAAGATTGGATTTCACATTTCACATTATATTTGCAGGCCAGCAGACAGGTAAATTGTAACTGATATTACTAAGTAAAGTTTCAGTAGACCAAATTTGGGATATGATTTAATTTTGATATTCATGAAACATATATAAAAGCAAGTAAAATAAAAATGTTGTCATAATAAATTTCATTTTGTATTATTTATTTTACTGAGACCAATCTTGAATTATATACTGTTGGAAATGCAGTGAAAAAGGAAGAATAAAATATAAAAGACATTACAATAACTTTTATGATAAATATTTTAAAAGAAATTTTAGAAAGCTAAAGCATTAAAGCTCTGGGCTATACTCTTATCTGAGATGCCTGTATTGTAGCCGGCCAGGCTCCTCTGTCTATGGAATTCACCAAAAAGAATACTGTAGTCTGTTGCCATTCCCTTCTCCAGGGGATCTTCCTGACCCAGGAATCAAACCCAGGTCTCCCAAATTTCAGGCAGATTCTTTACTGTCTGAGCCACTAGGGAAGCCTAGATTGGAGCAAGGATCATGAAAAATAGTTGTGAGTGATACCACTGCCTATTATACTATATAGTGTGGTTAAAGAGTTTGGGGTCTTCCTTTTTAGTAAAATCAATCTAAGTTTGACCATAAAGTAAAAGTTTCCAAAAACACCCTACAAAAAGAGCAAAATTACTCTGAATTTCCAAGTCACAACTGCTTTGGGAGGCAGAAGCCAACACAATCCTGTATAAGAAGCACTCCAAATTAGCACTCTCTGTAGACATTTTTGAGATTTCACTTTTTTTTCCTGATGATGACCCAACATAGATTATAGTAACAATCTTACTTTCTTCTCCAATAGGTAACTTCTGTAACAAAGTTCTCCAGTTGGATGTTTATCAAGACAACCAATAGATATATAAAGACAGATATATTCTGCTGCATATTAACTCCAGAAGTTTCTACCTCTGCTTTTGAAACCTCTTCAGCATCGTGCTTACTGTTTACCAATCACATCTTCTAGTACAATTCAATGCGATTTCTCTAGACCACCCAAAATTACTATTTTTTTTAAACAAGATTTATCTGTTTTTATCTTTCTGTTCTCACACTTGCTCATTTTTATCCCTTGTGGGTTTTTTTTTTTTCTCCTTTTTGCTACAACATGCCCTTCTTTCTATGCAGAACTCAGCTTTTTAAGTTCAAGTCAATGAGGAAATCTTGCCCTATGCAATGCCTGACTCTCCAGCTATTCCAATTTTGATCTCCTCAACATTTATTCCCGGCTTCATTAAAGCAAAAATTTGTATGGGATTTCACATGTCTTTAAGTTTTAAATTTTCTTGTTGCTGTTGTTGAGCACCCTTGCAGTTCCTCTTTCTTTATGTAAATTGTAAGCATGTGGATACTCAATATCTAATAGAAAAGACACAGAGCAACATGGCATGATGCTACCACTCTCCATGGCTGTCTAGGAACTTGCAATCATCTCTATTATAGCTATCATTTGCCTAAGAATGGAACAGAATATATTGATTCATTCAGCACTTTGTTGATGAATCATTCAGTCCTCTCTCTACTTCTGATGAGGTTTTTTTTTTTCCTTTTCTTTTTCTCTATGGATCCAGAAGTTATAGGGTTTGTCTGAGGCTCAGCACCACAGAGTTCTCAAAGCTTTCCCTCCAGGTAATCAGGTTTTCCATTACCTTGGTCTGCCACTATTAGACTTTAACACAAAAATCTCTCCTAGGATCCAATCAATAATCCTTTGTATCCTTAGTTTTTAAGTTTCTCTTTCTGGGAGAAAAAGTCAGAGAGAAATAAGGCAGATGGAGGAACAGGAACTTGAACTAGAAAGGGTCAGGAAAAGAAGGAATGCCTCCCTCTGTCCATCTAGATATGGAATGATCTTGTCAAGTCTGTGATATGAAGCCTGACAGGGTCTGAGTTTTATTCAATAGACAAAGAGCAGAAAAACAAAGGCTCTCCTCCACTGTGACTGAAATGGAATTTCTTCTTTTCTCTCCTGTGACTTACTCCCAGTTACTGAAAAAAAATAAGTAATAAATACCGAATACAGTTCCAGGACCCAGATTCCTCCAAAACCAGCCAAACTCTCTCTCTCTTTAGACCCTGCTTAAATGAGCAGCCAATGACTTCAGTGCTATTAGGGTGAATGTGACTCCTGGGGTCATTTCATCTTCACCCCTATGGCCCCTCAGACTCAAGTCCAAAGGTAGGCTCACATAGTATATGCCACCCCCACTCCAAATGACCTGTCTCTGCGCCCTTCCCCTTCTCCCTCTGCCCCCCAGACACATACTTCTCAAAGGCAAAGAATAAAGAATCCCCATTAAATTAAAAAACTACAGGCCTGACTTGACCACAAAGCTACTACTTGGCAATCTACAGTAAGGTAAACACTTTAGTTTTTTGTTATTTTTCCTCATTTATTGAATTTTCACCTTCACAATCATTTCCTTGAATTTGTTTATAAAAGACCAGCTCCACAGACTACTGTTTCTCCCTGCATAATACCTAAGAGACTTTCTAACTTGCTTTAAACTACAAGTTGGCCAGGAGGAGAGGAGGCCGTAATGACTGGCATGGAAGAATACTTGTGACAATGGATTTCCATGTTGTTTCAGTTAAATTTAATGGTCACTCCTGCTACCCTGCACCTCTCACAGCAATGAAAGAAGATATTCACTTGTAAAATGTCTGCAGAGCTTCAGACCAATGCTATAGATGCTTAATTAATCCTTGTTTTCTATTTGAAGTTGTGTCCACTACAATTGATCGTTTTCTGATGGCTAGAGGATACTGCCTGTGTTAACAGGAAAAAGTATTGTTTTCTGCTGTTCAAATGCAAATATACAGATCATAGGATTTGAGGTCTGGAAAGGGACTGTGTATAAATTTCTTCTTAGAGATGGACGCGCGGAGGTCCTGAGAGGCACGTGAGAGCATGATTTCTCCCACTCGCTCTCAGGACTCCCATGCCCTTTCTGGCGGTACATGGCTCTTGCTCTCACACATTGTCTTGAAAACACCACTAACTCTTCAAATTCATGGGTCATTATTGGGTCCCAAACCCAACCTGGAGAAATATTACCATAAGGCTATGGCTCAGAAGGTCAATTTGTCTTTTGAACTACTCTACGAGAAGGGGACGATAGAGGATGAGATGGCTGGATGGCATCACTGACTCGATGGACATGAGTTTGAGTAAATTCCAGGAGTTGGTGATGGACAGGGAGGCCTGGCATGCTGCGATTCATGGGGTCACAAAGAGTCAGACACGACTGAGTGACTGAACTGAACTGAACCCAGGCAGCTATTTCCAGGGGGTTTTTGTTTGTTTTTCTGTATCAGCAAATCACTTTTAAAATGTTCTTATCTGTCATGGAAGTCACTATCTCCTTATTGTGGGCTTGTTTTCAGAGAGTTTCATATTTCCCTATGATTCAATGCTATTAAATTCTTCAAAATATATAACTGGCCCACGGAAAATAATTGCACTAACTTTAATGGTTCTCTGCCACTCCTCATCATCCTAACTATCTTAATTCCATCTATTTTATTTATGAACCACTGTTATCATCCTCCAGGGCTTTCATGACATAATAACCCCTTGATAGGAATTTCACAGCCAACAATTTCCATCACTCTCATGTCGTAATAGTGAAATAAAACTGTAGAAATGGTGAGGCAGCATGGCCTAGTCTTCATGTGTTCACATTTTAAAGTCAGACAGCATCCAGGGGTAGCCACATTAGCCATTAGACCCTGGGCCATTTTACGCTCCAAATTTCATCATTTGTGAAAAGAAGAATGATTTCACTTCCTAAAATTCTTGAGACAATAATGAGCACAAAGCACAATCACAGATCTTTCCCCATATTAATGCTGTTCTAATTATCCGTAGCCTCACTCCCTCATTTAAATTAACATTCGAAACAGTGTTCAAAGTAACTAGTGAGTGATACAGGCAAATAAAAATACCAGTGAATATCTTTTTAAATCATCAGCTTGGGAAATATTAGGGAAAAAGGATAACTTCTTGGGGATTTCTACAGTCTAGTGAAACAAGCGTTCTTATATTCTTGCTGGTGGGATTCTTTTGGCAAACACTGTCCTGTTGTGTGTTTACATTGTCCCTCTTCCTTGAATCTAAATCCCATATTAATCATTAATTGCCTTCTTTTTAAATATTATTGCTCACATATATACATATAAACATGTAAGTAGAGAGAGAACTAATTTTAGTTATTTTATTCTTTAGTAGTAAAAATTAATTTTTTCCATATACTATTATATTGCCAATAATCAGCTATATTTTTGCATGTCATTCATATTGACTGCTGTACATGGTTGCATCAGAAAAATAGGACATAGTTTATTTTTCAACTCTCCAGATGATGTACTTGAGATGTTTCCAAAGTTTTATCACGGTGAATATTATTGTATATTATCCTGCTATACATGTGCAAGAATTCCCTTAAGTTACTTGGGAGTGGAGTTGCTGAGTCATCAGGTATGCAAATATTCAATTTTAGAATATAAAGTTGAACAGTTTTCCAAAGTGGTTACATCAGTTTAAATTCCCAATGGCAAAATCTGAAAGATCTAGTGGAATTTACTCATCATTTGATATTATCTGACTTTTAAGTGGTTGCCAGTTGAATAGGCACAAAGTTGTATTTCATCATGGTCTTTGCATTTCCTCAACAATCAATTTTTTAATATATTTATTTGGTTACAGCATTTCCTCTTTTGTGAAATGATGGTTCACATCATTTTTATTGGTTTTCTTTTTGATTGTTTGCAATATGTGGTAAATTTCTAAAAAAAATGTGAATATATTTTGGTATAGCATTTTGAATTCTAGGAACTTATTATATGAAGATAAATTTTCAAAGTTTGCCTGAAAGCATTCACTAAAGCTGTATATGTAACAGCAAAATGCAGCACACATACTAAATGTTCAATAAATGGGGACTGTCTAAATAAATTATGAAAATATATTTAAGAAGGATTACTGAATACATTAAATAGTGATGGTGATTATGTATATGGAATCAAAGAAAGATATTCACAATATGATGTCAAGAGAAAATGTTGGTCATAAAAGTGTAGATACATCATTCTATTGTGTTTATTTGTATGCCTGTGTAGAGGCCTATATGCTAAACGTGAAAAGAAATACATATATTATTCACAGGTCCTATCTCTGGGTGGAAGGATTTAGAATGATCTACATTCTTTGTTTTTGTCTATTTCACTACTGTGAAATTTGGTATTATGCCATTAAACCAAGTCTACACTTTAGATATGTAAAACTATGGAAATCTTAGATAATTTACATAAGGACACATAGCTAGTGTGTGGCAAAATTGGGCATATAACCCCAGGCATACAGTCTTTTAACATTTATTTTTTACTCATTTCACTGGGGCCCTGCATCAGGAATGTCAATATCACTATCCTTTGGTTAAGCATTAAACATTGGATGGTAATAAGAGTAACCTCTTCCTGTCTAAAAGTGCTACCTGGATGCACAGGTATAAAGGAAAATCACGCAATGATAATTCTGGGGGTAGGCTGGGTGAAACAAAAACTAACTGTTCCTGTGCATGTACTTAATCTGAAACGAAGTGTCTACACAGAGCCAAACTAGGGAAGGAGGCACTTTCTCACAGTCCTCAGATACTTTCTGACACAGGGATGCCTTGGAAGTATTATAAATTCAGTTTCAGACTGACACAAAAAATAAAAAATTGTAATAAAATGAATCACATTATTTTTTTTTCTGTTTTCCAGGGCATATAAAAGTTATACTTATACCACACTGTAGTCTATTATGTGTGCAATAATAGCATCCTGTCTAAAAAAAAGTACATATCTTCATTGAAAAATACTTTATTGCTAAAAAGTGCTATCATCGAGCCTACAAGTCATAATCTTTTTGCAAGAGTAACATCAAAGCTCACTGATCACAGACCACCATAACAAATATAATAATAAAGAAAAAGTAGGAAATACTGTGAGAGTTACCAAAATGTGACACAGAGACATAAAATGAGGAAATGATGTTGAAAAAAATGGCACCAGTAGACTTGCTCAATGCAGGGTTACTACAAAACGTCAATTAGTGAAAAAACAATATCTGTGAAGTGTAATAAAATGAGGTAGACTGTACAAGGAAGGATTTGCTATTAGCATAATTACAAAGGTCATTGCCCCATATGGCCTTTAATAGTCTGGTGACAGATTAGGAAGACTATCATTAGCCTAGCATTTGGTTCACATGACTGGATGTGAAAAAGTCAGTGGATTTTTAGGAGAATGAATATCCAGGTGCTTTAATTTTAGTGTTATTATGTTGAATTTTAACTGTTTTTCAATTCTTTACTTTCATCAGACTCTATTCCTCCCATGCCCTTTCTCATTATTTCACATAAAATTCTAACCTTGGTTCAGAATATTCCCATGAGAATTCCTAATTAAAACACAATAAAGACCACAAGCATAATATAAAAGGTGACTGGTACCCAGGGGGCCACTAATCTGTTCTTAATTGAAGGTGCTACATCTATTGAAAATAATTCCTCAAATCCAGTATGACCCTGGATTATACTATAATCGAAGCTTGTTCTTTTTAAGCTGGGATCTAAATATGATTTGAATGAAGGCATACCCAAGAAAATGAAGAGACACAAAGGGAAGACAAACTGGAATATAAAGCTGAGTCTAGAATTTAAATGTCAGCTACTACTATGATCTCTTCTCATTGCCCTAACCTTCCTATTACTATTACTGTATCTTCTGAGTTCACCTCCTTCATTTTAGCAGTGCTGGTGACCAGACCCCTCATGGCAACTGTCATTGCTGTGGCATATGAATCTACCTATCTGGTATTTTTCTAATACATGCATAGGGTCCTCCTATTAATGAATAACTGAGGGAAAAGCAGGACTGAAATACACTATATATCTATTTAATATAAATACACTATATATATTTATATATAAATACACTATATGCACACACACATATATATTATATTATTATATATTATAATATAGATATACTATATATATAAAATAAATACACTATATATATTTAATAAAAGTGATTTGTAAATTTCTCCTATAAGCCACTTAGCATTAACTTGGAAGATTTTAAAAGCATTATGCTTTTCCACAGACCTAAATATTTGTCAATAATGAATTCCTAATTAAATTATCTTGGGATTTTCTTGCTAGAAAGGAATGATTTAAGAACATTGATAGCTTACTACATCAAGATCTATCAATGACTAAGTCTTTGCTGGGTCAGTGAAAAACCCTAAGCTTTTCTTCTTTGCCTTTAACCACTTACGTTGATGGCAGATGCTCAGTAGCATGCTTACTGTATCTATCAACCCAAAGGAACTGACTACTTTTAGTTCAGACAAATTTGTGTCTTAAAACAAGGCAATCCTCCTGTGATATCAAAAAATGTTATAGGACAGGAGCATCATGTAGCAAGATGACAGATAAGGAAGCTGTATCCCTGATTCCCTTCATAGAGACACCAACTTAATAGAAATACACAAGCCAAAATACCTTAATGAAAACTCCACAAGTCAGTAAGCAAGGCACAGTATGAGCACAAAGCTGCATTAAAAGAGCTAAGAAAAACCATTTCATTCTACCTGCTAGGATCCTCCCTCACATGGTACAATTCAGCATGACTGGGAGAAAATATTCAACTTGGAAGTTTTATCCTTGGAAGGAAAAGAGGAAAGTGTAACATGTGTCCAACATTCTACTTTTTCTGGGGGGCGGGGGTGGTTGTTCAAGGGACTGTTTTTGTCTCACTTCACAAGGAGGACATAGATAGAACAAGAACACTTTGGTTACCTGGGCACTCAGTACAAAAGACAGCTAGCTGTCTTAATGCAGGACCAGAAAACCTGCAACACTACAGACAGATATCAGAGGGAGGGAGAATTGTTGAGCTCCCCAAAAAGAAACTGGCAAATCTCTCCAACTGGGAAATTAGACCCACAAGCACAGAGAAGACATATCCCCAGAAAAACTTTGAGAGACTCAGAATCTCTATCCAGGCTACTTGGTGAAGGTCTTGCCCTGCATGAAGCTAGTCTGTAAAGACTGTGAGAAGTGGCTGCTTTTCTAAATAACCAAGTCTTGTTGGGGGAGGGGATAAAGACACAACGCATGTGAAGAAGCAGCAAAGCATGACCCAGGGAAAAGAACAAAATAAATCTCCAGAAACCAACTCTAAAGAAACAGAAATGTATGAATTACCTGACAGAGAAATAAAAATTACTGTTTCAAAACTCAGTGATCCTAAAGAATACAGATAGATAGCTAAATGAATCAGGAAAACAATGCATGAGTAAAATGAGAATATCAACAAAGAGATAAAAAATAAAACAGAACAAAACAGAAAACTTGGAGCTGAATAATATAACTGAATTTAAAATATTCCTAGAGAGGTTCAACAGAAGACCTGATCAAACAGAAAAAAGGAGCCAAACAATTAAAAAAAGAGATCATTTGAAATTACCAATTTAGAACAGAAAAATTTAAAAATGAAGAGAAGTGAATAAGATCTAAGAAGCTCATGGGAAACCATCAAAAGGACCAATACACACATTATTGGAAAAGAGAGAATATATTTGAAGAAATAATTTTTGAAATATTTCCAAATATAAGCAATGAAATGGACATCTCAATTCAAGAATCTCAAGAGAGTCTAACTATGATAAACCAAGAGAAGCCTACATTGAGGCACATGAGAATCAAACTATCAAAAGTCAAAAACAAAGAAAAAAAAATCTTGAAGGCAACCAACTATAGAAAAGCAACTTATCACACAAAAGAGTTCTCAAGGTTATTAGTAGATTTCTAAGCAGAAACCTTAGAGCATAGAATCAAATGGGACAATATATTCAAAGTGCTAAGATAAAGGAAAATAAAAAAGCTGACCAAGAATATTCTATCTGGAAAACTACCTTTCAAAAATGAAGGCAAAATTAAATGTTCCTCAGATAAATGAAAGCTGAGTGAGTTCATTGCCACCAGACTTGCCTTACAAGAAATGCTAAAGGGAGTTCTTCACGTTGAAATGAAAGGACACCAGATAGAAATATGAAAACATACAAAATATAAAGGTCTTTGGTAAAGGAATATAAATAGACAAGCACAGAATCTGAAATTATTGTAATGGTATTGAGTAAATCATTTTAACTTTGATGTTGAATTTAAGATAAATGCACAAAAATAACTATACTAATAAAAGCATGTTAATAAATACACATTATAAAAATTACAATTTGTTTCATTAAGAATATAAAGTAGGGAAAACACAAAAATTTCTCAAAAAATTAAAAGCAGAATCATTGTATCTTCCAACAATTGCTGGTTTCCCTGGTAGGTCAACTGGTAAATAACCAGTTGAATCTGCCTGTAATGCAGGAGACCTGGGTTTGATCCTTGGGCTGGGAAGATCCTCTGGAGAAGAGAATGGCAACCCACTTCAGTATTCTTGCCTGGGAAATCCCCTGGACAGAGGAGGCTGGAGGGCCACAGTCCATGGGGTCACAGAGAGTCAGACATGACTGAGTGACTGAGCAGAGCCAACAATCTCGCTTCTTGATATATATCCAAAAAATAAAAACCAAAAACAGAATCTCCTTCTCTGTCTGATTTATTTCACTCAGTATGACAATCTCCCGGTCCATCCATGGCATTATTTCATTCTTTTTAATGGCTGAGTAATATTCCATTGCATATATGTACCACATCTTTCTAATCCACTCCTCTGTCAGTGGACATTTAGGCTGCTGCCATGTCTTGGCTATTGTAAACAGACTTAAAGATGAATTTTTGGTTGTTTGGGGGAAAGACAGAGGGAAGACATAGTTAGAGAGTTTGAAATGGACATGTACACACTGCTGTATTTAAAACAGATTACCAACAAGGACCTACTGTATAGCACATGGAGCTCTGTTCAATGTTACGTGGCAGCCTGGATGGGAGGGGAGTTTGGGGGAGAGTGGATACATGCATGACTGCGTCCCTTTGCTGTTCACCTGAAACTATCACAATATTGTTATTTGGCTACACCCCAAAACAAAATAAAAAGTTAAAAAATAAAAACAGAATCCCAAAAGAGCTACTTGCCTGCCCGTGTTCTTTGTAGCATTATCTATAATAATCAAGAGATTGAAGTAAACTTAGTATTTATCAACAGATGAATGAATAAAAAAATGTGGTAGATAAATACAGAAAAAAATCATTCAAACTTACAGAGGAGGAATTCTTGTTATACACTACAATATGCATGAATCTTGAGGATACTATGCTAAGTAAAATAAGTTAGTGACAAAAATACAAATACTTCATGATTGTACTCAAATTAGGTATCTATAGGAGCCAAATTCAAAGCAAAATAAAGTAGAATGTGCTTACCAGGAGCTAGGGAGGAAAAAAAGGGGGTATTGCTGTTTCATGGATATAGAGTTTCAGTTTTAAAAGATAAAAAAAATGTTCTAGAAGTCTGTTGTATCACAATCTGTACTATACACAGGAAAATAGTTAAGATGGTAAGTTTTATATTGTATGCTTTTTACTGAAATAGAAAATTATAAAATTGGAACAATAACATAGTGTTTATGAGTACAAGTTTTGGATTCTAACTAACCTGGGCTTAATTTTGGATTTAGTCTCATCGTAGCCATGTGGGCCCAGCAACTTCTCTCTCTGGCAACCTTCCTATTTGGCTAAATGGATATAATAACTATGTCTACCTTGTGTAATCATCATTAGACATTTTTTTAGATAAGTGTGAAACCATAAGCTCAGTGCCATGCAATTGGTGAGCACTGAATCAATGGTAATGCAAATCGGGAAGAGGAAGCATAACTGAAGGACTGGGGATAAGACAGGTGACTTCCTGAAAGTTCAGATGTTCGTAGAGATTGTGAGTAAGTATTGAAGACTGGCAATATTCACAGCATTGTTGTGGCCACCTTTGGATGAATACCTTAACCTAGCAGTAGAGAGCTGAGATATACAGTCCCTAATTCATCTATTGGTCTCTATCCAAGGTCCTGAAGTACTTTCTGCATATAATCTCTCAACTTTTCCATACACACCACAGAACCTGATCAGTCTATTCTAAAATGCATTTTGCAAAAGATTATAACCTATTTTCAAACATACTGAAAATATATGATTACATAATTCCCATTTGTGTTTTCATATTTAATTAGAAAGTCATTTATGGGGGGGGGACATTAGGTTTAGGAGAGTAAAACAATAAAAACATTTAACAGGACTCAAAGAATACTGGTAGTAAGTAAGTAAGTACAAGATTACAACTACCCACACCCTCACAATAAATTAGCCTTTTTTTTTTTTTTAATAAAAAGGATGACATGTCACTCAGATAAATTAGAAATCAAATTAGAGTTTTCAGTGATCTTCCTAGAAGAAAGCATTTCAGGAGTCAATCTTCCAAAAGGTACAGTATTTCTCAGTTCTGCTAATAAAACAAAAATGAGGTTATGTAAACAGGTTTATCTACTCCCTTATAAAATCTCCTGATACTCCCAAAGGAAATAAAATCTGCCTTATTTTCTTTGCCCACCTTCAGTGAACTTTAAAGTTGGTCTATATATATTCAAGAATCTTAAGTTCATTCTCCCTCTGGGATAGATTCAGCATATGGTCTGCTCCGAAAGCAAACATTATTTAAACTTTAAATCTAAAATGAATCCTTCCATTTTATTTCTAGTTTTGTTTCCTTTGATCCTGAAAGTAATTAACTTTCAGTGGCAGCTAATTATAAGTGAAGAGAAATCAGAGCCTATATGGTTGTTTGTTTGGTACAGGCCTGGCAAAGTGTTTTTTTTTAATTGGAAAGTCATTTTGTTCTATGTATTTCAATACATTTTGCACTGTATTTATTATCCAGGATTCATATTATAACCATGACCTTTCATCTAATCACAGAATCTCACACAGAGAAAGAAAATAATTATTTTAACAGAGAGACATAAGACTTATAAAAGAGAAATGAGAGAGGCTGGGTGGGAGTAAATGTGAAACAAGAAAAGCCACAAGTAAATCCACTCCCTACTCTTCATCATTTTAATTCCATGAAAATCTCCTCCTATCAAAAGAGACTTGAACTGGGAAATACTCTTTCCCAAACTTATTTCAGACAGAAATCAGTTCTTAAAAAATGAAACAGGAATGGAAAGACACATAAGTGAAGATAATTGAGGCCAAAGGTGTTACTCACCATTTCCCATTATTACTAATAACCAGGAGCGTGGAAGAACCTAAAAGTTAATGAGCTACTGGTCAAATGACCCTTATCATACCACCCACTTCTCTGAATATTGACCCTTGCAAAACTCACTAGTTCTTTTTGTCATCAATTCCTTACTTTTCAATAGGTAACCAGGCCTTATAAAATATGTATTGTCTGTTCAAAATAAATACGTAATAATTTTTTTTTTTAAGCAACTGAACCAAAGGAGGGGATTTAAATGTCTCTCTACCTGAGAGTGAACTCTAACCTCCCCAGCCTTTCCAAATAACCCCTTAACGAAAAATAATCAGCATTCCAGAAAAGCAACCCCCTACTTGCTCACCAGAGAGGGACCTTGACCTACCTGACTGCTCTTCAGTTAAGGTAAGAACCAGTGCCACAAAGATAGTTCAGGTATTATCCAAATATCTCTCCATTTATAGAGAGCACATCAGAAAGCAATATATCCAGACTTAATTAGTTTACACCCATGCAGAACACTACCTGTGAGTTATTTCTATGGACTTGGCTTATTCAGGGGTCAAGGCATAAAATAACCATATCTTTACTTCCTACAAAAAATTACTAATAAAGACAATAGTCTCTATGTTTTCAAATAACCAACATGAAAATTTTCTTTCCAAATACAGTGCAAGAAAAATGTTGTTTCTCCTGAAGAACTGGCAGGTTATCTATTATTAATAAAACAAATTTTGTAATCTACTGCATATGCTTTCATTTCTGCTATTTCTAGGACTCTCAAGGTAAATACATTATCCAATCACAGTAACTAAATTAGCCTAGGTGAATTGTATATTTACTTACTCTTCCAGATTAATTTAAAATTTTAACTATATTTTAATAGATTTTAAAGTACAGATTTAATCCCCCTACTTTGGGAGAAAACTGACCTTGAATACTCATAAATGACTTTAGAACTTAGTGAACATAAATATTTTCTATCTCTACTTGGAACTTTAGAGATATACTCTTATTGATATACAACTCTACTTCTACTTTGAAGAAATTTGTTAAACTGTAGATAATTAAGTTCACACATGATAAAGAGATTCAAAGTTTTACATACATGACAAGGAATTAAAATGTCTCACTAAGGAGTCAAAGATCACACATTATAAGCCCTTATGTCGGCTACTCCACTATAGAGTTTATAAAGTTTGCTACCTTGTAAATATGGTTGATTGATCCCTAACAGGTTAAGTGGAGTAGTGTTCATGGGCTAGTAAGCATCCATTCATACTGCTGGAAAATTAAGCAAAAGTATTTGTCATTATTAGGGCATTGCTAGTATTACCATCACACACAAGGTTTGTACATTCTTTCATTTTAAGAAACTATCAGAAACTGTTGCATACCAAGTCTTTATGTCTCTTTAAACAATTTCTCCCTGTTAAAACTTCGCTGTCCTCACTCATTTCCACTCAGTCCTCTTCTATTTCTAACCTTCCATAAGCATTTTGAGAAATCAATCTAGACAACATGGAAGGGGTGTTCTGAGGACTATTCTATTGCAGATATTTATAGAAAGCTCTCCTAATGAGCCATCTTACTCTGAACTGCTGTAGCCCCCACTTGAAACAACCTATTAAAAAATAAGAAACTGTTGACCAGGTCACACTTATCCTTTCCAGTGAAGTTTATTGGTAGTTTCTAGAAGAGCACCATTTTTATCCACAGGAGAAGTCTGAAAGTAGCTTCATTCTTTAATGTGTTATGAATATGTCATGCATGAATTTTAGCTTTTACAATAATTTCCAATAATTAATTCCATGTGCTTTGAGATCCAAGTATTCCATTCTCAAAATTGCAGAAAAAATATACCTCTAAAATGTGATAAACATGTCTATGTCTAATTTACTAATATTAATACATTTTGAAAAGTTTAAACACATTTTTAATCGTTACAGAACAAATAGTACTGAGTTTTAAAGCATTCCCTCATATGAAAGCTCATCTAAATGAAAGCTCACTTAGAAATGTAATTTCCCTCAGTAAGAATTTTTGCTCAAGAGGGTTTGCACTAAAGATAATGTAGGTACTTACTGTTTTTTTTTTTTTCCTGTTTTTATTGTTGTTTGTTTTGCACAATGATATGACCTTTGATAGTACGGTACAGATTGGTTTTTCTCTCGAATAAATGTCTTGCCATGTTCTTATGCATGGTGAAATAACATATACTTTATATGTAGACCATCTGTATCGATATGGAGTGAAGCCTAATTTCATACTGCTGTCTCCAATTCAGATCATTATTATATAGGTTATTATAGTCTCCTCTTTATATAGGTTATTATAGTCTCCTCTTCCTTATTCTCTAATCCACTTCAGTAAGGTTATTTCTTACACTTATGATATATTCATATTATTTTGTCACATTCGGCATTTCAATCTGGGATTTCCGAACTTCCTAAGTGATTATTAAAGTTTACTTTTTGCATTGTAAAATTTTATAGGTTTAGACAAATGCTTAATGTCTTCTAGTCACCATTCCAGTATCATGTAAAATAACAGATATAATTATATGCATTTTCCTCTTTAGCCTGTTAATGTGGTGGATTATATTGTTTGACTGTATTATTAACTATGTATAAAATAGATAGTCCTCCGACACCATGGCTTCAGCTTCCAGACTCTAGAAAATTCACATAGAATTCAAGCCTGTCTCTCAGCAAATTTTGTTACTTTCTAAAACATATTATAAGCATTGTGAGACTCCTACAAATTCTTGTAAATGAAACTTGAAACTGAATAGAAGGTGGCCAATGGGCAAATAATCCCTTGAAACTAGAGAATGATGTATAACTGTGACCAATACATGCTTTAAAAGGCAGAAGACATGCATCTAATATGCTTTAAATCTCTGATATTTCTTAGCTTCTTTTATCAGCTACATAGCTATTTTATGTTACTTTATTCTTCTCATATTTTAAGTTATCTTTTTCAAAAAAAGTAGTTGGTGAATTTCATAATTTGACTATGTTATATTTTATGGTTATAAAAACACACCCATTTTATTATTTGTATTTTCAGATTTTTCTCATATTTTACACTGGATTTAAGCATGAAAATATATCTCCCAAAACACTCATTCACTTATTCATTCTTTCTTTCTTACTTTAGTAGCTAATTAAGAATACAGAATTTCTATTATGTGCAAAACTTGGTTTAGGGTGCTTTGGGGAATGGAAAGATGAACAGTTTTCAAGCAGAATTTTTATTACTGACATATTTTAATAATCCTACATCTAATGAGAAATTGTAAAACACATATTTTTGCCTTACAAGTTATCTTTCTTTGCAAAAATAAATTGTGTAGCACCATAAATGGAGAAAATATTAAGGCAGTAAATCAGTTTTAACCTTATTAACCTACCATTTATGTTATTATTCTTAGTACAAGTTTTACAAGAGAAAAACTAAGACTAAACAAAAATTGAATAGTTAAGATATAAAGAAGCAAATACGCTTTCAGAAAATCCTTGATTATTTTGGGCTTTCATTGAACTGTGTAGCCTGGCTCCATCTAGGTAAATGATATCCAAAGATGATATAAAATGCTTAATTTCATTCAATAAGACAAGGAAGATCCAGAGACTGCTCCCTAATAAGGTGTATCAGATTTTCAGGTATTTGTTCATAGCTTAATTCTCTAGGCAGTGGTAGTTTATATATTCAAAGAACCTCCCCTCACTTATTATTATTATTATTATTATCATTTTCTGATGGCAACCTGAACACTATGTAATTAAAATCTAGGTTTCTGATCATTGGCTTTAAGATTTTGAATTTTCACAAAAACAAGGGGTATCAGTCACATTATGTAGTCTTCATAAAACTCCAAACAAATTTTAAATATTAAATTTTCCTTTACTTTGAAAGAACAATTTTTATCTACCTATAGTTTCTAGATGCAAAGTGTCAATATACATAGGGAGAAAAAAGTGATAGCTATTTAAAGATGTAAAGTGGACAATTTTTCGGTTAATAAACGCTATGTGTCAGAAGAAAGCTCTTCTTTTAAGTTAGCTTTCATATGTGAAATAAACTAGCTTTTGAGGCTCTGTCTCCATGTACAATGTCCTTGTATATAATGACTTTATCTTTAAAACAAGGATAACATCAGAAGAACCACAACGTCTCAACAGTTTTCTCTCATTATATTGAAAATGTTAAACATACAAAGAAGAGAAGAATAGAGAAGTAAAAATGATTAAAGTAAGATGCTTTTACCTAGCATTTCTCATCATGGATTTTAAGCTAGAGTATTTTGGAACAAATACAAGAAATACTACAAGTTGCTACGGCCCATCTGTTTACCCCATGGACCCTTCTTCTTGGTCATGTTGACGGCCAATGATGGGGCAGAATTAGTCAAATTCCTTACATCATTCCAAAGAGGAGAAAGATTGTCTTTTCAAAGGAAAAATATATTTAGTAATAAATAAGATGAGGCAGCTATTTATTAATTTTTTTCTTAGCATCTGTTCACTTTAGTGCAAGTACCAGAAACTGAGGAATTCAGTTCTTTTTCAGTTTGGCCCTGAGTTTGGGTAGGCTTTGCCTACCCACCCATTCCCCTGCCCAGTACCAGGGAAAAAATATATAATTCAAACCTAAGCTAGTTCACTACATTCTCCCTAGAAATAAGTTTAAGACGAAATCACAGACCAAGAGAGCCAATGGATCTCTGGCTGGGGCTACCATCACAGGGATCCTCTGTTTTCTCCATGGGATTTGAAACAGTTTACAGAAACTAAGAGGTCAACATTTGAGAATCTGAGACAAAGTAACTAGATTCTTTGAGCACTTGCTGAAAGCTGTGTTGGAAGACATTTTTATCTCTAGATTTTTTTTTTTTTTTTAATTTACATGACCTCACTAATTTCCTTTTTTGTTAAACTAGTTTGTATTGAATATTCTATTACTTGCAACAGAAAAAGTCCTAAAGTATGATGAAAGAAAACTATATAAGGGAGAGATGATTTTGTGGTGTGTGTAAGCAAGACAATCATGTAAGAATTCAAGAGACCTAAGTAATAGAGCATGTACTCCATACTCTATTTTTGGATTTCCAATTTGAAGTTACTAAAGATTTGCATGCAGAGAAGTCAATACACTGTTGATTTTTTTTTTAAATTTAGTTATGAGAAGCAATTATTACACAATATATATGGCTTGATAACATAATAATATAAAACATAAAGCTATGTCTTAGTATTTAAATATTAAGATTTCTCTTTTCATTTTTTCCCCTCTCTTTTAAAGAGAATTCTTGCTAAAAACTTAAGAACGGAAACTCTTATTCTATTTCTTATGGTCTCAACTAATCCTCCTTCCATGTGCTCATTATTTTGTTTGATACCATCAAATAAATGTTCAACCTCATGAGAAAAGGTTTTGAAATAGTCTTCTGGAACAGCACAGAACATGGTTCTCATATAATCATGTACAACACAGCAGTAAAACCAAGGATACAAAATAAAATAGCTGACAACACCAAGAATTCATCATTTCAGCTTGTTATACACACTCTCGTGTTAAGGAAGATGAATCAAAATTTTTTGCAACTTGCGTCATCTCTGAATAGGAAGGACTGCAATATACAAAGCTAAATTTGAGCTTCCTTTAATGGACCATGAAGCTAATTCTAGCAGATGAAGACCGCAGTGCCAATATTCTTCATTCTGAAGCCTAAACCAAAGAGCTAGGTTTTGTGACTTTTTTTTCTCTCATTTTCACTGTCACTTTTCATATTTCCTTTGGTAACTTTGTCATGGTTTTTTTAAAAAATTAGTTAATTTATTTTAATTGGAGGCTGATTACTTTACAATATTGTATTGGTTTTGCCATACACTGACATGAATCAGCCATGGGTGTACATGTGTCCCCCATCCTGAACACCTCTCCCACTTCCCTCCCTATCCCATCCCTCAGATTGTCCCAGTACACCAGTTTGAGTGCCCTGTTTCATGCATCGAACTTGGACTGGCTATCTAGTTCACATATGGTAATACACGAGTTTCAATGCTATTCTTGCAAATCATTGCACCCTCGCCTTCTCACACAGAGTCCAAAAGTCTGTTCTTTATACCTGTGTCTTTTTTGCTGTCTCACGTATAGAGTCATTGTTACCCTCTTTCTAAATTCCATATGTATGCATTCATACACTGTATTGGTATTTTTCTTTCTGATTTACTTCACTCTGTATAATTGCTCCAGTTTCATCCACCTCATTAGAACTGATTCAAATGAGTTCTTTTAAATAGCTGAGTAATATTCCATTGCATATATGTACCACAGCTTTCTTATCCATTCATCTGCCAACAGACATCTAGGTTGCTTCCATGTCCTGGATATTGTAAACAGTGCTATGATACACATTGGGGTACATGTGTCTCTTTCAGTTCTGGTATCCTCAGTGTGTATGCCCAGCAGTGGGATTACTGGGCCATGGATGTTTTAAGAAAAGGTTTTATTACCCAACATCACTGCAACAATATTTACCTGCTGGGTCCTGAAACCTGATACTCAAAAATGCAAACTCCTTTAACTCTCCAAACTGATCATGGACAATCTGTAATCTCTGACCATCTATGAGAAGTTGAACAACCTCCTTCTAATACACAACAAACTAGCAGACTCAATATTCTTGGAACAACATTCCAAAAATCCAAAGTAGCAAGGATCCATCAAAGTATCAAACGGAAAACTGCCACCCCATCAAGATAAATCATTTCTTTAAAGGATAACACCTAAGAAATGAGCTGATACCAAGGGCAACTCAAAAAACAAAAAATAATTTCATTGCATTCTTTAATAAAACCACATTACAGGAAAGACATACTTACGATTTTCTTAAAGGACATTCTGGGAAGATTTAGAAAGCATTAGCACTTACCTGGAAAAAAATAAAGAAGAAAAGAAAAGATTAAAACAATAAGTAAGGATAATCATGAAGACATATTTTTAATACATTCTAAGATACAAAAATTGAGTCCATGCCATCTACATAAGAGTAAGTCAGTAAAGGGGGTGGGGGGAGGAATGCATTTATTTTCATTATTATTGCCTTTATCCAATGCGAGAAGGAAATGTACAGTGATGAGGTGTTTATTTTATATAATATGTATAACAGAGTCTTTTATATTATCACAATCCTCAATGAAATTGAAAATAGAGCCATTTCATTCTAAGAGGGAGATGTAATTCAGAGATGAACATAGAAACTAAGTATCTTCAATGGGCTCAAGAAAGGAAACCTACAGTAGCTCTATCTTTTAGTTTCCCCTACTCCCAGTCCAGGGTATATATCCAGAGAAGACAACTTAATTCAAAAAGATACATGCACCTCAATGGTCAAAGCAGCACTCTTTACAGTAGCCAAGACAAGAAACAACCCAAGTGCCAGTAAACAGACGATTGGGTTAAGAAGATGTGAGTAAAATGGAATATTATCTTTTTTAGTTACTCATTTGTGTCTGACTCTTTGCAACCCTGTGGACCGCAGCCTGCCAGGTGCCCCTGTCCATGGAATTCTCCAGGAAAGAATATCAAAGTGGGTTGCCATTCCCTTCCCCAGGGGATCTTCCCAACCTAGGGATTGAACTTGAGGCTTCTGCATTGTGGGCAGATTCTTTACCATCTGAGCCACAGGGAGAGCCCAAAATGGAACATTGCTCAGCTATAAAAAAGAGTGAAAAATCGCCACTTGCAGCAACATGGATGGACTTAGAGATCATCACACTAAGTGAAATGTGACAGAGAAAACAAATACTATATGATATCACTTATAAGTGGAATCTAAAAAATAATAAAAATGAATCTATGTACAAAGCAGAAACAGACTTACAAACATAGAAAACAAATTTATGGTTATCTAAGAAGAGATGGGGAAAGGATGATCTGGATTATGGGATTAGCAGATGTAAACAGTATATATAAAATAGACAAGAAACAAGGATTTACTGTATAACATAGGGAACTATATTCAATATCTGACAATAACCTATCATGCAAAATAATCTGAAAACATATGTAGATACACACACACAAACACATACATAACTGAATTGCTTTGCTGTATACCTGAAGCTAACATATAATTCTAAATCAACTACACTTCAATTTTGAAAAATGAAGAAGGAAAACCTAAACAGACTCTGGTTCCTTACAGAATTTTCTAGACTCAAATGAACTGGTCTATTCACAGCTCTTTGAAAGCCTTATTATTTTTCAAAACTGTCATACTTTTCCATTTTGCTGATCTTAAAATAATTTTCTCCCCTCTATAAATTTTCATAGAGAACACTAAACAGGTTTAGTAAGACACAGAGTTTTGTAACACTAATTGCTTTAATTTAATGTTACCTTTTAGTCCCAGAGAAATCTAAAAAAGCAAATTACATAAATCTTAAAAATTCTGGTGTACTGGCCATGAGCCATAAATACTATCAAATTCTTTTAAAACTCTGCCAATACACAGATACAGTGAAAGAAATCAGCTCCTTGTATACTGGAATTAGTCATTTTAGGAGTTCTTATGTCATTTGTAAATCAAATCCCTATGCTATGCTACCATTAAAATAGGCTAGAAAGGATATGCCTATCTAATTGCAGACAGGATAACCTATTTCCTCAAAATAGAGAGAAGGAGCCAAAGAACAAGAACTGAGTTTTATCTCTAAAGATATGATATGATGCAAGCCCAGTTTATAGAATTGTTATTACTAAAAGCTATGTGGAATTTCCTAGTCAGTTAGACAGTGTTGCTGACTTGGTCTAATTTTTTTTTACAGTGAGACTGAGCAACCTAGCAAAAATTTATGCAGATATTTAATTTCTACACTTGATTTCATTTCCTCTTACTAGAGGCATACCTAAACGTTAAGTTCCTCTTCTACTGAGCAAAGAAATAACAGATGAATCAGATGGCAGGCAGAATAATTACAGTATACTTTTGCCTCATTTCTTTCAACTGGTATAAGTTTCTAGGCACTGAGGACTCATACACATGCTCACTCCTCACACTATTTCATATTTATTAATAATATAATAACTGCTGTTGTTTAGTTGCCTAGTTGTGTCCAACTCCCTGCGACTCCATGAACTGAAGAACACCAGGCTTCCCTGTCCATCACTAACACCTGGAGCGTGCTCAAACTCATGTCCCTTGAGTCAGTGATGCCATCCAACCATTTCATCCTCTGTTGTCCCCTTCTCCTCCTACATTCAATCTTTCCCAGCATCAGGGTCTTTTCCAATGAGTCAGTTCTTCGCATCAGGTGGCCAAAGTATTGGAGCTTCAGCTTCAGCACTAGACCATCTAATAAATAATCAGGATTGGTTTCCTTTAGGACGGCCTGGTTCAATATCCTTGGAGTCCAAGGGACTCTCAAGAGTCTTTTCCAACACCACAATTAAAAAGCATCAATTCTTAAGCTTTAAGCCTTCTTTATGGTCCAAATCTCACATCCATACATGACTACTGGAAAAAATATAGCTTTGACTACACAGGCTTTTGTCAGAAAAGTAATGTCTCTGCTTTTTAACATGCTCTCTATGTATGTCATAGCTTTCCTTCCAAGAAGCAAAATGTCTTTTAATTTCATGGCTGAAGTCACCATCTGCAGTGATTCTTGAGCCCAAGAAAATAAAGTCTGTCACTGTTTCCATTGTTTCCCCATCTATTTGCCATGAAGTGATGGGAATGGATGCCATGATCTTAGTTTGTTGAATGTTGAATTTTAAGCCAACATTTTCACTTTCCTCTTTCACTTTCATCAAGAGGCTCTTCAGTTCCTTTTCGTTTTCTGCCATAGGGGTGGTGTCATCTGCATATCTGAGGTTACTGATATTTCTCCTGGCAATCTTGATTCCAGCTTGTGCTTCATCCAACATGGCATTTCCCAAGATGTACTCTGCATATAAGTTAAATAAGCAAGGTGACAATATACAGCCTTCACGTACTCCTTTCCCAATTTTGAACCAGTCCATTGTGCCATATCCAGTTCTAACTGTTGCTTCTTGACCTGCTTATAGGGTTTGCAGGAAACAGGTAAGGTGGTCTGGTACTTTCATCTCTTGAAGAATTTTCAACACTTTCAGTGATCCATACAGTCAAAGGCTTTGGCCTAGTCAATGAAGCAGAAATAGATGTTTTTTTCTGGAATTCTCTTGCTTTTTCTGTGATCCGACAGATGCTGGCCATTTGGTCTCTGGTTCCTCTGCCTTTTCTAAATCCACCTTGAACATCTGGAAGTTCTCAGTTCACGCACTACTGAAGCCTATCTTAGAGAATTTTGAGCATTACTTTGCTAGCATATGAGATGAGTGCAATTGTGCAGTAGTTTGAACATTCTTTGGCATTGCTCTTCTTTGGGATTGGAATGAAAACTAATCTTTTCCAGTCCTGTGGCCACTGCTGAGTTTTCCAAATTTGCTGACATATTGAGTGCAGCACTTTCACAGCATCATCTTTTAGGATTTAAAATAGCTCAACTGGAATTCCATCACCTCCACTAGCTTTGTTCATAGGGATGCTTCCTAAGGACCACTTGACTTCACACTCCAGAATGTCTGCCTCTAGGTGAGTGATCACACCATCATGGTTATCTGGTCATTAAGAGCTTTTCTGTATAGTTCTTCTGTGGATTCTTGTCACGTCTCAATATCTTCTGCTTCTGTTAGGTCCATACCATTTCTGTCCTTTATTGTGCCCATCTTTGCATGAAATGTTCCCTTGGTATCTCTAATTTTCTTGAAGAGATTGCTAGTCTTTCCCATTCTATTGTTTTCCTTTATTTCTTTTCATTGTTCACTAAGGCTTTCTTACCTCGCCTTGCTATTCTTTGGAACTTTGCATTCAGATGGGTATAACTTTTCTTTTCTCCTTTGCCTTTTGTTTCTCTTCTTTTCTCAGCTATTTGTAAGGACTCTTCAGACAGCCATTTTACCTTTTTTTCATTTCTTTTTCTAGGGATGGTTTTGATCAGTGCCTCCCACACAGTGTCATGAACCTCCATCCATAGAAACTGTACCAAAGAGCAAACACATCTTTTTGTATTTTTCCCCTCCCAAAGGGCCTCTTTACCTGAACTAAGGTTGAATGAGTTTTACAATAGGACCTAAAATGCCAAACGTTATTTTTTCAACCCTAGGAAAGGTATGTGTTTGCATGTGTGCTCAGTTGCTCAGTTGTGTTCCACTCTTTGTGATCTCTTAGACTGTAGCCCACTAGGCTCCCCTGTTCATGGGATTATACAACTGATTTGTAACTGAAGTTAGTTTAAAACTGAACTATATATAACTAATTTATAATTTGCAAAATGCATTATGTAAATGAATATGTGGCACAGCTAGTGTATTATCTAGGACTATGGATGTTCAGTCTTCGAATAACTGAACACACATGTGCACAGTACTTTTTGGTTCTGTGTGTTTTTTATTATGTTAATTTTCAGTAATGTTTTCTAAAGGTTTCAGCATAATTTTTTTGATCCACCTCATATATTTACCAAATATTCTTTTTTTTAGGTCAAAGCAAGCCATTTGACTTTCTCTATAGTAAGTAAGTCTATAGGGCATGCCCTTCAAATATCCTTTCTAAGGACTGACTACAGAAGTCTCTAACATTTAATTCAACAGTCTTTATATAATGGCAGGGACAGGAACAATTACCTAGGTTAGTGACAGGGAGGCTCACCATACCAGAACTATTCCTTTAGTTTTCTCTCCATGAGATTGTTAACCAGCTATACCACTCTTTTTCACTCTTTTTTAAAATACTGAAAGCCATTGTATTATTGACAATGTCATGCAGTTTTTCTGTTTGTTAGCAAGGTCTTCACCTGCTGAGAAATGGCCAGATCACAAGCAGAAATCTAACTCAGAACCATGGGTAGCTACTACCTTTGAGTTCATACAAATAAATTACTTTATTTAGTTGTGTGTCTATATAAGTCTGATGGTTATTTGAATGTCATTTCAACTGTGGAGGGAAAACTACATATTTGTGTATGTATACATACACATATATGTGTGTGTATACACACACACACACACACACACACACACACATATATAAATGGTTCACATATTTATGAGAATCATTCTGCCCTTTTCTAATATTTAAAAAGCATGCATCATCAGAAGTCTATTTCTGTGCAATCAGGGTAAATAATTAGTCATTTCAGGCCAGGGCTTCCCTGGGGGCTCACATGGTAGTGTCTGTCTGCAATGCAGGAGACCTGGGTTTGATCCCTGGGTCAGGAAGATCCCCTGGAGAAGGACATGGCAAACCACTCCAGTACTATTGCCTGGAAAATTCCATGGACAGAGGAGCCTGATAGGCTCCAGTCCATGGGGTTGTGAAGAGTCGGACATGACTGAGTGACTTCACTTTCACTTCAGGCCAGTAGGGGAAGGTTTTTTTTGTTTTTTCTTTTTTTTTCCCCATCCATTTTTATTAGCTGGAGGCTAATTACTTTACAATATTGTAGTGGTTTTTGTCATACATTGACATGAATCAGCCATGGATTTACATGTATTCCCCATCCCGATCCCCCCTCCCACCTCCCTCTCCACCCGATTCCTCTGGGTCTTCCCAGTGCACCAGGCCCGAGCACTTGTCTCATGCATCCAGCCTGGGCTGGTGATCTGTTTCACCCTAGATAATATACATGTTTCGATGCTGTTCTCCCTAAACATCTCACCCTTGCCTTCTCCCACACAGTCCAAAATTCTGCTCTGTACATCTGTGTCTCTTTTTCTGTTTTGCATATAGGGTTATCATTACCATCTTTCTAAATTCCATATATATGCATTAGTATACTGTATTGGTCTTTCTCTTTCTGGCTTACTTCACTCTGTATAATGTTTATTTTCAAGTCTAGGTTAAGACATTTGCTAATAATATTTAGAGAAATGGATAGTTTTTTTCCAGATTACAATTTTATAGTGGAAAATTTATCTTATTGGCTATTGCAGTCTTGAATATGTTAGGGCTGAAAATTTACTATTTTGGTACATTACAGTGTGTCACATCACATACTAATCATCATAAATGACCAATTGTTTAAGTGTGGGCACTTTAATTGCTCATTAACTCCCTAATTAATTGGCATAAGTCAACATTACTGTTATTTAAAAAACAAACAAACAAACAAAACTACATGGGTCGCTGGGGGTTATCTGGGCTTGCCCTAGGAAGTTAATTAGGCAGAGAGCTTGAATTATATCTGATCTTTTGACTTTCTCAGGCACCAGTCAGGTGCCCATCTGATGCTCTGTGCTCTCATGAAGTGCTCATGGGACAGATGGAAGAATCTAAGTAGCTCATAGAATATACCACTTGAGGGCCATCATACCTGTTTTCATGACACTAACGGTTCGTCAGGCACTTCGTAAAGTAAAACCTCTTCTCTGTGGATTTCAAAGTCTAGCTCTGTCATGATCTATGACCCTCAAACACATCCATCTCTTCCGTGTCTGATCTGCCCTTCATTCTACATAGGTTGACTGACACACCTACATAAAAATCCCTCTCCTGCAGCCCCTCTTTTCTGTATACTTCTGCTTCTTCTTAGTCTATCTGAATCCCTTTGACTCTTTTTGAGTTCAGCTCTTCTCTAAAGATATACTTTGGCAAGTTCCCAATACGTGTCAGTTCCCGCCCCCTCCCATCCCCACCAAGTTCCCTCTACTCTACAGCCTCACCTCATCTTCTGTCACTTTCTGTCACATCCTCTCCTCTGCTCTAGATCCACAGAACCACTGGAAGTCCCCCAAGTATATTTTCTTTCTTTACATCTCTTTATTTTCAGTTATACCTTTTTGGTACCCCTAAAAGCCAGGTTTTCTGATTTCTCAAGGTCAATTTGTACATTTGTTCTCTCTTCTCTTAGACTTTGACATCTCAAATTTAACCTTCTAATAATTGATAAAAAATACTAATAACCAGTATTTCAGATTCCCAGAACATTGCCTAATAAAGAACATTGCATAATAGAGAGCATTCAATGAATGTAGAGAGAATTAAGTAAGACTCAAACTCCCAAAGGTTTTGAGTTCCTTAAAAGTAGGAAATACATTTTATTCCTCTTTCAATCTTTAATGTGCAATCCAGTTTTTGGCTTAGAGTTGGTATAAGATGCATGCATTATTAGAAGGAAGGGAAGGAATGGTAATTGTGCCTAATGGACCTTCATTTTCGGTATACTTCAATAAATAACTAGCATTTCTAAATGCTATTGTTTTTGGAGATTATGTCCATGATTATTTACTTTCTTACTAAAGGTGCTGATGGCAAATTTGGTCAGTAGGCACCAACTACCAAAAAAAAAAAAAAAGGCAAAGTTGGAATATCTCAGAGATTTCTAAAGATTTTTAGAATGGATGATTTTTTTTTCTTTTCTTAATGATTAAGACATAAATAAAATTGTCCTGTTTGTCTCTCTTTCTACATTTATGATTGATTAACTATAAAAATATGGTAGTTCCCTTCAGTTTCATTCCTTATCTTCTTTGCTCAGATAATTGAGAGCATAATATTTTGAATATCTATACTCTAAACTCTGTGTAACTACCAACTTCTTCATCTGGCATCATACAATCCATACAAAAAACCACAATAATTTCTTTTGATTTTTGACTGAGTGCTTTTAAATAAATTTCAATTAAAAATTGATACTATGAAAGAACAGCATGTATACTATCTATGGTGAAACGGACCACCAGCCCAGGTGGGATGCATGAGTCAGGTGCTCTTGCCTGGTGCACTGGGAGGACCCTGAGGAGTCGGGTGGGGAGGGAGGTGGGAGGGGGGATCGGGATGGGGAATACGTGTAACTATATGGCTGATTCATGTCAATGTATGACAAAACCCACTGAAATGTTGTAAAGTGATTGGCCTCCAACTAATAAAATAATATTAAAAAAAAATTGATACTATATCCTTCTACTTTTCTATTCATTCTATTAATTTTTGAGACTTTGATATTAAAACTCAACCAAAAATCTTAATTTGTCTACTTAAAAATAATTGTAGTACATAGTGGAACTATATGTAACTCTGTTCTGTATTTTCTAAGTCTCCTGTAAATATGTTATCATACTTCATAGTTTAAAAAATTACAAAGAATGAAAAAAATTGACCCTGAAATCAAAAATAAAGAAAGCAACTGCTTAAGGAAAAACTTCAAAAGAAGAGGACAGTGTTTTACTATATCTTGATTATAACAACATTCAAATGCCATTTTTGTTTTTAGTTTGGTTTGGGCAAGATAGTCCTTACCCCTCTGTCTTACCTTCATGCCCTCTCTCTCTCCTTCTTCCCCTTCCTCTAAGTCTATTCTTTTAAAGTATTAAACAACAGGCATACATAATGTTTCAGTATCCATAGGATGAACCATCTGGAACTTTGATCTCATACCTTTTTGGTCTTTTCAACTCCAGGGACTTCTACCTCCTTTAAAATTGAGTGACATGCAATACCTCCCATAGAGCGCTTTGTCATTCTGAAGAATGGGTCTACCTCCAAGATCTTAATGTTGTGATTCTATCTCTTTCCCACCTTCTCACCCCCTTCTGCTCTTTGCCATGTCTTGAATCCACTGTCTGCTCTCATTGTGAGCTTGATGCTGCCAAACCCTGATAAGTTTTAGCTGCTCATTAGCCCTTGTCTGACTTTGCTTTCTTACAAACCCAACTTGTGCTAGGCATGGGTCAGTCTTTTGAAAAGTGTTTTAATAGTCAAAATGAAGAATAACATTTTTGGCAAGCATGTTCCATAGGGAAACTTTTTATTCTCAAAATATTAATAGGTGTTTGAAGGGGAAATTAAGTTCTCAACAAATTTCAGCTAAGTAGTAATTTTTGTTCCCATATTAAAAGTTCCTAGTATGTACTCACCCACCAGAGGTTCTATCCAAATCACTTGGAGCAAAGAAACTAAATGAACGCAATCTAATGCCTATTTTCCAAGTTTCATAGCTCTGGTGTCCTCTTTTACCAGTTAACACCCTAGGTAATTTTTGTTGTGTAGAGAACAGCTTGGGAAATTATTATAAAGTGAAAAAATACTGAATTTTAATTTAGAAAATCCAGATGATAATCATAATGATGATGATGATGGTGTTAGTAGTAGCTAATATGAAATATGCCAAGTACTGCTGTAAGTGATTTACATGTGTTAACACATTTAATCTTATATAAAGTAACTGAAATAAATGATACTATTAGCTCCATTCTACAGATATAGAAACTAAGATTCTGAGAGATTAAGGAATTTGCCTCAATCTACGTAATGAGACTGGGATTCAAATTCAGGCGATTAAGTTCAATTCAGTTGCTCAGTTGTGTCCGACTCTATTCGACCCAATGGACTGCAGAATGCTAGGCTTTCCTATCCATCACTCCTGGAGCTTGCTCACACTATGGCAATCAAGTCAGTGATGCCACCCAACCATCTCATCCTCTGTCGTCCCCTTCTCCTCCTGCCTTCAATCTTTCCCAGCATCAGGGGCTTTTCCAAACAGTCAGTTCTTCACATCAGGTGACCAAACCATTGGAGTTTCAGCTTCAGCATCAGTCCTTCCAATGAATATTCAGGACTGATTTCCTTTAGGATTGACTGCTTTGATCTCCTTGCAGTCCAAGGGACTCTCAAAAGTCTTCTCCAACACCATCAAAGGCATCAATGTTTTGGCACTCAGTTTTCTTTATGGTTCAACTCTCACATCCATACATGACTAATGGAAAACCCATAGCTTTGACTAGATGGACCTCTGTCAGCAAAGTAATGTCTCTGCATCTTAATATGCTGTCTAGGATTGTCATAACTTTTCTTCCAAGGAACAAGTATCTTTTAATTTCATAGTTGCAGTCATCATCTGCAGTGGGTTTGAAGCCCAAGAAAATAAACCCAGGCAATTAGTCTTCATAGTCTAAGATTTTATGCTATTCTGCTTCTGTTAGCCAACAACTGTCTAACTTGAAGCAAATTACTTTGCCTTTCTAGGTCTCTTCTTATTGCTCAAATAGGATTAATGTTTCGGATGTGGCTACTATAAGAAAATAAGCATTTAACAGATCCTAGGGAAGTATATAGAAATACAGGTACTCAGAATAACTGTTTATTAAATAAGACTCCCAGTTGGCACCATGGTAAAGAATCTGTCTGCCAATGCAGGAGACACAGGAGGCGTAGGTTCAATCCTTGAGTTAGGAAGATCCCCTGGAGTATGAAATGACAACTCACTCCAGTATTCTTACCTGGGGAAATCCCATGTACAGAGGAGCCTGGCAGGTCACAGTGCATGGGGTTGCAAAGAATTTGACACAACTGAGTGACTAAGCACACACACACACACACACAAATAACACTCAGGAACTCAAGATTTGCTTATCTTCCTGACTGTATGCACAACTGCTGGTTAGCTACCATAATGAGAGGAACAGACACAAAGCTGTGCTGAACTGTTGATTGGCAATTCTTACTCTAGAACTTCAGTTAGTTCCTTAGAGACATTTGTTCCTCCTGGATTTATTCGTGTTGATTGCCTACTGCAATTCAGGCATTTCAAACAATGTATGTACTCCTCCAGCCCAGGGTATTCAGGGAGCTTCTCAAATCTCTCCACTGAGAAGTTCTAGGACAGCCGTACCCTTTCATCAAATGTCACTTCACTTTCATGATCTTTTTTTCTCAGAGGAAAAAAAAATTACCTCACTCCAAAGCTAATACTCAAAATATTTGAGTTTATATTTCATTTCACTTCTATTTCTGTCTATATACCCCCATGACTCCCAGGAACTGGCTCCCTCAACCACTCTATCATTCTGTGGATTCTCTCCCTTTTGCCTCTTCCTCCACCCTTCCTTTATATTTGCATAGACACAGTATATATATGGATCACAATAAACTGTGGAAAATTTTTAAAGAGATGGGAATACCAGACCATTATACCTGTCTCCTGAGAAACCTATATGTGGGTTAAGAAGGAACAGTTATGGGGGAGGAGCTAAGATGGCAGAAGATGGGATGGGGAGACCACTTTCTTCCCAATAAATACATCAAAAGATCATTTGAATGCTGAGCAAACTCCACAAAACTTCTGATCACTAGCAGAGGACATCGGGCAACCAGAAAAGCAGCCCATTGTCTTTGAAAGGAGGTAGGACAAAATATAGAAGATAAAAAGAGAGACAAAAGAGTTAGGGACAGAGATCCATCCCGGGAAGGGAGTCCTAATAGAGGAAGTTTCCAAACACCAGGAAACCTTCTCACCGGCGGGTCTGGGGGAAGTTTTCAAATCTCAGAGGGCAACCTAACCAGGAGGAAAAATAAATAAACCCCCCAGATTACATGCCTAAAAGCAACTCCCAGCAGAAAACAACCCCAGATGCTTGCATCGACCACCGCAAGTGGGGGGCTGAACAGAGAGGAGCAGGAGGCATTGCTTAGGGTAATGACCGGGCCTGAATGCCCTGAGGGTAATCGGAGGGAGCTAACATGAGATAGCAACTTAAACTGTGGGATAGCAAGAGAGAGAGAATTAACCTGGGAAAAGCCCTAACCAAAGGCTAGCCCTTTGCAGAACAAAGGAAGGACTGAGTAATTCCAGAGAAGAGCAAGCCAGCTGTGGACCAGCCCATACCCCACCAGAGGCAGGAGGCGGGGGGAGGGGAAAGGGGCAAACTCTGCCCCAGAGATGGCATCCCCTACCAAACTGCAAACCGGCTTCCAGTTTCTAACCAAAGACTTCCTGAGATTCGGGATGGTTGACATCTGCCGGGCAGCCAGAGATCAGCTCCCCAGAAGAGACACAAGGCGCACCAGACTGGCGCGCCCAGGGATGGGGAGGGGAGAAGTCGCACTGCACCTGGGGAGAGTGTGCTCCTCAAGCTCCTGATTCCCTGAGCTGCTTGGACTGGGGAAGGCACAAAAAAGGCTGGCCCAACCGAGTCTGTGTCTTTGTGGAGTACTAGAAAACCTGAACCTGAGCAGCTTGGGCCTGGTAAGTACACGCAACTCAGGGCCCACTCCCTGTAGAGCAGCCTGGAGCCTGAGCAGTGTAGCACACACGCCCTGAGCGGGGGCAAACCCAGTGTGGCCGGAACACTGCGAGTGCTCCCCACACAGGCCAGTGATATTTGTCTGCAGTGCCCCTCCCTCCCCACAGTACAAGTGAATAAGCAAACCTAAACAAGAGACCACCTCCGCCCACTTGTGTCAGGGCGGAAATTAGACACTCCAGAGACCCGCAAACAGAAGCCAAATAAACGAAGGGAACCGCTTTAGAAGTGACAGGTGCAACAGATTAAAATCCCTGTAGTTAACACTGACTACACTGGAAGGGGCCTATAGATATCGAGAAGCGTAAGCTGGAACAAGCAGCTGTTTGAAACTGAACTGAACCCACACTGCCCACAACAGCTCCAGAGAAATTCCTAGATATATTATTACTATTATTATTTTTTTATTAAAAATTTTTTTCTTTCTTTTTTAAAGTCCTCTATTACTCCTAATTTTCATTTTTATAACCCACTATAACCTTGCAAAGAAAAGGGGGGACCCTATTTTTAAAGTGAACTTCATATATATTTCTTAAATTTTTGTGTGTTTTTTTAATATTGTATTTTTAAGAGTCTAACCTCTACTCTAGATTTTTAATCTTTGTTTTGCAGTATTTAATATCAATTTTGAACATTTAAGAATCAAACCTTCAGTACCCATTTTTACTCAGAAGTGTGATTACTGGTTTGATTACTCTCTCCCACTTTTGACTCTCCTTTTTCTCCCCCAGATCACCTCTATTTACTCCCTCCCCCCTCTCTTTTCAATCCAATTCTGTGAATCTCTGTGGGTGTTCTGGGCTGCAGAGAACACTTAGGGAACTGAGTACTGCCTAGATCTGTCTCTCTCCTCTTGAATCCCCCTTTTTCTCCTCCTGCTCACCTCTATCTCCTTCCTCCCTCTCCTCTTCTTTCATGTAACTCTGTGAACCTCTCTGAGTGTCACTCACTATGGAGAATCTTTTCACCATTAACCTAGAAGTTTTATTATCAGTGCTGTATGGATGGAGAAGTCTTGAGGCTACTGGAAGAATAAGACTGAAATCCAGAGGCAAGAGGCTTAAGTCCAAAACCTGAGAACACCAGAGAACTCTTAAATTAATAAGAGTTAATAAGAGATCATCCAAAGCCTCCATACCTACACTGAAGCCAACCACCACCCAAGAGCCAATAAGTTCCAGAGATCATCTAAAAATTAATTGGAGATCATCCAAAAGCCTCCATACCTACACTGAAACCAACCACCACCCAAGAGCCAATAAGTTCCAGAGCAAGACATACCACGCTCATTCTCCAGCAACACAGGAACATAGTCCTGAGCGTCAATATACAGGCTGCCAAAAGTCACACCAAACCCATAGACCCATCTAAAAACTCACTACTGGACACTCCTTTGCATTCCAGAGAGAAGAAATCCAGCTCCACGCACCAGAACACTGACGCAAGCTTCCCTAACCAGGAAACCTTGACAAGCCAATCGTCCAACCCCACCCACTGGGAGAAACCTCCACAATAAAAAGGAACCACAGACTACCAGAATACAGAAAGGCCACCCCAGACACAGCATTCTAAATAAGATGAAAAGGCAGAGAATACCCAGCAGGTAAAGGAACATGAAAAATGCCAACCAAGCCAAAGAAAAGAGGAGGAGATACAGAATCTCCTGAAAAAGAATTTAGAATAATGATAATAAAAATGATCCAAAATCTTGAAAGCAAAATGGAGTGACAGATAAATAGCCTGGAGACAAGGATTGAGAAGATGGGAGAAATGTTTAACAAGGACCTAGAAGAAATAAAAAAGAGTCAATTAAAAATGAATAATGCAATAAATGAGATCAAAAACACTCTGGAGGGAACCAACAGTAGAATAACAGAGGCAGAAGATAGGATAAGTGAGGTAGAAGATAAAATGGTGGAAATAAATGAAGCAGAGAGGAAAAAATAAAAAGGAATCAAAAGAAATGAGGACAACCTCAGGGACCTCTGGGACAATGTGAAACGCTCCAACATTCGAATCATAGGAGTCCCAGAAGAAGACAAAAAGAAAGGCCATGAGAAAATACTCGAGGAGATAATAGCTGAAAACTTCCCTAAAATGGGGAAGGAAATAGTCACACAAGTCCAAGAAATCCAGAGAGTCCCAAACAGGATAAATGAAAGGTGAAACACCCCAAGACACATATTTATCAAAGTAACAAAGATCAAACACAAAGAACAAATATTAAAAGCAACAAGGGAGAAACAACATATAACACACGAGGGGATTCCCATAAGGATAACAGCTGATCTTTCAATAGAGACTCTTCAGGCCAGAAGGGAATGGCAGGACATACTTAAAGGAATGAAAGAGAATAAGCTACAACTCAGATTACTGTAACCAACAAGGATCTCATTCAGATATGAAGGAGAATTCAAAAGTTTTACAGACAAGCAAAAGTTGAGAGAATTCACCACCACCAAACCAACTCTTCAACAAATGCTAAAGGATCTTCTCTAGACAGGAAACACAGAAAGGCTGTATGAACGCGAACCCAAAACAACAAAGCAAATGGCAACAGGACCATACTTATCAATAATTATCTTAAATGTCAAGGGGTTGAATGACCCAGCCAAAAGACAAAGACTGGCTGAATGGATACAAAAGCGAGACCCCTATATATGCTGTCTACAAGAGACCCAGCTCAAAACAAGGGAGACATACAGACTGAAAATGAAGGGCTGGAAAAAAAATATTTCACGCAAGTGGAGACCAAAAGAAAGCAGGAGTCGCAATACTCATATCAGATAAAGTAGACTTTAAAATAAAGGCTGTGAAAAGAGACAAAGGTACATAATGATCAAACGTTCAATCAAGAAGAAGATATAACAATTATAAATATAGATGCACCCAACATAGGAGCACTGCAATATGTAAGTCAATTGCTAACAAGTATGAAAGGGGAAATTAACAATAACAATAATAGTGGGTGACTTTAATACCCCACTCACACCTATGGATAGATGAACTAAACAGAAAATTAACAAGGAACCACAAATTTTAAATGACACAATGGACCAGCTAGACCTAATTGATATCTATAGGACATTTCACCCCAAAACAATCAATTTCACCTTTTTCTCATTTGCACACAGAATCTTCACCAGAATAGATCACATCCTGGGCCATAAATCTAGCCTTGGTAAATTAAAAAAAATTGAAATCATTCCAGTCATCTTTTCTGACCACAATGCAGTAAGATTAGATCTCAATTATAGGAAAAAAAACTATTAAAAATTCAAACATATGGAGGCTAAATAACACGCTTCTGAATAACCAACAAATCATAGAAGAAATCAAAAAAGAAATCAAAATATGCATAGGAACGAATGAAAATGAAAACACAACAACCCAAAACCTACGGGACACTGTAAAAGCAGTGCTAAAGGGAGGGTTCATAGCATTACAGGCTTACCTCAAGAAACAAGAAAAAAGTCAAATAAATAACCTAATTCTACACCTAAAGCAGACTGGTTCCAAACAGGAAAAGGAGTACATCAAGGCTGTATATTGTCACCCTGTATAGTAACTTATATGCAGAGTACATCATGAGAAATGCTGGGCTGGAAGAAGCACAGCTGGAATTAAGATTGCCGGGAGAAATATCAATAACCTCAGATATGCAGATGACACCACCCTTATGGCAGAAAGTGAAAAGGAACTAAAAACCCTCTTGATGAAAGTGAAAGAGGAAAGTGAAAAAGTTGGCTTAAAGCTTAACATTCAGAAAACTAAGATCATGGCATCTGGTCCCATCACCTCATGGGAAATAGATGGGGAGACAGTGGAAACAGTGTCAGACTTTATTTTTTGGGGCTCCAAAATCACTGCAGATGGTGACTGCAGCCATGAAATTAAAAGACGCTTACTCCTTGGAAGGAAAGTTATGACCAACCTGGATAGCATATTAAAAGCAGAGACATTACTTTGCCAACAAAGGTCTGTCTGGTCAAGGCTATGGTTTTTCCAGTGGTCATCTATGGATGTGAGAGTTGGGCTATGAAGAAAGCTGAGCGAAGAAAAATTGATGCTTTTGAACTATGGTGTTGGAGAAGACACTTCAGAGTCGTTTGGACTGCAAGGAGATCCAACCGGTCCATCCTAGAGGAGATCAGTCCCGGGTGTTCACTGGAAGGACTGATGCTTAAGCTGAAACTCCAGTACTTTGGCCACCTGATGCGAAGAGTTGACTCATTGGAAAAGACTCTGATGCTTGGAGGGATTGGAGGTGGAAGGAGAAGGGGACGACAGAGGATGAGATGGCTGGATGGCATCACCGACTCAATGGGCATGAGTTTGAGTAGACTCTGGGAGTTGATGATGGACAGGGAGGCCTGGTGTGCTGTGATTCATGGGGTCACAAAGAGATGGACACAACTGAGCGACTGAACTGAACTGACACCTAAAGCAACCAGAGAAGGAATAAATGAAGAACCCCAGGGTTAGTAGAAGGAAAGAAATCTTAAAAATTAGGGCAGAAATAAATGCAAAAGAAACAAAAGAGACCATAGCAAAAATCAACAAAGCTAAAAGCTGGTTCTTTGAAAAGGTAAATAAAATTGACAAACCGTTAGCCAGACTCATCAAGAAACAAAGGAAGAAGAACCAAATCAACAAAATTAGAAATGAAAATGGAGAGATCACAACAGACAACACTGAAATACAAATTATCATAAGAGACTACTACCAGTAGCTATATGCCAATAAAATGGACAACGTGGAAGAAATGAACAAATTCTTATAAAAGTATAGCTTTCCAAAACTGAACCAGGAAGAAATAGAGGATCTTTACAGACCCATCACAAGCGTGGAAATTGAAACTGTAATCAGAAATCTTCCAGCAAACAAAAGCCCAGTACCAGATGGCTTCACAGCTGAATTCTACCAATAATTTAGAGAAGAGCTAACACCTAACTTACTCAAACTCTTCCGGAAAATTGTAGAAGAAGGTAAACTTCCAAACTCATTTTATGAGGCCACCATCACCCTAATACCAAAACCAGACAAAGATGCCACAAAAAAAGAAAACCACAGGCCAATATCACTGATGAACATAGACGCAAAAATCCTTAACAAAATTCTAGCAAACAGAATACAACAACATATTAAAAAGATCATACATCATGACCAAGTGGGATTATCCCAGGAATGCAAGGATTCTTTAATATCCACAAATCAATCAATGTAATACACCACATTAACAAATTGAAAGATAAAAATCATATGATTATCTCAATAGGCACAGAAAAAGCCTTTGACCAAATTCAACATCCATTTATGATAAAAACTCTCCAGAAAGCAAGAATAGAAGGAACATACCTCAACATAATAAAAGCTATATATGACAAACCCACAGCAAACATTATCCTCAATGGTGAAAATTGAAAGCATTTCCCCTAAAATCAGGAACAAGACAAGGGTGCCCACTCTCACTACTACTATTCAACATAGTTTTAGAAGTGTTGGCCACATCAATCAGAGCAGAAAAAGAAATAAAAGGAATCCAGATAGGAAAAGAAGTAAAACTCTCACTGTTTGCAGACGACATGATCCTCAACTACTACTACTCAACATAGTTTTAGAAGTGTTGGCCACAGCAATCAGAGCAGAAAAAGAAATAAAAGGAATCCAGATAGGAAAAGAAGTTAAACTCTCCCTGTTTGCAGACAACATGATCCTCTACATAGAAAACCCTAAAGAGTCTACCAGAAAATTACTAGAGCTAATCAATGAATATAGTAAAGTTGCAGGATATAAAATTAACACACAGAAATCCCTTGCATTCCTATACACTAACAATGAGAAAACAGAAAGAGAAATTAAGGAAACAATACCATTCACCATTGCAACAAAAAGAATAAAATACTTAGGAGTGTATCTACCTAAAGAAACAGAAGACCTATATATAGAAAACTATAAAACACTGATGAAAAAAATCAAAGAGGACACAAATAAATAGATGGAGATATATTCCATGTTCATGGATTGGAAGAGTCAATATTGTGAAAATGAGTATACTACCCAATGTAATCTATAGATTCAATGCAATCCCTATCAAGCTACCAACGGTATTTTTCACAGAACTAGAACAAACAATTTCACAATTTGTATGGAAATACAAAAAACCTGGAATAGCCAAAGCAACCCTGAGAAAGAATAATCAAACTGGAGGAATCAACCTGCCTGACTTCAGGCTCTACTACAAAGCAACAGTCATCAAGACAGTATGGTACTGGCACAAAGATAGAAATATAGATCAATGGAACAAAATAGAAAGCCCAGAGATAAATCCATGTACCTATGGACACCTTATCTTCGACAAACGAGGCAAGAATATACAATGGAAAAAAGACAACCGCTTTAACAAGTGGTGCTGGGAAAACTGGTAAACCACTTGTAAACGAATAAAACTAGAACACATTCTAACACCATACACAAAAATAAACTCAAAATGGATTAAAGATCTAAATGTAAGACCGGAACCTATAAAACTCCAAGAGGAGAACATAGGCAAAACACTCTCCAACATAAATCACAGCAGGATCCTCTATGACCCACCTCCCAGAATATTGGAAATAAAAGCAAAAATAAACAAATGGGACCTAATGAAACTTAAAAGCTTTTGCACAACAAAGGAAACTATAAACAAGGTGAAAAGACAGCCTTCAGAATGGGAGAAAATAATAGCAAATGAAGAAACAGACAGAGGATTAATCTCAAAAAATATACAAGCAACTCCTGCAGCCCAATTCCAGAAAAATAAATGACCCAATCAAAAAATGGGACAAAGATCTAAACAGACATTTCTCCAAAGAAGACATACAGATGGCTAACAAACACATGAAAAGATGCTCAATATCACTCATTATCAGAGAAATGCAAATCAAAAACCACAATGAGGTACCATTACACGCCAGTCAGGATGGCTGCTATCCAAAAGTCTACAAGCAATAAATGCTGGAGAGGATATGGAGAAAAGGGAACCCTCTTACACTGTTGGTGGGAATGCAAACTAGTACAGCCACTATGGAGAACAGTGTGGAGATTCCTTAAAAAACTGGAAATAGAATTGCCATATGACCCAGTAATCCCACTCCTGGGCATACACACCGAGGGAACCAGACCCGAAAGAGACACGTGTACCCCAATGTTCATCTGTTTATAATAGCCAGGACATGGAAGCAACCTAGATGCCCATCAGCAGACGAATGGATAAGAAAGCTGTGGTACATATACACAATGGAATATTACTCAGCCATTAAAAAGAATACATTTCAATCAGTTCTAATGAGATGGATGAAACTGGAGCCCGTTATACAGAGTGAAGTAAGTCAGAAAGATAAACACCAATACAGTATACTAACACATATATATGGAATTTTAAAAGACAGTAATGATAACCCTATATGTAGGACAGAAAAAGAGACACAGATGTATAGAACAGACTTTTGGACTCTATGGGAGAAGGTGAGGGTGGGATGATCTGAGAGAATAGTATTGAAACATGTATATTACCAAGTATGAAACAGATCACCAGCCCAGGTTGGATGCATGAGACAAGTGCTCAGGGCTGGTGCACTGCGAAGACCCAGAGGGATGGGATGGAGAGGGAGGTGGGAGGGGGGATCGGGATGGGGAACACATATAAATCCATGGCTGATTCATGCCCATGTATGGCAAAAACCACTACAATATTGTAAAGCAATTAGCGTCCAGCTAATAAAAATAAATGGGGGGGGGGGGGGAGGAAGGAACAGTTAGAACCAGACATGAAACAATGGAGTGGTTCAAAATTGGGAAAGGAGTAGGTCAAGGTTGTGTATTGGTATCCTGCTTATTTAACTTAAATGCAGAGTACATCATGTGAAATGCTTGACTGGATGAATCACAAGTTAGAATCAAGATTGCAAGGAGAAATAGCAACATCAGATGTGCAGATAATATCATTCTAATGGCACAAAGTGAAGAGGACCTGAAGAGCCTCTTAATGAGGGTCAAAGAGAAGAGTGAAAAAAAGTGGCTTAAAACTCAGCATTCAAAAAACTAAGATCATGACTTTCAGTTCCATTGCTTTATGGAAAATAGATGGGGAAACAGTGGAAGCAGAGACAGATTTTATTTTCTTGGGCAAAATCACTGCAGATGGTGACTCCAACCATGAAATTAAAAGACCTTTGCTCCTTGGGAGGAAAACTGTGATAAACCGAACATATTATAGCATATTAAAAAGCAGAGATATCACTTTGCTGAACAAAGGTCCATCTAGTCAAAGCTATGATTTTTCCAATAGTTGTGTCTGGATGTGAGAGTTGGAGCATGAGACGAGTGCTCAGGCCTGGTGCACTGGGAGGACCCAGAGGAGTCGGGTGGAGAGGGAGGTGGGAGGGGGGATCAGGATGGGGAATAAGTGTAACTCTATGGCTGATTCGTGTCAATGTATGACAAAACCCACTGAAATGTGAAGTATTTGGCCTCCAACTAATAAAATAAAATTAAAAAAAAAAAAAAAAGGTCTGAGTTCCCAAGAATTTATGCTTTCAAACCGTGGTGCTAGAGAAGACTCTTGAGAGTCCCTTGGACAGCAAAGAAATCCAACCAATCAATCCTAAAGGAAAACAGTCCTGAATATTCACTAGAAGGACTGATGCTGAAGCTGAAGCTCCAATATTCTGGCCACATGATAGGAAGACCCAACTCACTAGAAAGGAATCTGATGCTGGGAAAGATTGAGAGTGCAAGGAGAATGGGAGCACAGAGGATGAGATGGTTGGATGGCATCATTGCCTCAACGGACATGAGCTTGAGAAAACTCCAGGAATTAGTGAAGGACAGGGAAATCTGGCATGCTACAGTCCATGGTGTCACAAAGAATTGGACATGACTTAGCAACTGAATTAAAAACACAGTATACTTCTGTTCCCAAAAAATATTTATAAGCATGCCACCTCCACACCACATTTCACAGCAAAGCACACACAATATTTTATACATAATCCCATTTCTCTATTTTCCCCCTTAACACCAAACTTCTCAAAAAAATCTACTTGCCTAATCTTTTTCCTACCAAACATTCCCTCTTAAACCCCATGACACTCAGCTACATTCTCAAGATCTATAAACCACCTTCCTCAATGATACCAAAATCTTCCTAAATTGCCAAATTCAGTAGGCTTTATTTACTCAGTCATGATTTTATTTGGTTTTTCTGAAACTTTGTTATGCCTATCTCCTTCTTGCAACTCTCTTCTTAGCACTCTCTGGCATTACACTATTGTGATCCTCTTCCTGTCATTTCAGCCCATTTTTAATCTCTCTCTCTCACTGGCTTTCCCCCTCTCATTTTGCATTTTAATCAGGGCTCCAACCTGTGCCTTCTGTTATTTTCGTATTAGTCGCTCACTAGGACATTATCCACTCCACAGGTCTAACAATCACTTTTATGAAGATGTGCAAGAAAATACTGAATTATAATTCCGAAGAAAGGGAACATATCTAAATCATCAATCTAATTTCCACGGTGTCTTGCACTTAATGGGTGTCTGTATATATACATGTTCAATGCATGTATACATATATATGCATATATGTGTGTGTGTGTATATATATATGTAATGAACAAATTATTTCTTTCATCTACCTTTTCCAAATATTAACAACATTATGTTTAGGCACAGAATAATTACTAACTTTAAAACAAATGCTTGGAAATTACTGTTCTTCCTCTTAAAGGGCTCATGAGCTCAGATGGTTGATGAACTGTGAGTTGGACAACCAGGAGTGTATAAAGGGAGTGAGCAATGGGGAGACAGGAGGAAGTAGAGGCAGGAAGGAAACACTGCAGAGCAGCACATGGGTTATTTGGCTACAAGTGGTACCACAGAGGCAGAGGATGAGAGAGTTCAACTAGAGAAGAGAAGGAAGGGAAAAAACCATGTGCTCATGGGTCCCATCCCTTGATCTCCTTTTCCAAATGTTCACACATGTCTCAGTATGTCACATTCAGATATAAAGACTATTCAGATATTCAGATTTTTTTAAGAAATTGTTTTTATCAGTATGGAAATTAAAGCTCTGAAACTTTATTTCATTTGCATCTTTGAGCACAACCCTGAGAGCCTGCTGGAGCAGAAGGAACAGAAGAAAGTCCTCTCGCTGAGACTCATCTCCCTGCCCCTCCTGCCCAGGTCACAGCGTATCCCCAAGCATTTCCAGGGTTGCCTGGTAGCAGCTCAGCTGTCCTATCTGTAGGCATCTGGGGGCCCAGGTGCTCAGAGCTGGAAGTTTCTACAGGCTTCACTTAGAGGATGCTATACTGGGTGAGTATGCCTTTTAATCTCTTTATCTCCTGTGGCAGGGCTTTATGTGCCTCACTGCAGCTCTCCAGTGTCTCAAACTCCAGGTAGTTGGCACCTCCTTCCTGCTGTGCCAATTTGTTTGGTTCTAAGGTCTTCAAATAACCAGGACGTAACCACAATCAGATATTGCTATCTCATTTCAAAAGGCCACTGATGCACCCCAGATACATCTGCACAATTTCCCGAAAACTCTCTCACCATCGTTGGTCAAAATATTTAGTTCAGTTTTGCCTTCAGAATAGTGAGAAATGGTTATAAAGAAGAGTAGTAAATCAGCATTGCAAGGGAGTTATTCAAAAGGTTAATTACCATATGAGCAGAGACGGGTGGGGAAAAAACTTAAAAAAAAAAAAAGAGACATCTAGACTGCTAATCAGCCCTTTCTTAATCCTCAGGCTCTCTCATGCTTAAATTTATGTTAGGAGGGAGAAGAAGGAATTCTTGAGAGGAGGGGCAGTCAGGCTATTTATTTGAACATTTAATAAAATCTCATTATATTTCCTTCCTAACCCTGCATTATTAGGAGCAAAATGGTACATTTGGAGATCATTTAGGTATAAATGCCTGCAACCTTCCTATCAGACCTGATGACTTTCTTTTACTTTCTTTCTCACTTTCCCTTTTTGTCACTGTGACCAATTATGTTGAGACACAATTTTTCAACCAGGCAATCTAGCACTGGCATCAGGGAACCCACAATAGCCTGGCTGGAGACCCCCTCAGCCTCTAACATCATTATATTTTGGCAGAGTCATTATGACACTAAAAACTGGGAAAAATATCACTATTCAGGGGAAAGAGAAACACACAAAAAAGCAAAACAAACCCCCCCATTTAGATAAGCCTACCATTATAACACGAATCCAAAAGAGGAAGCCTACATAATTTCAAAGTGAAAGTGAAAGTCGCTCAGTGGTGCAACTCTCTGCAATCCTGTGGACTATATAGTCCATGAAATTCTCCAGGCCAGAATACTGGAGTGGGTAGCCGTTTCCTTTTCCAGGGGATCTTCCCAACCCAGGGATTGAATGCAGGTCTCCCGCATTGCAGGGAGATTCTTTACCAGCTGAGCCACTAGGCAAGACCAATAAAGTTAAGGTTAATTCTTGAAATTAGGATGAATAATCAAAGAATGAAAGAGGCCAACTGTGTTTCAAATTACTGGGTCAGATCCAGTCTTTCCCTGGGATCCATATAAATATTGCCTTACATGTCGGTTAATGTGCTAGTGAGAGATACAGTTCACAATCTGTACTGTGGTTTAGTTTAGAGACTGCCAATTGCATCTGGGGTACTTTTCATCTGTATTTTAAAACTCAATCTGTGACCACAAAAGAGTTAAATGTCCTACACTCCTGGTTGCAGTTTTCAGTATCTTTTGGGTCTGTGCTTCTTTTTGCAGCCTCAGAGGCTGTATTCAGAGTAATGAGAAGTGCTTTCTCAATGTTCCAAGTCTAAGAGTCCTTGGAAAATGACTTACCTCGGTAATTCACAGAATTTATTTTCAGTACATATGCACCCAATACCACAAGCTATAATTTAACAATATTCCCTTATGCATACCACACAGATACACACACACACACACAAACACACACACACAACTTGCAACTGAGAGGCTGTTTAATTGTTTGACAGAGGAAATGTGCTGGTGTCCGTCTAGGGGTAAAAAGTGTTTTTAATTCACATTCCAACTAACTCAAACCTAAGTCAAGGAAAAAGAATAGGAAAAGGAAAAAAAAAAAAAAAAAAATTAAGCAGAGCCCAGTGCTGTTGGCCTAAGCCCAGAATCCTCAGATTATAAAAAGGGTGAGCTGGGGCAGAGCACAGTCATTTCTGGCCTAATAAGTAAGGCTGGCAGCCAGCATTATGCAAAGCTCATTGGAAAGAAGCAAAGCCCCCTTGGCAAAACAGTGATAAAGAATTAGAATTTTCTGGAAATAGTAATAAGACCTCAATACAAAGACCTGACCAATCCCAGCACATACAGCAGCGGACAAGGAGAAAGTGGACCATACCAAAGAAGATATGCAGAACTAAAATATAGAATGAATACAGAATCAACTAGAAGGGCAGTTAACCTTTTGCCTGTTTTTGTGAGTGTTAAACAGTGTCTGTAATTAGCAGCATGTTTAAACTAACTCACTCCAGTATTCTTGCCTGGAGAATTCCACGGACAGAAGAGCCTGGTGGGTTACAGTCCATGGGGTCACAAAGAGTCGGACACGACTGAGTGACTAACACTGCTGCTGCTGCTGTTAAATCACTTCAGTCGTGTCCGACTCTGTGTGACCCCATAGACAGCAGTCCACCAGGCTACCCTGTCCCTGGGATTCTCCAGGCAAGAATACTGGAGTGGGTTGCCATTTCCTTCTCCAATGCATGAAAGTGAAAAATGAAAGTGAGGTCGCTCAGTCGTGTCTGACTCTTAGCGACCCCATGGACTGCAGCCTACCAGGCTCCTCCGTCCATGGGATTTTCACTAACACTTTAAATTATCTGCATGATAACTGCAGGCATTTCTATGATATGTGTATGCTTAGGCTTTCTCAACTACTCTATGTGTTGCTGTCATGAAGCCTTTAAAGTATGCTTTCAGGTTTTTTTATACACAGACACTGGTGATGGCTAGAACTCTGTCAATCTCAGTAGAGATTCTGGCGTCCCAAGCCAAAAATAATTATGCTTTGTGTGTGTTTATGTATGCACATGCATGTGGAATTGCTAGAAGGAAGGAAGGGGGCAGACCAGGAAAGAACATCCCATGATGATACTTCCTGTAAACTTCACTATGAAAAACAGCCTTCTTACTACATCTTAGTATTGATCATTTAGCAAATAACTCTTTAAAACTCAAGCTGATAGATCCCTCAGGTGTATCAAAAGTTCAAGACAGCACTACTGTTTAGAGAAATTATAGTCTGATCTTACTCACAAAAATTAGAAGAAAAAAAAACTGCAAAAGCAAAGGATAACTTACAAGGTTATAACCAATTCAGGAAGTTTTATTGATTTCCTACACTATTCGAGTTACAGGGGAATAATTGTACAAGATAGGCTTCACACTCTAAGGAAGCTAGCAACATTATTGAGGATATCGGAGGAGACACATCCAACCATAAAATGAATTGAAGAGGGAAAGAGATTGGAAAAAGGAAAGAAGTACAGGAAGATGGATTCAGTGTGGTACCAATGAGAGTCATTGAAGGCTTGTGAGTAGGGTAAGAACGTAATGAAAAGGGTTTAGGAAGATTAATATGGAAGGCCAGTTAAGAGATAATCACTAAAATAGGCAAGACGTGCTTGTGTCAAGGGCCTTCTCCTCCTGATCAATCAACCAGCCAAGTCTGAAGTGTGCAGACTTGAAGTGGAGCCTCAGTCTAATGCTGTACTTGTTCTTAACAAAAGCCAATCTTGGTCCTCTTCTTCCTTCCTTCCTTCCTTCCTTCCTGTGTGATCTATTGTAATGCTTTTCCCTTCCAGGTTAACACCTCAAAATACAACAGTAGAGAACTCATTGTGTTAAACTGGCAATTGTGGGGATGGGGGAGTCCTGTCAATTATATAGGAGCCCATAAAAGTGCAGATACTTTAAAACAAAATGAAATTGGAGGCATATAAGAAATCCTTAGGGTTGCAGGCTCTGTTTTTTGTTTTGTTTTTTTTTTTTTAATTTCTAGATCCTGGCATACACCTTGGAACATCATCATCAGTTCATTTCAGTTCAGTTGCTCAGTTGTGTCCAAATCTTTGTGACCCCATGGACCACAGCACACAAGGCCTCCCTGTCCATCACCACTCCCAGAGTTTACCCAAACTCATGTTCATTGAGTGGGTGATGCCATCCAACCATCTCATCCTCTGTCGTCCCCTTCTCCTCCTGCCTTCAGTCTTTCCCAGCATCAGGGTCTTTTCAAATAAGTCAGCTCTTTGCATCAGGTGGCCAGACATCATAAGTATTATAAAATATACTTGTGGTATTGAACTGGATCAGTTATATTCAGAGAATAAAAAAGAAATATGTTAGCATGGAGTACTTATTGACAGACCTGTAAAAAGATTAATTTCTCTTTTATCAGAATATGTTAGACTGTTTTGAACTCAGAAAAACCTCAGAAACTATTTATGGTAAATTCTTCATTTGATCCTTAGAAGCTACCTATGGAGCTGGTCAAAGGAACTGCATCTCTATTTTCTAAATGGAGAAACGAAGACTCAAAGTTAAGTGACTGCCTCAAAAATGTAAAAGTGAAAGTGTTAGTTGCTCAGTCATGTCCAACTCTTTGCAACCCCATGAACTGTAACCTGCCAGGCTCCTCTGTCCATGGGATTCTCCAGGCAAGAATACTGGAGTAGGTAGCCATTCCCTTCTCCCAGGGAGAGTTAGACTGGAACTCAGCCACCTTTTGTGTCTAATACTTTTTCTCTACCTCATGATCTTTTCACATAATGCTTTGGACAGTACACTATTAAGACTGTTTAAGACTTAGGAGAGTCTGAAAGAATGTAAAAGATACAAGACTGTTTGGATTGTAATATATTCCTTTTTAAAACTGAAGCATAGTTGATGTGCAATATTATATAAGTTACAAGTATACAACATAGTGATTTGCAACTTTTATACTCCATTTATAGGTATTATAAAATATTGGCTAAATTCTGTGTTATACAGTATACCCTTGTAGCTTATTTTGTACATAACAGTTTGTTATGTACATGTTATGTACATATATATGTATGCATTCTGAAATTCCTAAAACAAGATTTGGTTTTAGGGTTACAGTTCATATCTGCAAACATATAGATAAAATTTTCAAGAGATTTATATCCCTACATTTTGACAACACCTTCTAGGAAATATTTAGGTTATCTATGGAAGCATCCTATGTCTCCTATAAGTCCTTTCTTCTTTTTTTTTTTAAGCTTGCTTTTCCCATTTTCTGTACACCCTCCCTCATGATTGCATCTCCTTTGAAAAATTACTTCTATTAAACTAAATTTCTCTGTCACTGCAAAAGACATAAAATTAAAAACTATCTGTCTTTAATCATGCCAGGCTTATTTCTTGTCTCCCGGGCTCCATTTATCAATAATTAATATATAAAGAAGACTGAAATCCATTTCAATTTCAAAGGCCTCAAAGTTTCGCTGATTAATAAAAAACTGTGCTCACAAAGATGGACGGACATGCCATGGTGAAATGATGGAGGGCAGAGCATCAGCAGGGAATAGATCTGTGGGGCCACATGTGCCACACAGCCTGCCTAGATGAGAAATAAGCCACATGCACATGGAGGAACCATTCCACAGGGCTGCCACCCACCAAGCCTGACATCTCTATATGAGAATCCCTGGCTGCAATTATCATCTTGCTCTATTCCATTTACCTCTCTATCTAGAATCTTATAAAAACAATAAAAGGGTGAACTTGTATCTAATAATATATTCTCTAGAATTACAAAAGCATCGGATTTACCGTGCAATTAGTGTACATGTTATTATACAATTGACCTTTGAACAAGAAGGGTTTGAACTGCATGGGTCCACTTATACATGGAAATCTTTCAATAGTAAATACTTTTTCACTACATGGTCCATGCTTGGTTGAATCTTCAGATTCAGAGGCGCCATGGAAACAAGATGGCCAACTGTAAGTTATACATAGATTAAACTCCACATCATTCAAGGGTCAACTGTACATGTAAAACTGTGATCCCATACTGTATGGGCTGATGAAGCCTACAGTGATGTGCTCTGAGAAAAAAAGGTGGGTCTTACTAGCTTTCTGGTCTACTGAGTGTGTGTCTCTTCCAGATCCCTTGACATCCACTTCTCATGCTACTTGCTGTCAGTATCTAGGGCTTCCATATCAAGGGAGTTCTAACTCTAATTGCAGGGAACTCAGATCATTCAAGTGTCCCAGTTCTACACAAGTGTGAGGTTTTCATGAAATGCTTCAGGTGTAACACTACATGGAACTGTTAATAGAGACTCTTCCCTCTCCTATTTTCACTTTCCACAACATAACCACAGCAGTTTATTCTCAGAATTCTGATCTCTCTGTCGAGAGGTTCACTTCCCAAGTGTCCCTGTGCTAAGTAACAATGGGAGAAATTCTTTCAGCCCTAGGATCTTTGATAGTATAAAGCAATTTCAAGTTGGAGAAATTTTCAGGGAAGCAAAATAGTACCTAGGTGAAAATGGATAGATGAATGTTGTGCAACTTAAAATCCTTTCTTTAGAGAAGTCCTAAAGAGAAATCTCCACACTCCTCACACAGATTCTTGGAGGAAGAGTATTTCACGTGCCTCACCGATTTTACCTCAGAACAGCTTGTTCTCATTTGGCTGCCACTTCAGACTTTAATTCCACATGAAAGGCTGTAAATGGTGGATGGGTTTTTCTTACTTCCTCCTTGATCAGTCTGAGGTTTTCTCCTCCTTTATTTCTACCACAGCCAGAATTCAGAATTCAGATTTACTGACTATGTTGCATGCAAAGCGGAAAAGTGAGAAAATAAGATATTTCAGGTTAAGATGTAGCCCTAATTTTACACGTGTGTGTGTGTGTGTGTGTGTGTTTTCTGTTTTCTTTGGAAATAGCCACAAACACAAAATATCTTTGGGCAGATAGATGGAAGCTTAAAGAACCAGTAACACTTTCTTTCCTATTAAGACTCAACAAGTTTATCAATAACCCTATGGTTATTGATAAAGATTTCATGACAATTTAGTTTACATGCATTTTGTTAACTATCTGACATAATCCTCTCATGAAATATTGTAATAAGTTTAGAAGGTGAAAGTGAAAGTCACTCAGTCATGTCTGACTCTTTGTGACCCCATGGATTATAGAGTCCATGGAATTCTCCAGGCCAGAATACTGGAGTGGGTAGTCTTTTCCTTTTCCAGGGGATCTTCCCAACCCAGGGATGGAACCCAGGTTTCCCACATTGCAGGCGGATTCTTTACCAGCTGAGCCACCAGGGAAGCAGTAAGCCTAGAAGCATGTACTATTCCTTCCAATCCCTTTTATAAGTGAGGCTCAGAAAGACTAAGTCATTTATCCACACATCTGCTGTTCATCATTGCAAAGCTGGGACTCGAACTCATGCAGTCAGACTCCAGAGCATGTATTCTTTGGCATCAATCTCTATGATCAAGTTATATTTCTATAAGGGTAGATAGAGCCAGACAAAAATCACACATTCTGTCCCTTCTATGCAAAACACTTCTCTGCACCTAGAGGGGCCACATTTCCCCAAATTAAAATCAAGGGGGAAGAGCATGACAGATGCCACAGTGAAAACAACAGAATCCACAGGACATTTTAATCAGTGATGTGGACAATAAGTCAGAACATTTTAAACCAAGACAGTTCTCTGTATTTACAGGATGTAGTCAAATCACAACACTGGCCGGTTTGAGGCTTTGTTCTGGTGACTATGTCAGCAGTCCCCAACCTTTTTCACAACAGGGACTGGTTTTGTGGAAGACAGTTTTTCCACAGACCAGGTGGGAGGATAGTCTGAGGATGTTTCAAGTGCATTACATTTACTGTGTGCTTTATTTTTATTATTACTACATCAGGTTCATCTCGGATCATCAGGCATTAGATCCCAGAGTTTGGGGACCCCTGGTATGTCCTCTTGATAGATACATGGGCACTACTCTTAGGATCTAAGGAGAAGTATGTAGATGCAGACTATTCAAGTACAACTGGTAAAGTGTAAAAGATGACTGCATGTGAGAGGTCTATTTTTTCCTCCTTCCTGCCATCCCTTCCCTCCTGCTTACACTGCGAAGATTGACCAATGCTATAAACACAAAGGCAACCCTACTTCCAAGACCCAAGAGAATCAACAGCAAACATGATGATATGTGAGTCAGTGATAACAAGTCTATAATTTCACAATTACATATTCTACAACCAAATGAGAATCAGCGTCATTAGGCCACAACAGCAAAAAATTAATTACTTCAACAATTTTTTAAAAATCCACCTTGTTTTATTCAAAGCAAATATCCTGGGACATAACACTATGTCATTTGATAATTACTATGGAACAATAGAGGAATAGGTCATGATTAGGGTCTCGCAATCACATTTTGCCTTCTAATTATGACAGAGCTCTCAGGGAAACACAGCAAGCAGTGCACCCTGCTGTTACACCATGGCAATAACACTCATTACCCCAGTAAATGCTATGGAAATGCACAACACACAGGGGCCTCCCTGCTGCAAGGCTTTGGCAGAATCACTCATTAGATTGGGAAGTATCACTCAATCGTCTTTAATTACTTCCAAAATAATGTGATAACCTGTCCACTGCTCCCGTGCAGTGATATCACTCATTACCTTCCCACCTTTTTTTTTTTTTAACTTACTAAGGAAACCTGCAGTAACCTTATTATAGCAATGATGTATTGTAACTTACACGAATTTAATCACATAGACTTTTGTACTTTTAGACTTATAAATACGCAGACTCCCTACGTGAAATGAGCATAGAGAAAAATATGCAGAACTACTGATATCTTTCTGGTAAAACCCCCTTTTTCCTGTTACTAAACTGTGGCAACACTGTTGTAATCCTTCCCTTTTATCCTGGAAATGAGAGTGATAATTGCACCGTAGCCCTGTGGAATCCAGGGGACTTGTAATTATATCCAGTTACCAAGGAACACAGCAATTTCAAACCTATTACCCGCAGGTATCATTTATGTTTATTGCCCTCTTTATGAAGCAACCACTTTTACTCTGAATTCCAAGTGGCAAGATGCTTCAGGAAGGTGCCTGTACAATGGAGAGGTGACAGGAGATAAAAAGCATGTCTGTTCCTTCTCAGAAGTTTGGGTCTGACCTTTACCAGAGAGGATTTTTCCAGGCTGTTTTTAAATGGAAGACAAACAAAAAACAGCCTTTGGTCTGGGGCTGTTTCCTAGTTCAGTGTGAAGAGAAGTCTCAAAATGTGGGGGTTTTGTGTTGGAAACTTCACACGTCCCACCACATGCTGCAAGTACCTACATTCAGAGCAAACTAATTCTTGAGCATGACTTGCCCTGGCATGTGTATTAATGGCTTTCAGAATAACAGAGAAATCATTAAGCCTAGGTGCAACTGCTTTCAAAGGAAAGAAGAAAATAACTTCTCTGTCAATGTATTTATCACTTTGGCTTGAACATTCCAAAAAATCCGTACTCAGGGAGGTTTTCATTACTCCATTCACATTCTAAACGAGGGAGTGACGGATCTGTGTTTCCCTCTCCTGTGTCAAGAGCTGGAGTTGATTTGTAAAGTTACAATTTCATAAGGAAGACCAAGTCCTAGGTTTAGAATAGTCATATTGAATATGTACTGAATATTTAAGTCAAGTGCCACTTAGCTGTAATAATTACTCAAAGATAACATTGTAAACTCTGCTGTGCAAAAAAAAAAAAAAAAAAAAGATAACATTGTTAGTTCTAGTTACAGATGAGGAAACCAAGGCTCAGAGAGGCTAAGAAGCATGTGCTAGAGATGAAGCAGCTAAAAGCAGTGCAGTCACATTTGCTCTCAGCTCCTTAAAGCCCCAAAGCTTGCTCTTTACTATCAGACTACTTCCGCCATCTGCCTTTAGGTCTATTTCTATTGGCTTTTCGTTCTACAGTGCTTCCTAACCAACCCAGAAAACTGGTTCAGAATGTTCAAATAGTGAAAAAATGTCCTCATAAAATTGATCTTTCTTTTAGGTGAGAGAGACTCAGGGTACTTTTAAGCCACACTATTAGTAGTGGTTGTCTGTCTGCTCCTTTTCCCTGTATTAACAGCCACTTGAAGAAATATGAAGGTTACATCTTTGCTCAAAACTGGGGTGTTGGTCTTATTCATCATCCATAGCCTTCTCTAGAAGGCCAATACAAAAAAAAAAAAAAAAAGAAGAAGGAGAGAGAGAGAAAAGAATAAAGAAGAAGATATAAAAAAAGAGCTTCTAAAAGTTGAATTTCAAAGTCTATTACCAAATTCAAGTATGGAAGTTGAAAAAAAGGGCAAGATCTTTTGCTTGTTCAATTAATTAAAGATCAAATATCCATTTTTTTAATAGGATAACTTTTTTATGTCATTTTATTTTCCATAATTTCACATTTGTTATAATAGTATTTTTTTGGTAATCATTTTTTTTTTTTTGCTTCAATAAACAAAATAGTTCAATTTCAGAATGACCACTCGATTTCTTAAAGCACAGGTAGAAAAGTAAATCTAATTCATTTTAATAGAGAAGAACCACCACAAATGTGTACATATTATACACATTTGTCTGGAATCTATTGAGGTTAGTTAAAAAAAAAATGTATAGTTGCTGGGTTACACACCTAAAAGTTATTTTAAAACACTTCTATGCAAAACATTTGTTGCATGTGTAATATGTTTGACAATGAAGAAATTATTTTTCTGATGTTTCTCCAGAGTGAGATTATATAAAGATTTCAAACCTACCAAAGTGTCTTGAGCTTACCCAGGGAGTGTAGGTTGTTATAGCAGGTCATTCACTGGGACTTGAACCACAGGCATTTTGAAAGCAGGGCTTGACACTCAATGGTGGATTTCATGGATGCCAAATCACCAGGCAGAGAGCAAGTCCTATGCTTGGAGAGGGCTGCATTTATTCCTGGTCAGGTCACAGACAATAGGTCACCAGGCAAATGTCTCATTATCCCCTAGGGTAAATAAACCTGAATCTCCTAAGAAGACATGTCCCTATTTTTCTGAGAAGGCTATTACTCAAAGTAGTCAAGAAAAGCAGCTATCTCCTTGTTATTTAAACACTGCCATTGTAGAGAGGAGCTATTTCACTCAGAGTAAGAAAACTTGCTTGAACTCCAGAACTAGTATCTCCTGGCCAAAGGCACTTTACATCTCTAGGCACCGTGGCTTCATCCACAGACGATAAAAATATCTTGACTACCAAAAATTCTGAGTCTATATTAGACAAAGGAATGAGGCCTATAATTCAAATTTTGCCTGGAAAAATATATTTATCTGACACGTAAAAAGTTTGCTTTTTGTTCCTTCCTGTAGTATATATGAACTTATACCAGACTACTTCTTTGAGTTTAGTTAAGTGATTAACTTATATTTTGGTTTGGATGCTTGATTCTCTGAAAACAAAGCTGATTTCAGTCTGTAACACTTTGATTCCAAATGTCACATATCTGATTCCTGAAAGTGTTTCAGTTTTCATTTTAAGATGAGAGCTGGTGTTAAGTATCTCTTTTCTCCACACCACGTTCCACACTCTGTCCCCCTGAAGCCACCATTCTCACTTTTTAAAGTTAACTATGGCACATTTGGAAGCTCACCAATTTCCTACAATAATTTTGAGATCATCAGGGCAATCTAAATACTAATAGCTTGGGGCTAGATGCTTAGCGTTATGTCCACAGGGCACAAAGTCATTAGCTCATTAAATTTTGCTTTAATTAATGCTGGCATAACTTTGTAAAGAAGATACACTCTGGTTTACAGTGAAGCTTGCTGCCTAGAATATATTTGCCCTTTCTTCATCCACAGCATTTGTCCTTGTGATTCATTATAGTTTGCTTTTAACATAAATCAGACAATCAAGTGAGAAGTGGAGAATTCAGTTGCTTAGTTGAATTTCATAAGTATATTTTAAAACACTGTCACTTCCAACATTACACCACCATCAAATCAAATCAACAAACAAAAACTTGCATACAATAAGAAATGAACACCCAAATAATAGAAAGTTGATTCTATTTCTAATAGTCTACACTGCAGGACAAAGTAACAATTAACATGTGTGTAGAGTTCACAGTCTCAAGTGCTATCTCACTCAATTCTTATCCTGCTTTTATAAGATAGAGTATAATGTGCCCATTTTGAAGACAAGAAGATTGTGGTTCAGATGAATTAAGTAACTTGTCTAACTATGCAAATAAGGAGGTATAATATGAATACAATATGACTTCAACTCTGAATATGAACCTAGACACTCGTGTGGAGAGTAGATTAATGGAAGTTATCTGAATTGTATTTGGTGAAAAGAAACATAAAATGCTTTGATATAAAGACCTAGGACTATTCCCAAATCTAATATTTCATAGTCTCTTCAAGTGACTAGCAGGTATTAGTGATTATTTTCTGAAGTCTTGAGGGCTTCCCAAGAGTGAGTACTCAAAAATTTTTTCTTGATTTTGGAAAAATTATATATTTTCTTTCATTTCTTTATTACTTTCCCAATATAGTGTCCTATTAATTTTACTAAATGTATAGACAGGTAAAAATGCTTGTTCTACATATAGTGGGTACACAGAGATCTTGAATAGAACTTCCCCAACTTAGGATGAGGTTATGTCCCTTAATAGTCATTGTAAATCAAAAATATTATAAGTTGAAAATGCACTGCATACATTTAAATTACTAAACATCACTGTTTAGCCTTGGCTACCTTCAAGTTGTTCTGAACACTTTTGTTAGCCTATAGTTGGGCAAAATCATCTGAGATAAACCTTATTTTACAATCAAGTGTTGACTATCCTTATTAAGTACTTTCAGTGCTACTGAAAGTGAGAAATAGAAGGGTTGTATGGGTACTGAATGATTGCAAGTGTTCTTTATCTTGTGATGGCATGGCCAACTAGGAGCTGTGGCTGGCTGCTGCTACCCAGAATTAGGAGAAAATATTGTAAAGCATATCATCAGTCCAGGCAAAAATAAAAATTCAAAATCCCAGGTATGATTTCTACTGAATGCTTCTCTCTTTCACACCACCATAAAGTCAAATAATCTTAAGTCAAACCATTGCAAACTGGAGATCATTTGTAGGTTTCACAAATAGACAACTATTATATATGTATAGTATGGAGAAGGGCATGGCAACCCACTCGAGTATTCTTGCCTACAGAATCCCACAGACAGAGGAGCCTGGTGGGCTGCAGCCCATGGGGTCACAAAGAGTCAGACATGACTTAGTAACTAATCAACAACAAAAAATGTAAGTATGGTATAATGATTTACTCTGTCAAATCATTATATTACCTAATGTAATAATAACGTGGCTTTTAACAGTCGTCTCCATTTTCACTTCATTTGAAGCTGAAACTATTATTTTCAGATTTCTCAGAATTAAAGAAAGCAAACCTTTGTCTGTCTTCCATCTTATCAGCTACAGTCAAATATCCAGTGCACACAATTCTGGCCTATTTTTCAACCCCATTGAAACCAGGATGATTGCCTGTAAAGAGTCTCTCTTTCATTACAAAAGGCAGATGCCCAAGAGAGACAAACACCCTCACACTAGATATGTTCAGTCAGTTCAGTTCAGTCACTCAGTCATGTCCGATTCTTTGCGATCCCATGAACCACAGCACGCCAGGCATCCCTGTCCATCACCAACTACCGAAGTCCACTCAAACTCATGTCAATTGAGTCCATGATGCCACCCAACCATCTCATCCTCTGTCATCCCCTTCTCCTCCCACCTTCAATCTTTCCCAGCATCAGGGTCTTTTCAAATGAGTCAGTTCTGTGCATTAGGTGGCCAAAGTATTGGAGTTTCAGCTTCTACATCAGTCCTTTCAAGGAACACCAGGACTGATCTCCTTTAGGATGGACTAGTTGGATCTCCTTGCAGTGCAAGAGACTCTCAAGAGTCTTCTCCAACTCCATAGTTCAAAAGCATCAATTATTTGGCGCTTAGCTTTCTTCACATACATACATGACTACTAGACATGCTAAAAATATGTAAAAGGAAAAGATAGGTTGGAAATGAGATGTGGAATAAAAATGCACAGACAAATGCAAAAACTGGGGAAGATAAGTTTATAGTTAAGGTCAAAGGAAAAAAAAAAACGCCTTTGACTGTGGCAAATGATATTTGTGTGAGAAGACAATTATAAAGCAATGTGCATCTCTGAAGGAATTTAATACTTTGGTATAAAATTGGTGTCTAGAAAATGAAGTTATGGCTTAAGAGCAATGAACTGCAAATAGTAAAAAAAAAAAAAAAAAAAGAATATGTTACATTAGAAAGACATTTCATGATATTTTACCACGACACTCATGGAATCATTTTTAATGGGGGGAAAAAAAAACAAAAATGGAAAAGCATGTAGCATTTCATGAACTCTAGCTTAAATTCTCAGAAATACCTATGACAGCTGATGTCTTCCATGTTCTATATATGGCAGATCCCTCTGATTTGTCAGACCTCAGATACTCAGAGGATGCCCTCACTGTGGCACTAAGTAGAACTTGTCCCTGCTTTTTATACCTGGAGGTCTCACTATCTATACATGCTCCTGCCAGATAGACAACAGGATCAGAGTTACAAGTGACAATAGAAGCTTCGTACAGTGTTATAATAGATGTCTGAGATTAGGAGAAAGGCAGAAAAGAAGAAAGCAAAGGCTCTGGAAATTTGATGAGGGATTCTAGAAGGTAACACATTTTAATTAAGCTTTCTGCAAACCAGCGGGGAGAGAAAATTCAACCAGTATTTTCCTTTTTTTTCTAATCTATTTCTTCAGGGAACACACCTAGAAACTGTTTTGAGGGTGAGCTTTGATATATCTAAAGGACACAATTTGATTATGAACAGGCAGGAACTTGTGAAATATCAATTTTCATTATACCTGCCTTTGAAACACCTACAAAGGACCTTATAAAACTTTACAAAGCATCGTCTGTTTCAACCACTAGTCAGCTGGTATTTCAAGTGTTCTAAGTCACTACTGCTCAGGGATGCTAAGAAAGATTTGGATAAATCTACAGGGACAAATTCCTTTGCAATTTCTTCCACTAGCCATCTAGCCAACTTGTATCACCTGTACACATGCACGTATGCATGCACACACAGGCATGAATATGCATGCACAGCTATAGAATTCACACATAAACTCACACCTATAGAATGCACATAGTTCTGAGTTTACGTTCCAATTTATTTATCTGTTCAGTTCAGTTCAGTTGCGTCGGACTCTTTGCAACCCCATGGATTGCAGCATGCCAGGCCTCCCTGTCCATCACCAATTCCTGGAGTTTACTCAAACTCATGTCCATTGAGTTGGTGATGCCCATCCAATGATCTCATCCTCTGCTGTCCCCTTCTCCTCCTACCTTCAATCTTTCCCAGCATCAGAGTCTTTTCAAATGAGTCAGCTCTCCACATCAGGTGGCCAAAATATTGCAGTTTCAGCTTCAACATCAGTCCTTCCAATGAATATTCAGGATTGATTTACTTTAGGATAGACTGGTTGGATCTCCTTGCAGTCCAAGGGACTCTCAAGAGTCTTCTCCAACACCACAGTTCAAAAGCACTAATTCTTTGGCACTCAGCTTTCTTTATAGTCCAACTCTCACATTCATACATGACCACTGGAAAAACCATAGCCTTGACTAGACGGACTTTTGTTGACAAAGTAATGTCTCTGCTTTTTAATATGCTGTCTAGGCTGGTCATAGCTTTTCTTCCAAGGAGCAAGTGTCTTTTAATTTTATGGCTACAGTCACCACCTGCAGTGATTTTGGAGCCCCAAAAATAAAGTCTGCCACTGTTTCCCCATCTATTTCCCATGAAGTGATGGGGCCGGATGCCATGATCTTCATTTTCTGAATGTTGAGCTTTAAGCCAACTTTTTCACTCTCCTCTTTCACTTTCATCAAGAGGCTCTTTAGTTCTTCTTCACTTTCTGCCATAAGGTTGGTGTCATTTGCATATCTGAGGTTATGTATATTTCTCCCAACAATCTTGATTCCAGCTTGTGCTCCCTCCAGCACAGCGTTTCTCATGATGTACTCTGCATATAAATTAAATAAGCAAGGTGACAATATACAGCCTTGACATACTCCTTTTCTTATTTGGAGCCAGTCTGTTGTTCCATGTCCAGTTCTAACTGTTGCTTCCTGACCTGCATACAGATTTCTCAAGAGGCAGGTCAGGTAGTCTGGTATTTCCATCTCTTTCAGAATTCTCCACAGTTTATGGTGATCCACACAGTCAAAGGCTTTGGCACAGTCAATAAAGCAAAAATAGATGTTTTTCCGGAACTCTCTTGGTTTTTTGATGATCCAGCAGATGTTGGCACTTTGATCGCTGGTCCCTCTGCTTTTCTAAAATCAGCTTGAACATCTGGTACTTCACAGTTCACGTACTGTTGAAGCCTTCAGGATGTTGATAATAATCTTTATCTGTAGGATGTTGATAATAATATTGATTGCAGAATTACTGGTGATATATTTTGCAATGTGCTAAGTCACTTCAGTCATGTCTGACTATTTGTGACCCTATGGACTGTGATCCACCAGGCTCCTCTCTCCATGGGATTCTCCAGGCAAGAATACTGGACCAGTGAGTTGCCATGCCCTCCTCCAGGGGATCTTTCTGACCCAGGGATCGAACTGGTTCTCTTACATCTCCTGCACTGGCAGGTGGGTTCTTTACCACTAGCACCATGTAGGAATACTAATAAATTCTTTAGGATGCCGCAAATATAAGATGGACCTTTTGCTCCCAATTTGACTTGTATGATAAGACAGATAGATGCGCCCTCATTCCACTTTACCACTCCCATAAAAAGACTTTCTGGAGAAACCAGGGCAAGCTTCTAAGCACATCCAAAAATGGCTTGAGAGAGCACAGCAGGGTCCTCAGGTTAGAGTTTTCTGATGGGTAGGAAGAGGGCCTGTGGTGACAGTTGCCTTGCATAGGCTAGGGCTTGCTTGGTTTGAATCTCCTGCTCGTGTCAAAGGACGGAGTTCCCATGCTTTCTTACCAGTCTGCCCAAATGTGGGGCAGAAGGGTAAAGACAAGTAGTTGGGCTTGAAAGCTGTTAGCCATCAACCTAAAAAATGCAGTAAGTCTCATTATTAAAGCAAAGAAAGAATTCAGCACAGTACAACTTATAGATGCCCAATAAATGATAACTTTTCTTATCATTGTTCTTATAATTATCATGCCCATGTCTGCTTCCTGTTGCCTGTCTAGCATGATGAGAAAGGAATTTTAGGGCATGGATCTAAAAGGAAATCAGATTTGAGAGATGGCGTGACCCAAATATTATACCATGGTGTGAGTTACATTTAACATCATAGGTATGAAGTACAGTGGACTTGGATTCACTCCACCTGAGCTGAAATCTCAGCTCTGTTCCTAAGGAGCTACGTGATTTTCAACAGTGGCTTAGATGCTCTCAAACTTATCAGCTCAGTGCAAGTAACACCATCAGTTCCACTGGGTTGCTATGAATAGGAACAGAAAGATAGTAGAGGTGCCAGTATGCAGCACACTTCCCAGTACTTATTACATACTCAGTGAACAACAGTTGAATATGATTCCTAATATTACCTACCTAGCCACTCAACTTCTCTCAGATTAATTTCCTGCATTTATGATATAAGGATAAGAATGCTTACCTTACCTATCAGGCAAGAGTGCTATCATCAAGATCAAAAGGAGATTATGAATGCGATCAAGTACAAAAGGAGATTGTACTTTCTAAATGGAAATGTATATATTGATGGCAGACATTATTATTAAATACACTCTCTATCACTAAAGAGAAAGCACTAAAGAGAAAATGCTGAAGTATGAGTGTTAAGAGTCCTGACAGCACTCAAACACATATGATACCCTCATGGTCCCAAATTCAGGGAAGAATTCTTACATTAGGTTCACTTTTTAAAATATTTATTTATTTACCAAGATTTTTATTTCAACCCATAAATTATTTTGTTATGTACATATATACTGTGAAATGATTACCACAATCAAGTTCATTAACACATACATAAATTCCCTCCCTAATGAGCCTCCCTCCCACTCCCCCATCCCACTCCGCTAGGTCATCGCAGAGCACCAAGCTGAGCCCCCTAGGTTATACAGCAGCCTCCCTTTGGCTATCTATTTTATACATGGTAGTGTATAATGTCAATACTATTCTCTCAGTTTGTGCATCCTACACTCTCCTTCTTCCACTGTGTCCACAAGTCTGTTCCCTATCTCTGCATCTCTATTCCTGCCCTGTAAATGGTTCATCAATACCATCTTTCTAGATTCCATACATATGTGTTAATATACAATATTTGTTTTTCTCTTTCTGACTTACTCCATTCTGTATGAAGGTTCACTTTTCATTGCATACTGGCTAATCATATTATAGCTGAATGTTCTCCAAAGCCCTGGCATTTTCAAACAGGGCCAAGTAAGATACATTTGTTTAAGGATCCCACATATTCATTTCCTCTCAGCCAAGTATCTCCATCTGTTGGTTCTAGTTGATATTTGAGATAATGTGTTCCCAGGAACCATCCATATTAAAATCCTGACCTCAGTAAACAGACTCAGAAGATTCAAAAACTCAAGTTTTCATCAAAGGGGAATGAATGAAGAAGAATGAAAAAGGAAAGATTGCAATGAAAAGCAGGAAAGATAGGAAACAAAGACTTAAGTGGACAAAAGTTAGAAAAGTGCTTTGGAAAAAATCAAGAATGGTGAACACGGCTGAGAAACACCTATTGCACACATTAGATTCATTCCCAGATGTCCGAGTTATTACTTCAGCCTCTGGGAGGGGCCTAAACACACCTTTCCCTCTTTCCTTCTTTCCTTTCCCTTGTCTTCATGCCTTCATCTCTGAAATGAAACATCATTTCAGAGATATCCATGCCAGCTATGGATTGCCTTCTAGAACCATCACTCGTACCCAATTATCAGCCAGAGGCAACCCATATATGCTCTGCTATGGCCATGTTCTCTTCCTCAACAAACATGGTGCTCAGTGTCCTGGAGGGAAGTGAAGCACCATGGGAGCTTTCCCATCTTCACTGTTGCCCCAACAAAATAAGGGAATTTCTTTTTTGTTGGGGACTTTTACATCTCTCCTGTTTCTCATCTTACCCATGACTTTTCTCACTTCCTCTCTTTCACAGGTCTATTCAGACATTCTGGCAGTCACATGCTTATTTGTGCAAAGAAAATATTGGGTGCTTAAATTAACTACTCAGAATATATACTGCTTTATTCAGTTGTAAGAGGAAGATGTACTTATTTATCCTCATTCAAACTTAGTATTTGGAAACCCTGTGGAAACTTTGTAATGAAACTTTAGTCTTGACACAATGTTCTAGGCCTGAACTCACCAAGTCACAATTTTACTCAAGGATAAACCACATTCTGGCATTTTGCATTCACTTTTTCTTGTCTTATAAAAATTTGTTAATGTTGAAAATGTCCTTAATTACTTGGATATGTTCTGCCTTCCCAAATGGAGAAATTCCTTGGAGGGATAAATCCACCTTTTTCTTTCGTATTTCCACAAAGCACACATGATGCCTTCTGAGTCTGGTAGGTACGCAAGACACAGCGTCATCAGACTGATAAAATGACTGCTGACAGCACCGCGTTTGATGTTTCTTAGAAGTTAAATAAGATTCATATTTCAGCAAGGGCTTATTCCTCTGTAAATTACTGATTTAGAAACACAATTGACAACAGTAGAGCTCACCTGCCAAAACAACTTCAAATTAAACAGTAACTTTTGTTACAATATTTGGGAACCATTATCTGTAAAATACAACTGACACTGGCACAGGGTAGAAATGGTTTCAACAAGGCAAGAAAAGGCGTGTTGACTGACAGGAGCGTGCTCTGTTGCCTTGACAAACAAGTAAGAACCCAGCCACAATCTGTTGGATCTCAAAACTCACAAACCTGCCAGATTGTCATCTTTGTGCTGAATGCAAAATAACTACGGTGCCTAGAAATGATAAATTGTGGATGACTGGGGTGGGAAGCAACACATTTAATGTCTCTCCTTTTCACTCTGCAGGTTGCAACCATGAAATCTGCATTCCTACTAGGAGAGAAGAGTTTCCATTCTTAACTTTTGGTGGTAAGTGTCTCATTTCTCTATTCCTGAGTCATCTTACCTATGCCTTTTCTCCATAATCTATATTGGGTTCAGTTTGCTGATAATATTCATAGAGTAGGCTTCTGTGACTCCCAAAGGTCTGTAAAGTACCAATTTTTAGTTCTTTATTTTCTTATACCCTTCCCAAACGGGCTTTTCTATCTATCTATCATCATTGTTGTCATTTGAGGTATCAATGCTTTACTGAGCTTTTACACTGAGTCAGGTCCTATCCTAAAGACCTTACCCTGGGGGGTTGTTCTGAAGATAAAATGAAAAGGGTATTAAATGTATAAAGCACAATATAAATTTAAGTCTTCAAGGTATCAGTCCTGGGAAAGTAGACTCATTTTTAATTCTCTCCTTTATCTTGTCAAATCAAACAGCTATGAATAATCATTATTTTTTGAATAGCTATTTTTTCTCTTAAATTGACCATTATATAAAGGACAAAGGAATAAATCTTATATGAAAGTTAACCATCAAAATTCAAGTGATCATAGTTTCAATTTGTTTTCTTTTATCTGACTATTATCCTATACTTTCTTTCCCCTTTCCCTTCCTCCAAACATAACCACCACTCCCACCCTGCACACACACACTTACTGTCTTCTAATTGGTCATTTATAAAAGCTCATCACTGTCATATTAAAATCCAATATGTCACAAATCAAAACTATACTTTCTTGAAAAAAAATCTCAAACTCTTCCTATTTCTCTCTCACCACTGACTCCCAAGATGCACATCAAGCTGGTACTAGGGTTCACTACAACCCTGGGACCAGGGTATACTTTCAAAGCACATCCCTTTCTTCTGGGACCACACTTGGGATCAATTCAGAACAGGCTTCTTCTGTCCAGAATTCTTCTGTCTCCTCATCTATTCACAGGCTCTGCTCTATTCCTGAACTTATTCTTGTACTTTAGAGATCTTGAGGGAATAATTGTTATTTTAACAACATAGTTTAATCTACCTATACAGTGATTACTTCTCAACACATCCACTGCATATCTTTGCCCATTTTTCTGAATGCCGTCTCTGTAGAATGAAGAAGATATTTTCATTGTACATTATTCAGAATATATTTTCTAGGAAGCCTTTTTATTCCTTATGTAGGCAATTCTAAACAGCTCTTTATTTTCAGAGTCCTGCTTCAAATCTTTAACTTGAAATTCATCTTTTCTCCTATTTTCTTTTTTATCCTTATGTATCTCTATTGTCTGTCATGCGTTTAGTCTTTTATCTACCACAAATAGAAGTAGTTTCTTTAAAGAGCATGTTAGTTTCCCATCTCAAATGGAGAATCAATATATTATTATTTATTATGCTACTGTTAAGTCACTTCAGTCGTGTCCGACTCTGTGCGACCCCATCCCAGGGATTCTCCAGGCAAGAATACTGGAGTGGGTTGCCATTAATTTCTCCAATGCGTAAAAGTGAAAAGTGAAAGTGAAGTCGCTCAGTCATGTCTGACTCTTCACGACTCCATGGACTGCAGCCTACCAGGCTCCTCCATCCATGGCATTTTCCAGGCGAGAGTACTGGAGTGGGGTGCCCTTGCCTTCTCCGATTATAGCATTACAAAAACACAGAACTGAAATAGATATCAAGATACTAGGTAGGTATTGATAATAATGGCTGAAAGTAGTAAGTGGGGACATACTAGTGATGTTCAAACTGGTTGCCACATTTTTCTCAACACTTGGTAGGTTGTTGGCATTTCTGAGGGTGGAGGACACACAAGTCTAGGGGTGATAGCTCTTTCCTAATCCTTTAAGAATCTCTGCTACAGAGGAAACAAAGTAGCCCAATTCTGGAAATCTCAATATTTAGAGTAAGGGAAAGCATAATTTTGCAACACAATATACTGAGTACTGAGCTGAATATAACTTCATTCTTATTTTAAGAAGCTTTTAAGATGGTCATACAAATATCTCTCTTAGTAGCCTGTTTGCTATTGCAATCACTTTTATGTCAATGAGTCTTAACTGACTGGTTCTTAGAAGACACAAAAGACAACAGATCTGAATATTCTGTGTAGCAATTACTTATTTCAATTGGCCTAAGCATCTTCTCAGATATGCAGATGACACCACCCTTATGGCAAAAGCAAAGAAGATCTAAAGAGCCTCTGGATGAAACTGAAAGAGGAAAGTAAAAAAGCTGGCTTAAAACTCAGCATTCAAAAAACTAAGATCATGGCATCTGGTCTCATCACTTCATGGCATATAGATAGAGAAACAATAGAAACAGTGAAAGACTTTATTTTCTTGGGCACCAAAATCACTGTGGATGGTAACTGCAGCCATGAAATTAAAAGACACTTGCTCCTTGGAAGAAAAGCTATGAAAAACTAGACAGCTCATTAAAAAGCAGAGACATTACTTTGCTGACAAAGGTCCACATAGTCAAAGCTATGGGTTTTCCAGCAGTCATGTAGGTTGTGAGAGTTGAACTATAAAGAAGGCTATGCACCAAAGACTTGATGCTTTTGAACTGTGGTGTTGGAGAAAACTCTTGAGAGCTCCTTGGACTGCATGGAGATCAAAGCAGTCAATCCTAAAGGAAACCAACCCTGAATATTCATTGGAAGGATTGATGCTGAAGCTGAAACTCCAATATTTTGGCCACCTGATGAGAAAAGCTGACTCACTGGAAAAGACCCTAATTCTGGGAAAGATAGAATGCAGGAGGAGAAGGGGATGACAGAGGATGAGATGGTTGGATTGCATCACTGACTCAATGGACATGAGTTTGCACAAGCTCCGGGAGATGGTGAAGGACAGGGAAGCCTGGTGTGCTGCAGTCCATGGGTCACAAAGAGTTGAACACCACTGAGTGACTGAACAAAAAGAAAGGTATCTTCTAGTTTTCTTTTTCTTGGGGAAACATTCCAAATTTTTACCACTTCTCATAGTCTCTTTTCTCTATTTTTTTTTTTTTTTAAATCATGCTGTTTAGCAGCTATCTATATTGTAAATACCCTTTTGTATTTAAAAAAAAACAGATGGATTTTGGATACACATCTTTCTTTTATAGCTTCATACAAACTCTTTACAATCCATTGCATAATTCTATGGATATAAATAAGGAAAAATATGCCTAGGGGTGAAGTTGCTGTTGTTTTCCACTTCAGCCAATCTCCAACTTCTCTCTGAAACTGTCCAGCAGTAAGCCAGTCCCTATCAGCACTGGATGGGTCATGTAGTCACATTCTACTACATGGTCTTAAGTATAACGTTTGTTCTGCCAAAAGTGTAAATATCACTCCCCATACCCTAAACACAAATCTTAAAGCAATAAAAAAGAGGAAAAAAAAACCTTTCTTTTCTTTCTGAATGCAAGGTGATTTTTGCCAGCAGGGAATGAAAATTTCATAACAACTGCAGCAAAATTAAGCAGTGAGCAGAAAAAGTTGTCAAAATACTACAAGATATTCAGCTGAGAGCTACAAAGTATAATTGGTCTGATGAAGAAGAGAGAAGAGTAGTACTATCAAATTTCCCATGTTTGAGATTTGTTGTAGTTAAGCAGATTATGGGTCCAGAATCTGGGTTAAAAAAAAAAAAAAAAAATCAAAACGAGGACTTGAGGCTTATTTCTGGGACTCTGGCCATTATCATCCAGAACCTTCATGTCATCAAGCCATTTCACCCAGCAATGATCTTCAGATATGATTGGATGTGTTTAGAAATAAGTGCAGAGCTGAAATGTACATGAAGCCATGATAGTCATTCATTCTAAACATCAGTTCACTTCAATCCAGTTGCTCAGGCATGTCTGACTCTTTGTGACCCCATGAACTGCAGCAAGTCAGGTCTCCCTGTCCATCACCATCTCCCGGAGCTTGCACAAACTCATGTCCATTGAGTCAGTGATGCCATCCAACCATCTCATCCTCTGTCATCCCCTTCTCCTCCTGCCTTCAATCTTTCCCAGCATCAGGGGCTTTTCCAATGAGTCAGTTCTTTGCATCAGGTGGCCAAAGTATTGAAGTTTCAGCTTCAACATCAGTCCTTCCAATGAATATTCAGGACTGATTTCCTTTAGGATAGACTGATTGGATCTCCTTGCAGTCCAAGGGACTCTCAAGAGTCTTCTTCACCACCAAAGTTCAAAAACATCAATTCTTTTGTGCTCAGCTTTCTTTATAGTCCAACTCTCACATTCATACATGACTACTGGAAAAACCAAAGATTTGATTAGATGGAACTTTGTTGCCAAAGTGATGTCTCCGCTTTTTAATATGACGTCTAGATTGGTCATAGCTTTTCTTCCAAGGAGCAAAAGTCTCCTTTTTAATGGCTGCATTCACCATCTGAAGCAATGTTGAAGCCCAAGAAAATAAAGTCTCTCACTGTTTCCATTGTTTCCCTATCTACTTGCCATGAAGTTATGGGACTGGACGCCATGATCTTTGTTTTCTAAATGTTGAGTTTTAAGCCAACTTTCTCAATCTCCTCTTTCATGTTCATCAAAAGGCTCTTTAGTTCTTCTTCACTTTCGGCCATAAGGGTGGTGTCATCTGCGTATCTGAGGTTATTGATATTTCTCCCAGCAATCTTGATTCTAGTCTGTGCTTCATCCAGCCTGGCATTTTGCATGATGTTCTCTGTATACAAGTTAAATAGCAGGGTGACAATATACAGCCTTGACATACTCCTTTCCCGATTTGGAACCAGTCTATGGTTCCATGTCCAGTTCTAATTGTTGCTTCTTAACCTGCATATAGGGTTTGCAGGAAGTAGGTAAGGTGATCTGGTATTCCCATCTCTCGAAGAATTTTCCACACTTTGCTGTGATGCACACAAAGGCTTTGGTGTAGTCAATAAAACAGAAATAGATGTTTTTCTGGAACTCTCTTGCTTTTTCGATGATCCAACAGATGTTGGCAATTTGATCTCTCAATGGAGGGAGCCTGAGTTCCCATACATATGAATTTCCTGTGTGTGTATTAAACCAGGAAAGAACCCAAGCATGTTTGCATGAATTGTAATTGGTACATATGAAGTCATACTATGACTGTCCATATATTTGTCTCCCCACAAGAATGCATGTTCCTCAAGGACCAAGAACAAGTCCTTTCATTTCGTTTCCTTAGTCCCAACAAACACAATGTGACTGACTATTAAATGAATGGCTTTACAAGAAAAAGTGTGGCTTATACCTACATGTGCCATTATAACTTTGAGTGAAGTCTTTCATCTCTTTGTGCTCTGTGCTCGGTCACATGTCCTATTTCATGATACACTTAAATGGATTAAGAGGCATGCATGTTTGTGGTGCTTAAGGATTCAACTTTGACATCACATTTCCTTTAGAAGTTGATGATCAGATAAGTAAAACTGATCTTCAAAACAGATATGATCTGAATAGAAATGTACTTCATGTCTAAATGTATTTCCCTTTGTGTCTACTTTTAACACCTAAGCTTTTTCACCTATGCTGTAACATTCTTAAATAGGGTTATTTTACATGAGTAACTTTTATCTATGTTGATTCATCAGCTTTTCAGACTTGGAAGCAAGAAAAAGAAGCTAATTGACAGAGACTTTTATATACCAACTTTCACCTTAGAAATGAGAGTTTCCAAATACTCACAAGTGAAGATACCATAAACTTTAGTGACTTAATTAAGCAAGTGGTAAAAAGTCATACATCTGGGGGGGGGTGTTAATTATACAAGCAGGGGGATTATATGATTTTCAGCAAAGTGGTCAGAAAAGATTTAGGCTTACAACTAGATTCAAAATTCAATTCCTCCTTTGGATGGTATTTTCCTGTAGCTTACCCTTTATGTCATTTTTCTCATACAAAATAGTGACATTATTACATATTTTGAGAAAGTGTTGGGAGATTTTGTAAATCATCCAACATCACGCTGGCTTGTTCTCTCCCCATCTCAACTAATATATGAGAGAGACTGATAGAACTCTGTGGAGTCAACAACCATTATAATAATAGATGTTGCCATACAGGGCTGAGCCATAAAAACCATATACTGAGCTATTTTCTCTGATGTGTCTTTAACTCTATAGAGTACTATTTATGTTTATCATTTCTGAGCAAGCAATTATAACTACTGATTTTAAATAACCAAAGAAATAAATATCTCCATAGAAATTTAGTGAAATGTTACTTAGCAAGTGTCATTCATGTGTGTGTGTGTGTTTCTTTCTTTCTTTTTTTTTTAATCTTTGGAAAGAGCAACATATTTGCTTGCAAAGCGAGGAATGCTATGACTTACCAACAAGATCTGGTTGCCTTTTGCATGTTATTTGTTGTTACGGCAAGGGACGTTCTAAGAGTGACAAGAAAAGATAACATGGAAACATGAATAAGAAATAAAGCCAGTTGTTATGGCAACCAGTTCTTCCAGAATAAGGGGCTGAAGGAGCTCTCTCCTCAGTACCTTCTCCCTATTTCCCAGTTTTGAACTAAAGAAGACATATCCTTAGGCAGACACAAGGGTTATTAAAGACCCCCTTCAGCATACATATTTTTTGATCTCAGAAATTCTCATTTTTTGAGTGATACTTAGATTGTGGATGTATTGTTTTGTGATCTAAGCATTTTTTTATTGCATTCTTTGCAGTGGAGATGAATGTTGGTACTGATCAGATTCTAGAAGAATATGCCCTGGACTTCTGTCATTGCACTTTGGTGAGATGGAGCTAACAGTTAGTGATTAGTGCAGTGTGACAACAAATAACAGAATCCTGCTAGGCAGCTGGTATGGATCACAAGGGGTCAAGGCAAAGTTATGGCAGAATAATTGGATAAAGTATCTCTGAACCTGGGTTACAAGATTGAAGAAGCATGGTTTATACTTTCTAGGTTCCTACATTATCTGAGCTGTCTACAAGGCAGCATAGAGAACTGGGGTCAAAGGGTTAACGCTTCACAGTTTCTTGGGCACTACAGATAGGAATGTGGAAATAGCCCATGATAGCAGTGACCCCAACAGTGTCAGGGGAGTTCCATTTAATTTTATTTAGAGACATTGGGCCCTGGAGTTAAAGAACCTTGCTGAACTCTGAATGGGTCCTCTTTCCCATCCATATGCCATGGCAGCAGCAGCTTCTCTGTATTAATGGGAAAGTAGGGTCCCGAACTCAGATAGGTTAGAAATTGAAGCTTTCTGTTTCTTATCAGGGGTCCTTACAAACATTCTGCCAGGAGCTATGAAGCAGGCTTGACTTCTCATTGAGCAAACTAAGCTTCAACAACCTGTAAGCAGTCTCAAAGACGTTCCTCTTCTGCTGCTATAACAGTTGCTAGCTCATATCTTAGAAGAGAGCATGCTGCCCTAAGAAAGCCATGTTCACCATATCTAAGGATGGCTTCAGATGATGTCAGTTCACAATGCTGGGATTTCTCCCCCTATCCAGAGAGGGCATCATTCCAGGGTTCCTCATCCCCCTACCAGGGCTATCATGGTCCTCTGCTAGTACTCAATTCTGCTCCCTCATCCTGCACATGACAGAGAAAGGTGGGGTTGGGGGGGTAGTGGTGTTGTTACATTTTGTCATATGTTTCAGAAATAACCATATTTTCTCTCTACAGAATCACAACTAGGTTATCTGCCTAACAAAGCTCCCACCCTCCTCTGAGTCTGGGTATCAAATCTTTCTGTGATTTATTTCAACAGGCACTTCTTGAAGCACCTTTATATAATGGTATGAATCAAATGGACAGTCAATAAATATTGGATGATGATGGATAAAGTTTAAGCCACAGATTAAAGACTGTGTGCTGAACTGAAGGAAGTCAGTTTTTCTCTGGCACAATAAATAATAATTTCATTTTACGTACAGACTTCGGATGGTCAGATCATTCAACAGTAGAGCATAATTGAAACAAAATTCCCTCAGCGACCACTGACCACTGGTGAACTTTTAAACATACGATGCAGTTCAATGTGACTACAATAAGCAGGTAATGAAACACTGGCCTCTGACCTTCCATGGCTATTCATTTTAGCTCCTTTCTTGCTCCAGGAGACACATCTTTGGATATGTGTGTAGGCAACTATTCTCTTGGATTTTCTGGCAGTCATTTGCAATCAGTGGTCCTGTCAGACCCAGTGCTTCAGTTTCATAACTATAATTGGATTGTCTGACTTCCTATTCAATTGGTACATGATTCTTCTTATTTCTCTCTTTTTTTTTAAAAATCAATAAACAGTTTGTGGTGCCTTTAATAGAGAGAATCAGGTTTTACCATTTTATGGAGTTGACATTTTCAACATTTATCCCTCCAAAAGATCATCAAGTCTGTCAGAACCAATGCATAGGTTTTAAATTAATTGGATTGTCTGATTCCAGGGATGTACAATAATATGAATACATTTCATGGTGGAAATCAAAGGGCTATATCACAACTTCTTTGAACTATAATGCCCTGAACACTATGCTTAAGAATAGAAACATTTCTTTTTCTTTCCCTCCATTTGCAAATCCCCTGACTTATAATGAAGTTATAGAATTCATGAATTACTTTATGGTTAAGCCTGAGGCTGATGTTAAAATTACTAAAGCCCTATGGGTATGAACGTGTTAATACATTTAAATGTATATATAAAGTTCACATGTTTACACATATATATCAACTTTAAACACACATTCACACATGCATATGTGACCCAAAGACCTGGGTACTTCCATTTTTAAGAATAAATCACATTTGGGGCATTTCCGCAAATACTATGTGACTATATGGAACTTTGCTAAGAGATGAAGATGCAAAAATGAGTAAAACAGAGTAACTGCCACCAGAAGTCCTGAAGGATAGATGGTTTCTGCAAAATAATCAGTAAATCCACATCTTTTAGCTTATGGTTAACAGCTTGGTTCATTTTAGAATCAGGTTTGCACCACTGATTCTGTACTGACTTGAATAAAAATACATTTCAAAATACTATAGGGTTTCGACTTGGGGCTACTTGCTTAAAATCAGATTCATTCCACATGTCACTGCTATCTGTGAATATTCATTCTGCAGGAGACAGAAGTTTTTCCACTGGATAGAGATCATTATCAAATGTTTCCATCTTCCTCTGAAGCATTCACTATTAACTGCTGTTGGAAGCAGGATTCTAGACTGAGTGGGCCATTGGTTTGTTCTGGTAGGACAGTTCCTGGGTTTTAATGGGCATACACTGTTTGGAAGAAAAAGAAAAAAACTATCGAAGACAAACTTTAACGTTTGAGTAGCATTTAACTGATTAATCTAGCATGCAGAATTTACCATTTCATTTTTAAAAATTTAAATTCAATGCTAAACATGAATGCTTGAAGTTCAGGAGTACAAAAAGAAAAAAAAAAAAATGTCCAGATCATGATTTAAAAAATCCCCTTATCCAATTCCACTTGGAAGCCAGATTTGCACATTTTCAAGTAGCTTACTTATTGGGGTAGGAGTTGATTTAGAATAAGACTGTAAAGGGTAGCAGGCACTTTCAGGATTTCAACACAAGGAAGGGAAGCATGGATACTGATTGCTATTCTTTTTGGCTATAAGTGCTTTCAACCTCACTAGACCTCATTCATCTGTGTGGAGACTACGATTTGTCTGAGTCAGTTTAAAATCAATTACAGAGAAAATATTTTAACAAAGGCCTGAATTATCTGGACTTGATATTTATTTTAGAAAAATTCAATAGATATACTACTGAACTACACTGTTCCATACTATTTTATTATACTCATCTCCTACAGTTGAAAGAATGATAGATATTTTGTGTTATTTGATTCAACCATATGATATAATTATATTCTTAGGACAAAAATTGTCAAAGCCATGTCTCCCACATGGTGAAGGAGCTAGTGTGGAGCTGGAATGTTGGCAAGGATCTTCATATTTTATAAGATATTGCATGTAGTTCTGTGAGGAAAAAATTCCATGTGCAATAAATGTAAAGTTATAATACATTGTGAAGGAAACCCTCTTCATGATCTACTATAACCAGTTTTACAGTAAAAGCTGTGGAAAACTCTGCAACAAATTAACTTATTTAAGTGAATTCCTTAAGGAATGTTGTGTTGGACCATAAAGTATCTTTTCTGATCAAATGCCTATCTGCATTTTAGAGAATAGCAATGTTTCACGATTGCATGTAATACAGTCTGTGAAACTCTGCCCCAGGCCCAAAATTTCTTGAGGACCCAGCATTTTCTTGCCCTTAAATCTCCAAGGGTTAACACAGTGAAGGACCACACACGGGGTTAATTTTCCCAACCTAAAAAATGAAAGCTTTAGATACACAGTTTGTAATCTAGTTCTCATATGATGCATGCTGTTTTAAAGGAAATTATATCTCCCCTTCAGCGAACTGGTATTTCATAAAATAAGCTACGCACTTTGAGTTTGAATAAATTCAGATATTTTTCTTAGACTGCATTTCACAGCTGGGGGATAGCATTCTGAACAATGTGATATCCCCCATCCTAAAAGGTGTATGTCCGTCTTCTCATGTTAAACTTCCTATTTGTTCTATGTGTGTCTGTAGCAATGGTCTATGATTTTTGGGTATATTATACAGGTGTCTTTTATTTTTCTTTCCCTTAAATTATTTTTAAGCACACAATGTGGAAGCTTGCAGCCTGTGGCACTTCCATGAATATTATCTGAAAATATCAAGAAATCTGAATCTATCACCAACAGTGATTAGTTTCTTTATCCTGGTGGTGATAGTGACATTATTTAGACACAGTTGTAGAGCAAACAACAAACAGAGATACCTTCCTACAGACTCTAGTTTCTAGGCTACATTAATAACAGTGGTTTGAAATCACTACCACAGAAGGATTTTCAGTCTGTATTCTATTTGGCAAATACATGTGAACAGGGCTACAACTTATTTTTCCCTGTTTGGTCTTGGGAGTTGGGGTTGTCAGTCACGCTAGAGGTGAATTCTTCCTCCCACTGTTTTTCCTCCCAGTGTTTCTTCTACCACTTTTCTCCCTTTCCTCTGTCTTCCAACTCTCCCTCTGGATTGGTTTCCTCCTCTCAGAGTACGAGTATATTCAAGAATCTTCTATCTTGGGGGGAAAAAAAATCACCCTCCTCCTTTCACTGCTTTCTCCTGTTTTCTCTCTCCCTATCTCTCATGGAAAAGCTACTTGAATGAATGTTCTTTATTCCCTTCTTCACTTCCTCATCTCCCATTTGCTACTGAACCCAGGATATGTGTGCATGCTAAGTCACTTCTGTTGTGTCCAACTCTTTGTGATCCCATGGATTGCAGCCCACCAGACTCCTATGTCAAAGGGATTTTCCAGGCAAGAATACCGGAGTGGGTTGTCATGCCCTTCTCCAGGGGATCTTTGCCACCTAAGGATCGAACCCATGTCTCTTTATGTCTGCTGCATTGGCAGGCAGGTTCTTCACCACGAGTGCCACCTGGGAAGCCAGGACAACACTTACTAATCTCCCAGGAGAAGAGATTAAGAAGCCTTCCTTTTCTTTTCCTGCCTCTTGCTTTAGGTTTGGACGTGTACCCCACACGGGGCTCTGATTGTGCTTTAAACCCTACCCTTTATTGCAGAAATTACCACCCAATACTGTCATGTTTTTCATGTCTGCTTGTCTTTGTAAAAGGCAGAACCTATGTCTTAATTATCTTTGTATCCCCAACATCCAGCATAGTGCCTGGAGACAACTATAGGGACTTAATCATACCTATTATTAGCATGCAACTTTTTGGATCAGATTTCTAAAGCTAGCATGGAAGGAGAGAAATGAGAAAGCTCCCGATTTGCAAGTGTGCTTTGTGTTTTGTGCTGAAAGCCTCTGATAAATTCAACCGTGTGATTCAATTAACTTTCTAGTACTCAGGAGAGAGAATTATGGGTTCTGCCAACTTGCCATCGACTAATCTTAATTGTCTTTTGACCTATGCTAGTTGCATTGGGGGTAGGGGGATTATTGGTAATGTCACAGTTTAAAGTATTAACATTATACAGCATATAGATTATATAAAGGAGATTTGACCCCTTTTAGGAAAGGAAGTTAATAAAGTATAGGCAGTATGACTTCACTAATTAAACCAGTACCTCAGAATATTTTAATACAGAATTTTCCTCTAAGTCTTTGGGCCAAACTGAATGATATATTTAATGCTTCTTACTACAGAATCCTGCTTTATAATATATAAACAACATTTTTTTATCCTTCTACAGTTTGAGCAGTATTAATGAGCTAATGCATACATGCTGAGTAATTCTCAGATAAAAGTTTAACAAGTGCGTATACCAAGGTCTTCCAATGATAACCACCTTTCTACCAAATAACACAATCACACATTAACTGTAGGTCAGTAATTCTTACCCTTGCTCCTAAACTTTGACTACTCTGAGATGCCATTTGCAAAGAGTTCGCCTTTTTGATCCTTGAGTCATCCTAAGAAACATAAGTCCCTCAGGGAAGCCACTCTTTCAGAAGCCACTGCCCCACACCCATGATCACTCCTCCTCCCAACAAGTCATAGAGCATCCCTTCTACAAAAGAGGTCATAGAGGGGAGGGTCCTGGGGGGTCACTCCAAGATCTATATGTGAGTTGAACAAAGTGCTACCTTCCTCAAAGAATGATGGAACACAGCTTCCTCATCCAGGAATCATAGACAGCAGTGTTCCTGGTGTCCTCAACTGGAACCAAGAAGGCATTGACTCAGAGACACTGTGAGATAAAGCATGGCTCAGTTTTCCAGGTTATTGCTATAGCTCTACTACAGTATCTATTCATCTGACCTCTTTGAGCTAGCAAGGAAACAATCCAAATGCTCTTGAAAGTGAAAGTAAAAGTGTTAGTTGCTCAGTCATGTCCAACTCTTTGTGACCCTATAGACTGTAGCCATCCAGGTTCCTCAATCTATATGGTTCTCCAGGCAAGGATACTGGAATGGGTTGCCATTCCCTTCTCCTGGGGATCTTCCTAACCCAAGGATTAACCTGGGTCTCCTGCATTACAGGCAGACTTGTTGTCTAAGCTTGCTTACTGTCTAAGCCACCATGGAGCCCAGATAGAACTTCATAAGCAATATTCAACCCAATTTTCTGACCCATAGGTCTACTGTTCTGTTTGTCATAAATTATGAAGAAGAACCATCTGAAAATTTATACCAGCAGGGATCTCTCCTGCCTACCTCACCTCCCCCCATTAAACTAGTATTCCAAGATGTTACTAAATGAGAACTGGGGCTAATGATGGGAAATGCTCAACAGAGATGACTGACCTTCCCAACATGAAAGGGATTTTTTTCAGATTGAAATAATGAGTCACAATCTTGAAACTAAATCCTCAGCCCTCTCAGATTTCCCTTAAGTCATTAGAATGAAAGTCAGGTCTCCAAAGTTTAAGGGTATAGCAGTCTTCAGAGAAGTACAGGGTCAAAGTACCACTCGAGTAATTTACACGAACCACATATTTTATCTCAAAGGGAGGCTTTTTCAGATAACCATGCTAGTTGGACCTAAATTCTCTGGATAATTCTGCCAGTTCTCCTCCCTGTTATGTGTAGATCAAAGCGTAATGACTTGGCCTAGGACAATTGAAAAATTAATAACCGAAGCAAGGGTTTAAGAAATCCATAGTAATGACACAAATGAGACCTATCAAATTAGAAAACCAAAATGAAAACACACTAAACACTTTGAAATTTAATTAGAAAAGGTTCCAAGTTCAGACCTCACTGAGGCCATTTCAACACCAGCACTCTAGATTGGAATCTGAGGAAGAGAGTCATTATGGTGAACATGACCTTGGGGAGGAGGAAAGATCTGCTTACTGCCTCCTTTACTCTGTCTGCCTTTTAGGGCTTGCCCCTTATATCTTAAAAAAGGCAGGACTACAAAAACAAACAGGCAGGCCTCTCTTCAATTTAACCTTCACAAGAGACAGAGTTCAGTCTTTTTTTTTCCCCCAATAATAACAGTATCATAACTGATTTGAGACCATTCACCATAAACCATTTGAAAATATTTTACAAATTAATATATAAATTGTGAACCATAAATTGGCTGCTGATCCCTATGAACCATTTCCATTGACTTTAAGTCCAATACTGTATATCAGGTAAGACTCACTTTTCTCCTTTGCAAAAGAAAAGGGGCTTGTAGGTTATATATGTTTAGAATGAATCATCTTTCTTTTCTATAGCCTCTTTCATACAAATTGTATATCCTCTGAACACTTTATAGACTTCTATAATATGGGAGAGTGTAAAGAATAAATTACAAGGAACAAGGGAGAAGACAAGCTTCTATTCCTCTGTGAAGTTTATGTGGTACCTATCTCTGAAGGCTCTATATGCTTTGCATTATTATTTTACATCCTCAAATTTAGCCCATTATGCATTTAGTTCTCAAGTTATTACTGTGTGATGTCCAACACTGCCATTAATCACAGTTTTATCAGTGAGGAGGCTGAGACAAATTGAGGTTTCTACAAGGTCACATAGTACATGCAATGGTTAAAGGTCACATAAGTAAGCACTCAAACATAGGGTTCATTCAGTACACTTCAGAACATAAGCACCGGCTGACTTTGCAGGGAAGGGTGATACAGGTGGGTTATTATAATACATAATGCATCCACGTTCCTCCCCAAACTAGTTTTATGATTTGTAAAGTTGGTATGTAGCAGGTATTCACACACAGTTTCAGTTATAGGAAACTGCTGGATCTAATTTTATGAACTGCCTGTATATCTGCATTAAAGTTGTCTTGGCTCCTGAACCAAGTCTGGGGCAGCCTTGTAACCATCTGTAAATTAGTGTCTCCTTTACTATCTTTGGAAGTTTATTCTCTCCTTTTGCCTGGGCCAACCCAAGCCTTTTCCCTCCCACTCCTGGTTGTTATTTCTCATTCTTCCATTCCATAATATCCTTCAAAAATTTAGTTTGTTAATAGACCTTCATTTTTACATTCTTAAGATAAAGCACTAATTAAAAATATGTTGCTAATGATTTCTTTCCTCCTCCTCTTTTGGAGAACCTGCTTCACAGGGCTGACCTAGGTTGTGTTTCTTTGGTATGCACCAAGTTTAAATGCAGCAAGAGTGAGGAGTCCCTGCATTCTAGTTCTGGGTCCCTATGTCCTTCTTTCCTGGTCACAGACAGGATGTCAACATTGGATGGGAGTGCTTGAGCAGGGATGGATCACAATGAGAACCAGCCAGCGACTGCCTGAGAAAGGTCAGGGTGTGAGAGTGTCCATGAACCTGGGACAGAAAACTCGATCTGTTCAAAAAACAGAGCTCTTCCCTAAAGCAGGCACAGCTGTTAACAACCTCAAGAGCTGCCACTTCATGAGTAGTACCAGACCCTTCTTTCTCTGAAGATAAAACCAAGAGCAGTATTAACTATCTTATTTAAAGATGCAGACTCTAGCTTATTTCAGCAAATTTTACACCTTTAACTGGAGAAGCTGGCATTTTCCATGTGCCACAGTTCCTTCCAGGGTTGTGTATACAAGAGGACACTTAGCATTTACACACAAACACATTCATACACACACCCACAGTTTCCTAGTAGAGAGAGCAAAATTTTGGCGGGCTGAGGGCGGCCAATCCATGAACACATAAAACACTATACAGAACTCTCTGTCTCTATATCACTGAGTAGACACAGATTATTGTTAGTTTCCTTAGTGAGATTTTTCAGCTACAAAGAAAAATGTTTCATGGAGGCCATGGGTTCATGAAGTGGAGCTATTACACAATTACACTGTACTAGTGCGCTGTAATTCAACTGTGGTTGTGACTGACAGTGATCACAACGGGGCAGGGTTGGCAGGAGATCTCTTTCCCACCACAACTCCAGGAGCCTAGCTTTATTTGAGTCCCAGCTCATAGGAAAAGGGGAAGAATGGAGCCACTCCAGAGAGCCCAACTGCTGTTACTCTGGCCTGGAGACCAGTGGAAGGAAGCTGTAAATCCATGTCCCAAAGCTGGTGTTTCTCCCTCTCTGACCAATCCTTAGTCTGGTTAGTGAATTAGAACCACGGTTGCCAGACTGTTATTGTTTCGTGGCTCAGTCATGTCTGACTCTTTTGTGATCTTGTGGACATATCCTGCCAGGCTCCTCTGTCCATGGGATTTCCCAGGCAAGAAGACTAGAGTGCATTGCCTTTTCCGTCTCCAGGGGATCTTCCTGACTCAGGGATCAAACCTGTGTCTCCTGCATTGGCAGATGGATTCTTTACCACTGAGCCACCTGGGAAGCCCTTCTGCAGACTAACAAGGATGCTAGTAACCTCTTAGTGTTAGTCTGCTGCTGACCAGAAGCCAGATGGTGTGCTCCCAAGAACCAAGAAAGCCAAAGTTGCTGCTGAGGGAGCTGAAGATCTCTCAGGTTAATAAGAACAAGGTTTCTGAATCTGAAACAAGACAGAACAACTATTCCCTCCATCAACTCAACCAGCTTCAAGTTAATAAAGCTGTGACTTTTTGACATTATAGTCTATAACTGCAAGACAACCCTGAGTGACAGGTAAACAGCAGTGAAAGAATGGGTTTCCATAAATACTTATTTATTTATGAAGAGTATGTGGCATGTAGAATAAATAAACCCGCAGTCATTGTTTCTTTTTGAAGTCTGTAACCTGTCATCATAGGTTAAATAACTGTCAGGAGAGCTCATACCTGTGAAGTTTTAAATAGGAGCTGAAATTGGTGTTTCCCTATGGTAGATGGATGTTTCTACACATTGCCAATTCTTTCCTTTCTACAAAAAGTTATATTTAAATATACAAAAATAAATCAAAATATGTATTCCATGAGGGGAAAGGTATCAGGAGGTGGAATGGAGTTGAGGATGAGTAGAAGGGAGGTCAATTTATATTATATGACTACTTTTTTTTAATATTATTTTTATTTATTTGGCTGTAACTGATCTTAGTTGCAGCAGGCAAAATCTTTGATCTTCATTTCGCTATGCGGGATCTTTGTTTGCATCACTTGAATTCTTAGTTGCAACATGTGCAATCTAGTTCCCTGACCAGGGACCAAACCTGGGCCCCTGCATTGGTAGTGTGGAGTCTTAGGCACTAGACCACCAAGCAAGTTCCCCACAACTATTCTTTATCTATAATCAATACATATATTTTCAGTGCTCCACAGGTTAATCTAGTTTACTTGCTACTGTTCCTTACTATTGATTTTAATTGCTCCCCAACAAAAGTCTGTTTTATTTAACTGATCTTTGAAAATTCCATGCAACCATATTTAGAGGCACTGCTCACAGCATCTTTTCTCTCTTCCACTCAGCTTCTGTCCTCTAAATGGGCTTCTCCTCCAGCCTCATTTGCTTTTTATTTTTGCTTGTTTTCCCACTGTCTTTGTCCTCCTCGCTCTCCCTTTCTCTCTATTTTTATAACCGTCCTTTTGACTTGATCCTCTTCTTTCTTATTGCAGCTGCAGCTTTTTCCAGTTTTCTCTATGCTGGTGCTTGCTGTTGTCACTAAACACTCTTCTTTTCTTCCTGTCTACATTTTTTTTCATGCTTTCCTCATTTATCCTCCCCATTCCTGTATCTCTGTTAACTTGGAAGTTTTTAGAAAAGCAAAAAAACGTGAAGCTTGAAAGTTTCAAAGTCACAGAAAAACAGAACACTCAAGCTTGCCTTAGCAGAGACTGAGTCTCCACTTCTGCAGAAATACATGAACTAACGCAATTAGTACTCAAAAAGTGAGAGGATATAAAGGAAGCTGCACTGGTTCATGTATCATTTAGGTGAGAGAATTTAATGTTGAATTAATTGCTCCCATGAGTAGTCATCTTAGATTATTGTCCCTGATAAAGGAAATCAGGAAGTTTCCACCCTTTATAAGAAGCAGCATAGTGGCAAGTGTGTCTCACATCAACCGGTAAGGTCTGAAAGAAGGAGGCAGTCATTCCGGCTTTATCATTCCAATTCTATCTAGTTTATTGAGATAGTCCTGAAAAGTAGAGGATCCCAGGACTCCCATTTGACTTTTTAACTAAATGGTATTTAGTTATGCTTCATACACACACACACACACACACACACACACACACACACACACACACACACACACACACACAGCCACATACCAAGAATATCACACTCATTGATGAAAGCTGAAAGCTAAATAGATAACCAAGGGAATGTGTATCTAGTGGGTTTATCCTGTAGACTCTATGTTTGAACCATTTTCAGATTTCTTTTACAACTCCCTTAAGATGTGATGCCACATAGATTTCTATACTATCTTGTATGAAACCTGTTTTTTTCCAGGCCTGCACATAATCAAGTAAGGGATTCACATATTCCCCCCTTCTTCTCTCTCTTCTATAAGCAATGCTTATAAGGGGATATTCTTACATTCTACCCATACCCCCTGTACTACATAGGTGGCTGTCTTGATACTGTATGTGTATGTGTAAAGTTCTAGTGAAATATTGGCACCCTTAGAAGGAAGTAAAGGAACCTATTTAATTTTTCTGATTCTAGTATACTGTGTTACCCATGAGCTGAGATAACACAAAGATAGTGCTGAATATGACAAACAGCCCATGGAATGGCAGAGTTCCACAATAATGACAATGCCTGCTGCCCTCTCACTCCCACTGCTCCACCAGGAGGATACAGTGACTTTGAAAACAGAAAAGGCAGGCATTTATAATGTCCCCAGGGCACTGGGATGAGGAGGACAGCCTTGTTGGACACAGTTTCCTGCCTCCTGCTGTCATTCAGGGAACACACGGATTTTGAAATCTCCAGATCATTATTTGAATAGAATATTGAATATGATACACAACTCTAGTTTCTCCCTGATCTCTGCCCCAAGCCTCATGATCTGATGAGCTCCACCTCTCCCATTCTACTCCCACCTTCCACGAAGCCAAGAACCATCACGGAAAACAATTTTGCTATCATATCCCCTCACAGTCGGATGGTCATCCTGTTACTCTGATTTTGAGAAATTCAAGTCGTTACCTTTGAGGAACAATTAACACCTATTTCCAGTCCATTATCCTTTTTCAGGACAGTGGGCAGTATTTTATGGGCTTTTAAACAGGATATGGATACCCCATCAAATGTTGGTGGTCTGAGCTACAGCGATGGCACCAGGCAAGCTGCCAAAGATGTGGCCAAGTTCAAAACATTCAAAGCTAAACTATATTCCTCCCAAGAACAGTCTAGGCCTGGTAAGGCATACCCAGGCTTTCTATGCGGGAAGTTTATCATTGATGCCCAAGATGGAAATTATGATTTCTCCACGATGTGTGGGAACCAGAAAGGCACTGAGCATCTGAAATAAAATGAAAACAATTTAGCTCTGTTGAATGTCACCCTCTGTTGTTGATTTCCACACATCTGTTCATTTTCCCTTATACGAGACTTCATTTAAATGTGCTAGTTTTTGACAAAGATGAAGAAAATCCATAATCAAAATTCTCTTGCTTGTGGCATTCCTAGTTTCATAGACTAGGTATCTCTCTTCAGCAAGTCCATACTCAGACAGATAACATGTGTGTGCATGTGTGTAGGCATGTTTCAGAATCTGAAAGAGCAAATGCCTCAGCTGGAAAATTCCCTGCTTTTCAAAGACTATCACTTCCATATCATCCTGGTTAACCAGAAGCCAGCACACAAGCTTCAACAGGGAGAAATACAAAGACACTCATGCCAGAATGGAGCCAATGCAGGACAGGACTCAGACCTCCCATGGAAGCTGGAGATGGGGGTGTCCTTCTCCACTTCTCCATTCGCTGTTTGCTCATGAGGCCAAGGTGTGTGTCCTTTCTAAGTCCTGACAATCTGAAAACGATGGGGAATTCATCTCAGCCCCCTTCCCAGATGACAAGCAAGTTGTAAATTGTATTCACTCCCACTCCTCCCTGTTCATCTGCCCTGACAATTCCCTGCAGCTCTGTGTAGCTGGGAGCCCAGAGGGCGTCCATGGCCTTTCCCAAGCTGTCCCCAGCTGTCATCAGCGCCTCTGTCCCTCTTTCACTTCTATATCTGCTGCTTCTTTCAGGTGCTTCCTCTCTCCTTCATTTCTAGTCTCTCGCTCTCTTCCTCCTTCAAATCACCAGCATCTTTCAACTGTATCACGTTACAAACTGCTCCTTTATTTTCCCCTGCCACTTTCCTTTCTTTCATCACCTTTACTTTAGAATTTATTTGTGTTTTTCCCCTTTAATCTTTGAAAAGAGGAGCTCAGTACCTGACACAATATACCAGTGCTTTCAGAAACACTGAATGATAAAAAAGAAAAGAAAAACAACAGCAAAAACTCAGGTGATTACTTTCCTCTTCATTTCCACATGCTGCTCATCCTCAAATATCTCACATCTATTTCCCTCTTCTCCTCTTCTTTTCTATACTTCCTCTCTTTAGCATTATTTCCCTCCACTTATCTGTTATTTTAGATCATTAAATATCACACAGTAGTCAGGATGTGACAGAGTACTGGCCTGTGATGCTTACTACCAGAAATATTCTGCAAGTTCAGGCTTTTGAAAGAAACAACAATATATTATGTTTTATGTGTCCATTTGTAGAACTTAAGACATATGGGGGCTTGGCGGAAACATCATCAGCTTTAGAGTAGTGCTCAATCATCCCCACAGAGAACATTCTTACAACCTATTGCCGCTTCTAGAAAATGGGTACCGACTCTGATGGAAAATAAATGGGAACAGGATAGCTTTAGTAAATGCTTCCAAGTCTTTTGTAGGAGTCCTAGATTAATAAAAATGGTCAGATTACGTACCCCAGTGGGGTACGATGGGCTATTTTTGTGACACAATATACTATTGAACCATCACCCTTGCAATGTTCGATCTGTAACTATATAGGTATATTGGAAAGAAAAAAAAATCTCTTTCTGATATTCAGGACTTAAAGGTTCAATTTTGCTTTTTTGAATTTTTTTCTTCCTCTTGCTGGCAGAAAAAAACTGTTTCAGATCTCATTTTTTGGTTTAAAAATATTATCTCCAATCCAGAAAGGTTCACTCTAAACCAGAGACGACATTTCTGTGCTATGAAAAAACAGGAACAAAGATTAGATTCAACCAACTCTTTGGCAATCAATTTAGGGAGCTGCTTTGCACCCCTCCCCTTTCCCTTTCAATACATTTCCTATGAATGCTCTTCTGTATTTGGTGAAGAGCTGGAGGTGAGGAAGGCTGTACACAATGAATTGAATATGTTTTATTAATGGAACCACAGACCTGTGACCATAAATTTGAAAGTTTTCCTTAGTTTTCTTGTCCCCATCATTTATTATAATATTTTTCCTTTCAGAGTAATTTTGTATTCCTTTATTGCTTGGATTTTATGAAATTCTAAAGAACTTGTTTTCATCACATCAAGTGATCAGGAATATTCTTGTCTGAACAGTTTCAGGTCTTTCTCCGTCGCTAATGCTGATTTTCAAACAGATTATGGTCCAGAACTCTCAAAGACCTAGTTATTCTTGGAGTTGTGGCCACTGTCATTGATTAAAGTCATTATGCTGGTAGTTAAATATTTAGCAGATTGTTATGAATCAGGCACACTAGACAAAGGCATTCCTTAATGATAAGAACCCTGAGAGATTTCTCCTTTGTTCCCAGGATAAGGAAGCAAAATGACAAGCTCATCTCAGCCAGAGCCGTGATGACCAACAGCTCTTGTTGACACTCTATATGCTGACAGCACTTTCTTGATATTTTCCCCCACTTCTTTTTGTCTTCCTATTTTTCTTTCTGTATTAAAAATGATAGTCATTTTGCTACCAGGTGATGAAGGAGAAAGAAATGCCTGTTTCACAGATAAAAGCAAGGCACTAGTTTATAGCAACACTGGCTTCGTGTCGTGTATCATCAATCTTTCTGGCTTTATCCATCACCACCAGCATTTCGTCTCTTGTGGTCTGAGGTTGATGGCAACAAGACAGATATCATTACCTGAATACAAAGAAATGCAGGAAAGAAGCCCTGATTCCAGAACGCTGTTGTGCCAACACTCAAGCTAAATACCCAGAGACTCATGGTCTTCCAAGAGTTTGCACAAGTGCATTTACTTATTCATTTAAGCAAGTACTTATTGAGTCTCCATTATTCCTGGACTCTTGGAATTGTCTCCTAATCAGTCTCTCTGCTTCTGCTGAAGCCCTTTTTCAATCTATTCTCAGCTCAGCATTCAGAATGATCCTATTAAAATCCATCAGTCTCTCCTTTTCTCCAGACCTTCTTGGTCCACTGCAAGTAAAATCATCACTGCCTTACAGTGGCCCTACACCTGGTCCTCAGTCAACTCTCTGACCCACTTTCAGTCTCGCCTCACTTGCTTCACTCCATCCCAAAGACCTCTTCCCTATTTCTCAAACACCGGCTGAGCCCCCATCTCAGGGCCTTTGCACTTGCCCTTCTCTCTACTTCTAGTACTTTTCCTGAATCTGTACACAGCAAGACCTTTCCTGGCCCTTCTATCTAAAATTGCAGTCCTCCCTTATCCCTTTTCCATTATTTATCATTCTCCTTAACACTTGCCAATGTCCACCACACCATAGAATGATATTTTAGTTATCTTTTATGTTCCCAACTAAAGTGGCATGAAGGCAGGAATTTTCCTTGTTTCTTTGCTATATCTACAATGTCTAGGAAAGTGCTTAGCATAAAACAAACCCTTAATTAATATAAGGTGAATGAATTGGGACAGGGAAGTCAATGGTCAGTAAGACAGTGATGATTGCTGCCCACAGGACATTATAACCCACTGGGACAGACCAATCACATTTAAAGAGACAAGTAGGCAATCATTTCAAACTCTGATAAGCACTATAAACAGCAAATATATATATATATATTGAGATGGAACACAAAAGGAGGGAAGATGTCATTCAGAATTATTGGTCATGAAAGTCCTTGCTGTGAGTGAGATGTGAAGGATGAGATAAAGCTGAAACATATTAGAGTAGGTGCTGGTGACAAGGGAGGGTGGTAGGGAGAGAATAGGCATCTTGAGACAGGGAAAATGTTGGCATGCTGCAAGAACAGAGAAAACTTGTGGGGCCAGATCTGAGGGGCAATAACATCATTGCTCACCTTTATGAGGCTTTATTGAGATGCCAGACTCTGTTTTAAAGGCTTTTTCTCTAATTATCTTAACAGCCCTACACAGTAGAGAATATCCTATCATTCATTTCATAGGAGGACATGGGATGTACAGCTAGAAAGTGGTAGAACTGGGACTGCAGAACCTAGACTTTGAACACTACCCTCCTGCTGCCTTCCTATGCAGCATAATTCTATGCTTAAATGGATGTGCTGAGGATCCAAAAACGCATGTGTTTAATCTTTGCATGGAGTATTGAAAAATCAGGCAATATAATAATTTTTATGCTGTTCATTTATTTATATATTTTTTGGAGTTATGTTACAATGTTATTTTGGTTTCTGCTGTACAATGAAGTGAATCAGTTATGTGTATGCTTAGTTGCTCAGTCGTGTCCAACCCTTTGTGACTCCAAAGACTGTAGCCTGCCAGGTTCCTCTGTTCATAGGGATTCTCCAGGCAAGAATACTGGAGTGGGTTGCCATGCCCTCCTCCAGGGGATCTTCCCAACCCAGGGATCGAACCCAGTTCTCCCACATTGCAGGTGGATTCTTTACTGTCTGAGCTACCAGGAAAGCCCTATATGTATATATATAGTCCCCCCTCCACACCCACTCCCATTCCATGCCTCTAGGTCATGACAGAGCAATGAGCTGAGTTCTTTGTGCTTTATAGAAGTTTCCACTAGCTAGCTAGTTTACACATGGTAGTGTATATATATCAATGCTACTCTCCCAATTTTCCCCACCCCTCCTTACCTCTACTATGTCTACATGTCCACTCTCAACAACTGCATCTCTATTCCTACCCTGGAAATAGGTTCATCTGCATTATTTTTATAGATTCCACATATATGCATTATAATGCAATTAAAATTAATAAGGAATATTATAAGAATAATAAATTAGGAGTTTGGGGTTAACATATACATTGCTATAATTAAAATAAACAACCAAGAAGGACCTGCTGTGTAGCACAGGGAACTCTATTCAGTATTTTGTAATAAGGGAAAACACATCTGAAAAAAAGAAGATATATCTATATCTATATCTATATCTATATCTATATCTATATCCATACACCTGAAACTAACTGACTCACTTTACCATACACCTAAAACTAAAACAACATTGTAAATCATATGTCAATAAAAAAGAGTAATGTAAAATCAGTTTAACAAATCATGCTTATTATTATTTTTACCTCTGAGTCAACAAATATACTATACTATCTTGACCTTACAGAGAAGAAATTGGTGTTTTAACTTCTACAAGTTTACAGAGACAAAGAAGGACAGTGTCAAAATGAAACCCTATCTACCCTGAAACAGCACATGGTTTCTGCCATGAATCAATCCATTGTGCCAGTTACATAGCCCAGCATACTGGCAGCTAGCGTCTCACACTTTAGATGCAGGGGGCAGCATGCACATAGGCACACATAGACCTGCTCAGCCACCTCCTTGAAATAACCAGAACTACAATCTGAAAAGAGTTTTTGTGTCTCTGAGAACCCTCAAAGACGCTTTGAAAGACTTGAAGAGAAATGATCTTAACAAAAGAACCAAAAAAAAAAAAAAAAAAACTTGAAAGTGAACAGAAGTTCTGAAGTGTGTGGGGGTGGAGAAAGCTATCTCAGAGAGGAACAGGGAAGGGAGCGCTAACTCAAAGCAACCAGAATAGCTTAGTGAGCTAAGGATCTGCGACTTGGTGATTCTGCGCCCCAGGGAGACTGCTGCTTGGCAAAGGAAGCATGGAGCTTACTGCGCTGAGATGGTCAGTTTCTGCACTTCCTACTGTGCACGAAGGACGAGACCCAGCTGGCTGGGGATTTCCAAGTCACTTAATCTGTTGTTCTTAGAAAACCAAGGACCTGATCTGCTGGGTCTCCTGGCTGACCAGAGGGGTTCCTTTGTAGAAATAAAATTACCATGAACTCCACCGAGCTGTGCGCTCTGCCAGGTTCTATGAGGGCAGCCATCCCTGCTAACTTCCTGCCCTCCTGGGCAGCCTCACTTCTGCCTGTTGGCTTTCCATCACCCCTGCAAGTTCAAGCACAAGCCCCTCTGTTGGCCACCAGGCTTATACAGTAGTCATTCCTTTTTATCAGTGTTCATTGTTAACTGTAGCAGAAACAAGCTAACAAAAGAAGTACAGGCAGAAAAAGTCCAGGTTTGCACAATTAAAATGGAATAAACAGCCTGACTATACCACGAGGTGCTACAGATACAAAGAGAAAGTCAAAGAAGTGACCTGTGATGTTGATGTTTATTTGTTGGAACAGCTGAGAATTATCTCCTGACCTATGTCACCTTCATAACAGGTGGCCCTTTCTGAGTCCCATGGCACCTGACTAGAGTGAGTGTGAAATCTTACTCATGCAGAAAACATGAACTTTTTTCTCCCTCTAAGGAAAAAACAAAAAAATCACAGGTCATATATGGTTGGCTCTTCAATTGTAGTCATTTACTGTATTTGAATTTCTCTGTGGGAAAGGCTGTATCCTTGCCTATTCCTCAGTTTGTGCGTCTGTAATATAAGGAAACTATCAATTGCTCTATTTCCCTTCCTGGAGTTTCTAGGGAAAGCCAGGCAGTAGCAAAAACAAAAACTGAAAAACATACTGTGAATACCAAGGGCAAAGTTGCAAATCAGGTTAAAAATATCAGCAGAGAGTAAAGTACAGTTAAGAAAAATTTCACTTGGTTTCAAGAAATCCATGCCTGCAGCTTCTTTGGTTAAGAACTTGTTTGCTAGGCAGTCAGAGGTAAGTATTGTAGGACTATATTTTCCAACATTGATGGCAATTTTGCACAAGTCAGAAAAACTTTGGACCACCATGTCACACACAAGCCTTCCTAACACTCAATACTGGGATCTGTACAGTGGGGCCACTGGTCAGTTGTATTCTGATGGGCAAGGTCTTTGGTGTTTCTTTGTCACCAGAGGAGGTGGAGGGGACTGGTGTTCCAGTAGTACTAGGGAGTGAAGACTTCTGGGCTAGTAGGGTCAGGAGGTACCAAGAAGGCAGATAGAAAAAAAGAGCTTGTGGGTGCAGGGGGTGGGGGCGGACAACCAGATACCGGCCATTGAGGAAGATCATGAGCACATTGGTCAGAAAAGTTGACATCATTAAACTCTTTTACCAGAAAAGCAAGAACAGAAAGGATGAGGGACCCTGAAATATCATCTTAGTTGAAGCCCCACAGTACTCTTGGTGACTTGAGGACACAGACTTTATCCAAAGGGCTCAGGGTGTGACTTGGACATCTGGCCTCCATAGCAGCCTTATTCATAACTCCACACTGTCATCCACTGGCAAGCAGCAGTAGGGCCCCATCCCCATGGGAGGTAAGCCATGCTACCCGAAAGAGAAATGGAAGCTGGCTTCCCCTCCAAGCACTCTGGGATCAGAAGAGGCTTCATCTGAGGGGCCTTACCCTCAAACTGCTGACACCTCTCCTCACCTCACATTTTTCTCTTTTGAATCAGAGTTAGCACCAGGAGAACCCTACAGGGTCATGGTTGTCAGAAAAGGCACCCTAGCATGACCTACCTGGCTATATGGTCTGACAGGCTGTCTGTGTGCCTTCACTACTCAAAAGACATGCCTTATTACAAAGTGACTGCCAGAAAGAAAAGGAAACATCTGTAATTTGAATAAAGAATGGGGAAATCACAACCTAAGAAGCCCATCAAAATAGACGCTGTCAATGGTCACAGACTGGAAAAAAAAAATGTAAATGAATCAATAGGTAAAATGCACCGGCAGTCATGGACATACACCAGTCACCTCCACTGTGTATACAGACATTTAAGTGTCATTAGCAGTATTTATGAATCCTTCCCATGTGCAGGGTTTTACTTTGCAGATCAAGTGAAGTAAGAAGAGAGAAAGAGAGACATGCTGAGACTCCATGCTGCTAGAAGAAAAAAACCCTCATTTGTATTCCTAAGCCCTTTGCCATGAATTGCTGATGTCCCCAAACAAAAAGAAAGCTTGTGGTTTCTGTTCTGGTAGATTAAAAAGCCCTTTAGTTTAACAGCAAAGCATCTGTCTACCTTGTTATACATATGGCATCTAATCAGAATGCAGAATGCTAAGGCAGAAGGGAGTGAAGAAAGTGAAAATATTGGGGTGGGAAGCAAAGAAAGGTATTAAAAATAAGATTTAGGGAGTAAATTAAGGCAAGAAATTCTATAAAAGAAAGAGCGGGCATAGGAAACGGGACTCAGGAAGGTAAGCGAAAGCTAATGTCAGGAAGAGGTGCCCAGAAGGACAGGGAAAAATGTGTAAAAGTGAAATGAAGTTGGATGAAGACGGGGGAAGAGAAAGATAGCCCGGCAGCAGATGGAGAGCAGCTGGGGAGAAGGAGAAAGGCTCTGATCGATCGCATAGTCTGTAGGAGCTCGGTCCTGGGGTCGTGATGATCTTTTCAATGGACTGAACTCCGCTCTGGGGGTTACGATCCTGGCAGAACCATTTGATTGAATCACGATTCTTCGATTGATCACTTCATGTCAGCCATCTTTGCTGCTATGAGTCATCACCCCTCAGAACCCTGCACAAAAGACACCATTCTGTCTTGAGAACTTTGGTGACATTAATTATTTTTTAAAGAGTCTATTACAACTTGGACAGCCTCTGTTGACATTCCTCAAGGAGAGAAATGCCCTAGATACGAATAGCTGCTCTGTGATAACACGATGATAAAAAAAAAAAAAAAGCGAAGTAGAAAAAAAGGCCTGGGAGACTATGAGTCCATTTCTTCAAGAGCAGAACTAAATCATAGGTTTATTAAGAATTATATCGATGCTGGTGTGCTTGGTTGGTGTCCACTTGCCCAGTCATCTTGGGATCTTAAACAGCTCATCTTTAATTCTGCGACATACAATTTCCTATGGAGATGAAAGTCTTTGGAGTGGAATGACAAGCTGCTACTCCAAGTATGCCTTGAAGTCTTTAGGCCTGTAGACTTGATCACAACCTAACCAGAGTTAGGGAGTCAAGATCCTCTTTCAGCTAAGACTCTTCCTCAGAGCTGCCAGTATATATATATATATATATATACTGCCTGGGTAGGAGGAGCTGGATACAGCCCAATGGAGCAGATTATTCACCTATTTCGATTATTTGCACTAACACTCCCCTTCATTGGTGAAGGCAATTGAGAGTTAAGTGTATTTACTAGGACGGGGCTGTAAAGCTGAAACAATTTTACAGGTGTGGTGCAGAAATGAAAAAGTAGAAAAAGCACTGGTCTAGACAGTGCTTTTTGAAAACATATTTCACATAACTCTGGGAAGATTGCTAGGTCCTGAGGGGAGGGGAGGTATTTCAGAAGAGCTATTAGAAGTGCTATTAGGTTTTCAGAGATTTTGGTGGTTATTGAACTTTTTGTATTTTAAGTGAGGATGAGAGTATTATCTCTGAATCCAATTCCTTTGTCTCCTTCTATTTCCAAAGGCACTCTGGTCTTCATCCTGCCGTGGAGCATTGCTCCCAGGAGCAATCTAGCATCCCCATGGAAAGTGGCCGACCTAAATGTGGCTCTCCAAAGACAAAAATTTTATTCTGGGTATTTTACGATGACCCAGATACAGTATAATATAAAATAGAGAGAATATATTACTGTGGGTCCCATAATGTCTATTTCAAAGCTTCCTAACCTAATATCTACTTATAGTGTTATTATTTTTAGGTCCTGCCTCTCCAAGGACTAATGACCACAGGATAGCATACACATCTAGCCTTTTACGTTAACACTCTGAACAAGAAGCCAAAAGTTTTGTTTCTCTTATTTTTTTTTAAGTACACAGATGGTATCTATTTTCAAAAATACTAAAATCATTGGGTTTATAACTTCTTGAAATGCCAATTAGTTTGATGATACAAATATAAATCTACATAAGCATGAATTCATCAAAATTATAACTCCTGATTTGCAGCAGGACAATTTCCTGTTGCTGCTGATCATGATGGAACAAACCATATGTCTTTCCCCCTCAGAGCCTTTGCACATACTCTGGGTGCCTCCACCCAGCACGTGGTTGGCTCCTTCATATCCCCCTGGATCTCAGCTTAAAGTTCACCTCCTCAGGGAGGCCTTCCTTGATTCCTCTGCCACAAGGATGTTACCTTAGGACTCTGTTTATCCTTTATAACAGTACTATAAAGTACTATGTAGTACTTAAAGTATGTAGCAATTTATAGTTCTATAGTACTGTTTCTAATTATGTTATTTAATTGTTTGTTTGAAATGGGCCAATCCTTGTGAATAAATATATGTACCCCAGTGTTCATAGCAGTATTATTCACAAAAGCCAGGTCATGGAAGCAACCTAAATGTCCATCGACAGAAGAATGAATAAAGATGTGTTACATATATACAATGAAATACAACTCAGCCATAAAAAATAATAATGCCATTTGCAGCAATATTGATAGACCCAGAAATGATCATACTCAGTAAAGCAAGCCAGACAAAGACAAATAGCATATGACATTGCTTATATGTAGAATTTAAAAAAAGATACAAATGAACTTATATACAAAACAGAAATAGACCCACAGACATAACGAATTTACAGTTACCAAAGGAGAAGTGGGGGATAGATTAGGAGTTTGGAATAACATACACACAGTACTATATATAACATAGATAATCAACAAGCACCTACTGTATAGCACAGGGACCTATACTCAGTATTTTGTAATAACCTATAAAGGGAAATAATCTGAAAAGATATATATATATGTAAAACTGAATCACTTTGTCATACAGCTGGAAGTAACACAATGCTGTAAATCAATTACATTTTGATAAAAAATTAAATTAAAAAATAATAAAATGGGTCTGTCTTCACAACAAGGCTGTAAACCCATTGAAATAGGCATCATGTTTTTCATGTATACTCTTTCTTCCCTACTGCTAGCAATGAGCCTATCCTGGAACACAGTACATGCATAACTAATGCTGAATTACATTAATACATGAAGGAAAGATGTCTGGGTTTTCATTGTGCTTGGTGGATGCCCCTTTCACCGACACATCACCCTGAATCCCTTCAATAATTACATGTCTTGGGTTTTATAAAGGAAAGAAAAAACTCTTCACTTTCATAAATACTTAAAATATTTTGTTCCTCTAGTACTACTGCTAATAATAATGAAAGTTGTTGTGACACACCTATTTTGCATGCATTCATTTATCCAATACTCACAACAAATCTGTAAGGAAGTACTTTTATTACTGTATTTCACATGTAAGGACAAGAGAGTTAGTGCAGTTAAGGCATTTGCCCACACTAGCTATTAACAAATGACAAGATAGACTCAAAACTCGTCTATTTGATGTCAAAACTCTCATCATTCATTTATTCCTATATATTTAAGTCTCATTCATATGAGAATTATGAACTATTTATTTTTAATTCATATATATATTTATTCACATATATAATTCTCATAGAACCTGTAGTCTCATAGAAACTGCTCTACTGAATTTGTATAATCCTGGAAACTTTTAATGAGCTAATTAATTACAAAAATTAAGTAAATCTAACTGAATGCTAGCCCATTCACAGGATCTGAGAAAAATATCAAAAGATTTTTCTTGGGCACTAGGTTTCCATTGGGCTTACTTATCAAAAACTCTGCACCTCAAAATGTTATTTTTATTAGCAGGATTGGATCTTATGGTGCATTTCCTTGCAATTTCATCTGCTGAACAACATAATATTTTTGACAAGTTAAATTATATTTTCCCATCTAGAATACAGAAATTGAAATATTTACCAGCCATCGAACTCTCAGAAATTGAACGAGAGGGCTCATGTCCTGGATTTCTTTCTATGGTGTCTCATGCAGGGCACGCCATAGACTGTACACACAGAAGCAGTGTAAGTGTTTGCAGAACAGAATTTCTGTAAGGAGGGATTCATGTCATAGTAGGATTTCACAGTAAGCCTATTTAAGACTGAAAATATTTACCCTGTCTAATCAACCAAAGGATTGAGGATGATTTTCCTTTCTTATCCACACCTATTTCTACTAGGAGAGGCACCTCTATCATTTGGATTTATCTCAGCAAGCAATAAGATAAATGAAGATCTGACAAACTGAACATGGTGAAATCACACCAAATAGCCCATCAGAATAATATGGCCTGAAATTTTGTTTTGCACAATATTTATCTTTGCCTAAATTATCAACAATTTCACATATTGGATGACTGGAAGAAACTGAAGACCTACAACTGTCCTGGTGTTCAAATTAACTGATACAGTCATTGTAATAATTGCCTCTATCCTGAAAGTGGTTTTGCAAACATTCTTATCAAAAATAAAATACAACTAATCATATCAACAAAAACCCAAATCTGATGTTTAAAAAAGGTATTCTCAACATCAATGCCTGCCTGTGTATGCATTTTAAAATTATCACAGAATGGTACTTAATTCTTGCATAAATGGTACTGTTGCTTACCTAAAAAAATACATAAGTCAATTGCAAAATAACTATGATTAATACAATGATCTGAATAACACAATAATCTAGACAATTCAAAGCAATGGTTTAAACGTTTTCTGAGAAGTGGTTTTTAAATAATAAAGTTCTTAGAATTTAGTTTATTTCAATCCATCTTTTACAAGAAAAAAAATTCTTTTTTTTCTTTGGAAAATATTGCAATAAACTAGAAGATAAAATCTTTCCAAATGCAGAAACAATCAAATTTCAAAGTTTTAGAATAGTGTAAGCTAAAAAACAAGAAGGGCCTATATGTAGGATGGCTGTAAGCTACTAAATATTAAATACATTTCAGTTCAGTTCAGTCGCTCAGTCGTGTCCGACTCTTTGCGACCCCATGAATACATTTACCTTACACTAAAAAAGGGGAAAAAAAGGTGTTACTTTATTACTCAATTATTTTGAACTTACTGCTTTTTTACCTAACATTTTTTGTTTGTTTATTTGTATTTCAATACTGAATCTGATCTCTCTCTACACTTCAGTGATCAGAAGAATTGAAATATTTGTATGCATATGAATTGGAAGACACAGCTAATGAACAAAAAAAAAACTTTTCTAGTAAGAAACAATGGAGTATCTGTTGAAAAATGCTGGTAATTAGTGTTTTTCTTTGTTTCTAGGTTTTATGACCTATGTGATTGAAGATAAATACTGTATAGTCATTCATTTAACATTTTGAAGCACCAACTCTGGTCCACACTCAGTGCTCTACCTGGAGATTTCATTTCACTAATGCTTTCTTTAATCAACATTGTAGCAGGGGGAGAAAAGAAAAAGAGAGCTCTGAAAGTAGAGCTAAAATGAATTATTTGAGGGCAAACATATTTCTAACTTCAGAATCTCTATCTTTCTTTTGAAATGTCCAAAGCGAATGGTATATTGATTTTTTACAGCATACCCTGCACTTTTCACTGATTGGTATCAAGGTTGTGGAGGCATCTGTTAAGTGAGCTCAAAATTCTCTTCTACGTGTAAACAAAATCCACAGTTTTAATCAAATTTAATGTACTCTGGCCTATACGTGTCTTGTGAAAGTCACAGTGGTCTATGTAACAGAATTGAAAGCATACATTACAAAAACCCTCACCTTTCAGATCTCTTGAAAGCAGAGATTATGAGAGGTAGTGTCAGTATGTTCTTTTAAGTCACCTCTGAAGAAGCAACAGGGGCAAGGGGAATGAAATTTGCATTTCAGAGCTGGAACCAACATCGGTTACAAAGATATGATGAATTACAAAATATCTGTATCTGATGGACAATGAGATCCTGGGCATAAGAGTTTATTTCTTATTGTAAAGAGAAGGGTTTCAGGTATTCACATCTCTAGGTCACATCTCAAAAATCTCCCAACAAGGAGGTAAAAATGCTACTCGAATACTGATAAATTCTCCTCGTCCAAAAATGCACTGGCCCTACCCCAAAGAAAACCTGTGAATGACATCCAAGAAGAATCACACTTGTGTGCTCCTCAAATTCTGGGAGTGCTAATTTAATGTACAGTATCACTGAATATGCTTTATGAGTAAACTTGATACTATGAAGAAAACTTTTCAGTACAATTATCTTTAGTCCATTTATTAAAAAGTACGGTACCTATTTAGTATACATCATAAACTTTCCCTAAAAATTTTACTAACAAAAATGTTTATTGACCTGAACAGGAAAATGGCCAAGTATTGTCAACAGGATTATACAGGGAGGATCTGTGAAAAGAATATTAAGTGTTCATGTAAGGGAAAGGGATTTTGGAGTCTGTCTAAGAAAGATGGGAATATGGCATAGAATTAGAGCAAAGATAAGCATTCTGTATTAATTTTTTATGTAACCCAAGGAAAGAGATGAATACTTACATGAATCTCAGCTTTCTTATCTGTTCATTTTGGGTGATAATCCAACAAACAGCTCAACAGTTGCAGTGAGAAGCTATTTGTTAATCCCTAATTATTTTATACAGTAATGTTTCTTACACAGGAAGGTATTTAAAAGTTATTCAAAATATATATTTTTATTAATTGCTAAGCTAACTTTGATGCTGTGAAAGATTGAAGGCAGGAAGAGAAGGGGATGACAGAGAGTGAGATGGTGGGATGGCATCACTGACTCAATGGACATGAGTTTGAGTAAACTCTGGGAGTTGGGGATGGACAGGGAGGCCTGGTGTGCTGCAGTCCATGGCGTCACAAAGAGTTGAACATGACTGAGTGACTGAACTGAAGTGAACTGAAGCTAACCCTATGACCTATTGAGTACATTAGGGAACAGTGTTTCCATAATACCTCTTTTTCCCTACAAATAGCTTACTAGCCATTCGGTACTGAAGGAGCAGCCTAGACACCAATGGTTTGCTGTAGCATCACTTTAGAGCACAGTTATTAAGCTGTCATGCTCACGTTTTAGTCAGAGAAGAAGAGTAAAATGGGAAACAGCACAACTTCTTCCCATTATCCAAAGGGACAGAATGGCCTTATCTTTATAAATCTGCTAAAGTATCTCACTACCTTTGGGTATAAGTAAGTTTATTTCATACTACTCCCACTTTTCCACACACAGAAATTAATATTGAGAGACTCTTACCATACCATAGGGCACACACACATATGCACACATGTGCACATCCATGCAAATATGTATTTGCCCATCAAGGTCAAGTCTTTTTTTTTTAATCCTGTATTTGTATTATTTCATATTTTGCTTTGTGTCTCTCCTTTTTCCCCCATTGAAATGTAAGCTTTGCAAAGGCATTAAGGAGATCTGAATTTATCTGTTCATTTCTATGCAGCCATATGTATATGCATCTATAACATGTATCCTTAATTAGCACACTGAACTTCTTTCTATTATCTTCCTCTCTCATTTTCAGGTCCTTGAGAACATAGATTATAAATTTTTCAATTACCCAAATCCAGAGCATCCAGAGCATAGCACATATATATATGTGTGTGTGTGTATATATATACACACACATATCTGTGCATATACACACACACACACACACACACACACACACACACACACACACACATATATATGTCCCCTTCATGTATCACTGCCTTGCCATGGCAAAGGGACTTGTGCAACTCAGGGAAGCTATGAGCCATGCCATGCAGGGCCACCCAAGATGGATGGGTCATAGCAGACAGTTCTGACAAAACATGATCCGCTGGAGGAGGGAATGGCAAACCACCCCAGTATACTTGCCATGAGAACCTCATGAACTGTATAGAAGGCCAAAAATATGTGACACCAAAATATGAATCCCTCAGGTCTGAAGGTATCCAATATGCTTGTGGGGAAGAGTAGAAAAGAATTACCAATAGCCCCAGAATGAATGAAATGGCTGGGTCAAAGTGGATATGATGCTCAGTTGTGGTTGTGTCTGGTGATGAAAGTAAAATCTGATGTTGCAAAGAACAGTAGGAACTAGGAAAGTTAGGTTCATGAATCAAGGAAAATTGGATGTGGTTAAGCAGGAGACGGTAAGAATACACATCAACATTCTAGGAATCAGTGAACTAAAATGGATAGGAATAGGTAAATTTAATTGACATGACCATTCTATCTACTATTGTGGATAAAAATCTCATAGAAGAAATGGAGTAGCCCTCATAATCAACAAAAGAGTCTGAAATATAGCACTTGGGTATAACCTCAAAAATGACAGAACAATCTTGGTTCGTTTCCAAGCAAGTCATTCAACATCACAGTAATCCAAGTCTATGCCCCTACCACCGATGCTGAAGAACCGGGAGTTAATCAGTTCTATGAAGACCTAGAAGACCTCCTAGAACTAACACCTAAAAAAGATGTTCTATTCATCATCAGGGATTAGAATGCAAAAGTAGGATGTCAATATATACCTGGAGTAACAGGCAAGTTTGACCTTGGAGAACAAATGAAGCAGGGAAAAGGTTAACTTAATTCTGCCAAGAGAATGCACTAATCATAGCATTAGTTTTCAACAACACAAGAGATGACTTTACACATGCACATCACCAAATGGTCAATACTGAAATCAAACTGATTACATTCTTTGTAGCTGAAGATGGAGAAGCTTTATACAGTCAACAAAAACAAGACCAAGAGCTGATTGTGGCTCAGATCATCAGCTTCTCATAGCAAAGTTCAGGCTTAAATGAAAGAAAACTGGGAAAAACAATAGGCCAGCCAGACATGACTTAAATCAAATCCCGTATGAATTTTCAGTAGAAGTAGCAAATAGATTCAAGGGACTAGATCTAATTAACAGTGTGCCTGAAGAACAAACAAAGTCATTTCAAAGGAAAATAAAATCAAGAAGGCAAAGTTTATCTGGGGAGGCTTTACAAATAGAAGAAAGAAGAGAAGCAAAAAGTAAGGGAGTGAGGGAAAGGTACATCGAATTAAATACGGAGTTCCAAAAAAGAACTAAAAGATATAAGAGCACCTTCTTCAATGAAGAGTGCTTAATAATAGAAGAAAACAACAAAAAGGAAAAGACTAGAGATCTCTTCAGGAAAATTGAAAACATCAAGCTAGCATTCTGCCCAAAGACGGGCACAATAAAGGACAAAAATTGTAGCGATCTAGTAGATGCTAAAGAGATCAAGAAGAGATGGAAAGAATATACGGAAGAACTTTATAAAGAAGATCTTAATGAACTGGATTACTATGATGGTGTGGTTAGTCACCCAGAGCCAGACATTCTGGAGTGTAAAGTCAAGTGGGCCTTAAGAAGCACTGTTGTAAAAAAAGCTAATGGATGCAATGAAATTCCAGCAGAAGTATTCAAATCCCTAAAGGAGGATGCCATCAAGGTTTTGCATTATTATGTCAGAAAATCTGGAAGACCCAGCAATGGTCACAGGACTGGAAATGGTCAATCCTCATCCCAGTTCCCAAGAAGGGTAGTACCAAAGAATGTGTTAACCATTTGGGCAATTGCACTGATCTCCCATGATAGTAAGGTCATGCTTAAAATCTTGCATGCTAGGCTTCAGCATTATGTGAACCAAGAACTTCCAGATGTCCAAGCTGGGTTTAGAAAATGAAAAAGAACCAGAGATCAAATTGCCAACATTCGCTGTATTATAGAGAAAGCAAGAGAATTTCAGGGGAAAAAAAAATCTATCTCTGTTACATAGACTTCGCTAAGGCCTTGACTGTGTGGATCATGACAAACTGTGGAAAGCTCTTAGAGATATGGGAATACCAGACCATCTTACCTGTCTCCTGAGACACCTGTATGTGGATCAAGAAGAAACAGTTAGAACCTTTTATGGAACAACTGATTGGTTCAAGATTGAGAAAGGAGTATAGAGACAGTTCTCTGCCGTCAACCTTTTTGTTTAACCTATATGCTGAGCACATCATGAGAAATGCCGGGCTGGATGAGTTACAAGCTAGAATCCAGAAAGGTGGGAGAAACATCAACAACCTCAGAAATGCAGATGATAACACTCTAATGCAGAAGGTGAAGAGGAACTAAAGAGCCTCTTGATGAGGGTGAAGGAGGAGAGTAAGAGAGCTGGTTTAAGACTAAATGCTAAAAAAAAAAAAAAAAAAAAAAAAAAAAAGAACCAACAAAACAACAACAACAACAACAAACAAATAAGATCATGGCATCAACCCCAATTACTGCATGGCAAATAGAAGGGGAAAAGGTGGAAGTAGTGACAGATTTCTTTTTCATGAGCTCCAAAATCAGCGTGGATGGTGACCGCAGCCATGAAATCAGAAGACAATTACTTCTTGGCAGGAAAGCCATGAGGGGAAGGGCTGATGAATCACAGAGCATATATAGCTGGTCCTCCATATCACAGAGTTCTGCATTTGTGGATTTAACTAACATGGATAATCCAAGGATGCAGAACCCAAGGATACAGAGGGTCAACTATTCTAAGTTAGGATATATATGAACTTGAACATCAGCAGAGTTTGTTATTTGCAGGGGGTCTTTGGACCAATAGTTCATGGATACCAATGGATGACTGTAATATAAATTGAATGGAAATAAGCTGTTGATATTCTAATGAGAAATGCATAGTGATAACTATTGTAATTGATATCAGAAAATCCTAAGTTCCATGGCTCTTAATTAGTCATAAAATTTCTGGAATAAAGGGCAAGTTAAGATGCAATACATTATAACCTGAAGGTCTGAGGATTCACTTTCTCAGTGGGACAGTCTTGTTAACGTACTGGATCAGATTTGTCTATATACATTTCTCCTGATCCTATGTAAGAATTTCTCCAATTGATAAACATAGGAGAATGAATGGTAAATGAGGGGAATCCACTGTTCCATCAGGCCAGAGGCATGGTATCTCTGACTAAAACATCAGGTAGCTTTTATAAATTGAAAAAAAAAATCACTTATGCCTTTTAAGAGTAAAGAGGTCTCCCACTTCTTTTTAATTTTTAAAATCTGCCTGATAAAGCTCTTAGATCAATGAGAGTCACTCTGGTTGTAATGAATTGCATACTTTTTTGGTCTTGACTCAAGTTGGCTTACTCTGTTTACACCGGTGACTGGTGTTAAGGTCTAGGGAAAAATTCTAAATTCTTCAGTATATTTGTCTACACATTGGACTCCTTCATCATTGGTTGACACATGTCACTGCCTATTACATTAATATTTGGCATGAGTCTAACATTCATTCTTTCTACAGTATAATACAGTATTTGGAGAAAAAGTTTAGGATTTAGTACACATGTGCTTTACAAGAATAGCGTAGCTTGGATTTTTTTGTTATTGTTACAAAAAGCTATCATCCTTTTATGTTCTGGTTCACATACAAAGAGCTTATTCTATTTAAATAATGTGGAGGGACCCACATTTATATTTCACATGCATACTACTTACTAGGATCAACATGCCTAGCCTTGTGCTAGTCACTAGGGATAAAAGATGACAAGGCAATTTCTTTGTTTTCAGAGAGCTCACATGTCATAAAAACTTCAGTGAATTCTTAAAATGGTTTCCAAGGTCTAATCCAAGAATAGGAGTTCAGGGGGAACAAAACCACAAGTGAGGATGTTCTAACCCCATCAATATTTAACTGGCAAGAATCATTTTAACAAATTCATTAAGACAAAAATGATCTTAGAGTTCTTAATATCTTTTAAAGATATTGCAACCCCACCTCACTCCCATTGTCAAAAGCTCTGCTTTTATGGAGCCACTAGCAAGGAAAACTGCTTGAGAAATGGTAGGACTGGAAGAAGTTGGGAAGCTTTTCTCTTTTTCTTAGGAGGCTTTAGAAATTTGGAAAGAGGGTTAGGGGTGGCAGAGAATGGTTTTAATACTGAGGGTTCTATAACAAGGGTAATAAGAGTACAGTAGAGCTGCCTTGGGGAAAAATGTGGTCTCTGACTGGGATACCATGTTCCTGAAAGGAATGCCTTCCAAGCATAATTCCAAGGAATAAACAAAAACTAATAATTTACTAAATTCACTGTATACCTCCTAGTATAGGTGAAGCTCTGTGATGCTAAATGCTTACATGTATGTTCTATCATGCAATTCTTACAATGACCATCTTGTATAAGTGATATTATTATCATTTTCTATAAATGGGAAAGCTGTGGTTTACCTTGAAAACTAATTATTTGGGATTCATCTTCATCTGATTCTTAAAGATAAGATTTTTTAACCATTTGATGATTTGGAAACCACTCTCTGGTATCCTAAGGAATAAGGTAGGCATTCAACATATTTCGTAGATGCCCAGGAAATCCAAGCCTTTCCAAGATCTTACTTTCATAGTCTCTGGGATGATGAGGTAGTGACTATTACCCCCTCATGAACTCCCTTTAACTTGGTAACTAACTATATTCTTATAGGTGATTGAGTATTTTTTTTTCCTACCATGACAGAACATCATGTCAACATTAGAGATTCAATATTTGCTGATGCATGCAGTAAATCCACAGCGACAAAAGCTATTCTTATGGAAGGAAAATAAACAATCTGAGCAGACCTCATAAAATGTGAAAATGGAACAGTGGGATTTTTTTAAAGAAACTTTCTTTTAGCCTGCGATATACACAAGAGCGATTCATCCTCATGTGGAACCAGGGATGGATGCAAGCTTCCCCTCTCCCTGGGACAAGTCTAACATCCATCTATGAAGACCTTGAGGCCTCCCTGGCATTGCCAGTGTGTTAGCAGAGGAGCTTCTCAAGGCTGATTGCAGCCACCAGATCCTACGGTGCCACCAAACCAAGCCTTTGCAGGACCTTGAGAGGCTTTCTTCTGTCCAAGTTGCTCCCCCAGGGCCTATAAGAGAGCAAGCCCAGGGCTCAGAGCCCCAGGGGCTGGAAGGTAATTTCATCTTTCCAGCTAGCCTGTTAGCTGAAAGATGACAGCTCTTCCTCTTTTCTGTTATTCTCTTGAAGCTGTTAAGCTCAAGTCACCAGAGGAAGACAAATTTATATCTCCCCTCCTCATGCTCTGTGAATTTTAAATGAGTGGATGGTCTCCTCATAGTCTCCTTAAGTATCAACCTATTTAAGGAAATCACAAAGCCTGAAATCCAGAGCCCAGGGTTTATAACTTGGCTGGGCCAGTATGCCCTTACAGAGATATACTAATAAGAGTAGAGAGTTATATATACACAGAACTCTGAGATGAGCAAATCTGCAGATAAACCATTGAACATGTCCAATCTCATCTGATCTCAGAAGCTAAGCAGGGTTGGGCCTGGTTAGTACTTGGGTGGGAGACAGAAGTTCTTCAGAATAACACCAAGGTCAGAAAACATGGAGGAAAGATGGAAAAGAGTAATAGATTGAAATACATAAATACATTATCTCTTATAAAAGTAAAATGCAAATAAGAAACTGGGAAAAAAAAAAAAAAAAAAACACAATACACAGGTGCACAGATCAACTTTTAAAAAATACCCAAAGCAAATTATTTGTCAAGAAATATAAATTAAAAGATGATCATTTTGTCCATTAAAGTAACAAAGATAAAAGCAAATGGTTTTCCTAACATTAATGAGGGTGTTGCCAGAGTTGTAAATTGAGACAGACTCTGAGGCAGATGTGGCGGTACTTATCAAGTTTTAAAGATAGGTGAAATGATTTGATAGAATAATGGTTATTTCTAAGAATTTATAATAAAGAAGCAATGAAAAAGCCCACAAAGAATTAGTTGTGGAAATGTTCGCTCAAGTTTGTTTATAATTGTGGGGCGTGGGGGGGGGGGTGGTGGGCAGTCAACCTAAATGTCAAACAATAGGGGGTTGATTACATTTTCTAGAAATCCTTCAACAGAATGCTTGGTGGTTTTTAAAAATATTGCTGTGGAAGTTTAACTAGACATATACAATTAGGTTATGGTGATAACATAATATTAAATGGAAAAATTCCTTTGCAAAATGATGCGTAGGCTAATTGACCATGTGTGGTAAGTTGCTTCAGTTGTATCTGATTCTTTGCACACCTATAGGCTGTAGCCAGCCAGGCTCTTCTGTCCATGATATTCTCCAGGCAAGAATACTGGAATGGGTTGCCACGCCCTCTTCCAGGGGATCTTCCCAACACAGGGATCAAACCCACATCTCTTATGTCTCCTGCATTGGCAGCTGTGTTATTTATCACCATCACCACCTGGGAGGCCCCAATTTACCATAGTTTCTGAATATACACTAAATATGAAAGAATTCACACCATAATTTTCACATTAGTTTTCTATGGGTAGTAGCATCAGACTCAATTTTCATGGCTCCTCTTTCTGCTCTTACGCATTTTCTGATGTTTCTGTAATAAGTATATATTACTTATGTTAAAGATAAAAGTTAAAAGTAAAATTTTCTAGAAATTAGTTTGGAAAGAGAATCCACAAATGTAAATTTTTCCTTCCTCTGCTAAAATATCCGACTCTATAGAAGCACAAAGTTGTATCTATATCTGGAGAAGAAACAAATCCCAAGGCTAAAGTCTGTCTTCATTTAGTGGTTCTAATTAGAATGAAGAAAACCCCCAATTTGAAGTATAATGAGACTGCACATTTGACATCTTGTAAGGAGTATGTACTTTGTAGCCATAATGACCTGAGACCGGTCTCTGATTTGTAAAATTTGTAAAACTAACAGCAATTCTCTGAGTCTTTTCTATCAAGGTAATATGAAGATACTACTTATGGCACAATGCAGTGAGAATGAATGACAATGTATTAGGAAGCATCTGGTGCATGATAGGTGCCCACGCAGTGCTGATTTCCTTCCTTTCCTTCCTGAGGTCTTGGTGCTGGGTATCAAGGGCAGAGCAGAACATGGCTTCCTGGGTGAGAAGTGAATGGTTTCCTCAAGAATGGAGGGACCATCCTCAGAGGATTCGGAGGAGCACTTGTAGGGCCCTGGGCAACAGCCTGGCCTCTTCCTTCTCACACTCAACCTGAATCAACTCTGCCAGGTTTCTCTAAATTTACCTTTAGATTTTTTCCTCCTGTTCTTCACAAATGTCCCTGAATGTTGGGACACATAAATTGTCCTGGTTTTTCTACACAGTGACGGGAGACACCGGTAAGGATGCTGACTGGAACTTGGAATCAAGAGCATAGACAAACTGTCCTTGAAAATGAATATAGATCTTCAGCGCTCAGGAAAGTCTCAAAAATACTATCTTAGTTACACTTCCATCTTCCTTCTCTTTCTCTCTCTCACTCTCTCTGATTTTACCAGAGCAGAATAGCTTGTTTTCCTCTCTGCTTTCTTCTCTGTCCTCTTTCTCCCTTCCTGCTCCTCCATTTCCGCTGCTGCTACTTCCGTTTTTCCTCTTCTTTCCACTCTTCTTTCTCTCCTTCTCCTTCTCTTCCTCATCCTCTTTCCTCTTCCTCCTCTTCTCTTTACTCTTCCCTTTCCTTTTGCCTCCTCCTTTGTATTCATCCTCCAAATGGAAGGAATTTAATTTGGATAAAGGACAGTTTGCCAGATTATTCTCTACTTGGAGGCCACCTGAATCTTCCCAAACTCTGCCGGGCAACATCCCCTACTATAACCACTTGTCTCATACTTCTCATTTCCCAAAGTCTTCCCTAATTAAATAAAATGGAAAGTTAGAGTTACACTGCACACATGGCCATTAGCAAGTCACCAATCCAGGGGGCAGCAACAGGTCAGAAATGTCACTACTAGAAATCTAACACATCGCCTGCCGTGGTCTTACTCCACCTCAGGGCTGTGCGTGATATCTTTTCAACAAGTTAGGGTTCTCATCATCTGGTTGACACTGGATTCATGAAGTTTCAAAATAAAATTAAAGTTTTATTAATTGTATTTTCTGGTGTTTTTATTAAGGAAAATCAACTGTTTATTACCTTCTACTGGGGGATATAGTGACCCAGAGGAGGAAAATTAAGTCTTGCTTAATGGCTGTGGGCAGAAAAGAGGGATAAAAATGAGAATTGGAATATCAAAATACAAGATTCGTAGAGAAAATGAAAAAGAATGAGTCTTGATAACTGGAGGAAATTAGAAAAAAATAGAGAAAGGGGAGACATTTAACACAGTCTTCAGTGATTATCCTGCATGGGGGACTTTCTACGATTGGAACCCACTGAAATACTCCTCAGTTCAGGCTGAAAGGCTTTCAAAGACAATTTATACACTGAAGTAAGGTGGCACCTACATCCTTGGTGACCTGAGGAGGTTTAATAGAAGTCTGAATGGGAAGTGACAAACTGGAGCTGTCTGGGTAAGCTGATTTACATCGGCTGATGTTCAGAGACCAGAAGGATTTTACTCACAGTCGCCCACATCTCTGGTAGTACTGCAAGCAGCTTGTGTGTGTCTGTTAGTTGCTCAGTCATGCCTGACCCTTTGTGACCCCAGAGTTTGTAGCCTGCCAGGCTCCTCTGTCCATGGAATTCTGCAGGCCAGGATACTGGAGTGGGTAGCCATTCCCTTTTCCAGGGGATCTTCCTGACCCAGGGATCGAACCCAGGTCTCCCGCATTGCAGGCAGACTACTACTTGAGTCACCAGGGAAGCCCAGACATTCTAGCTTTTCATCCTATTTCATTCTCTTTGATGACTCCCTTGGTCCATTTTTATCTCAAGTATTTAAGAAGGCAAAACCAAAACAAAACAACACAGTTCTAGTGTGAGGTCTCTGTCACTTTATATAACTGTATCCACCAAACTAATCCTGAGAGCCTGATTAAGACAACAAGGTCCTAGGGTCAGTATTCTACATGCCTCTGTTGGCTAATTAAATATCACAACATAATAGCTAAGCTTCCCCTTTGTCATTCCAGAAAACAATCACACAGTATGCATTTCCACCCTAAATAATATAAACTCAACAAAATTAAAAATGCATATAAATAAGCACATAGCTTATAGTGCTTCTAAAAGTAGGATACCAATCTAAAGCAAAAATAAAATAAATTCACTTCTTAATGTGATTGCTTCTGATGGACTGCCACCATCTCTTTTAAAAATAAATTGCTATTTGCCTTACCCCTAGAAGCTGTTCATTCTTGTATGGGAGCTGTGCTTATATTTGCCACCTGCCACTGCTGAAGACCATTACCAAATCAATTGCTCCTGCTAGGCTAGTATCTTATCAGAGAATAAAGCACCAGGTTTCCTTCATCATCAAATCAATCTCTAGTCTCTTGGCTTTTATTAGTAAACCAAACTTTAGTCTTTCTGCATTGCACTCTGCCCCCATTCCCTTCAGTGTGGGTGTCCTAGGTCACTTGATGCAGGCTATCATGCCCAGACAAATATCATGGACCCCTGACTCCTATCTTATTATGTGGTGGAGATGGATGAAATGAATTTATAGACAGGAATGCTGGACTTCCTTTCTTTGACCCTTATGATTTAAATCCCTCTCCTTTTATACATTTACAAACAATTAGTAAGAAAGTAGGATTTACAGAATAGTTTTCTTTATCCATAACACTATTTCAGTGCATAATACATCTCAAACATTCTTGAACTCCCATTCATTTATGCATTTAGCAAACAGTTTTGCTCACAAGCTGAAGAGGCAATCTTGGTGGTCAAGGAGTTTTTAGTAAAACAGGAGAAAATGTTAGATCACAGTTGTATTATGGGTACAAAATGCTGCAGAAATTTAGAAGAAAAAAGGAATGTGACATTTGAACTGAAAAATAATACAGGAAATGTTATTTTCAAGGGTAGACTTTCACTATAGGTGCCTGTCTCTTTTGCTCTTGTAAGACAAACACAGACCCAAAGCACAGGACACAAACCTTAATACACAAGTTGGTAGAGAGGTATTTTCTAGTGTATTCCACAGTGATCCTGCAAGGTGCTCCAGCAGCAAGGACCCTGAAGCCACTGCATGCAGGACAGGCATCAAACCAAAGAACCAACCAATCAACTTTGTTGATTGTGCATCATTTTTTACTTTTTGGAGTAATGCATATTAGTTGTGCTTCTTACGAATACTATTTGTGCATGTGTTCTTAGTCACTAAGTTGTGTCAGACTCTTTATGATCCCATGGTCTGTAGCCCACCAGGTTCCTCTGTCCATGGGATTTCCCAGGCAAGAATACTGGAGTGGGTTGCCATATTTCCTTCTCCAGGGAATCTTCTCGATCCATGGGTCAAACTTGTGTTTCCTTTATCTCTTGTACTGGTAGGCAGATTCTCTACCACTGAGGCACCTGGGAAGCTCTAGGAATACTATTTACTTGTTCATTTACTTAATCTCTTGCCATTTTTTGCAGTTTCTTGTGGTGGTGTTTCATTGTGCATGTTGAGGAGCAGATTATGTGTTAAAATCCTGGAAGTGCAAGTTAAATGGGGATAGACAGGGTATGTGCTCCTGGAATATTTCTCCATATCATTTTTAACCTTCCTCCCATACCCATCTGTTGCAAATGAGGTCTGCAGAGTGATAGCAAAGCACTAGGTCAAGGGAAGCTCTTCAATAAATATGTGATGGACATGATCCTTCACAATTAGCATTTCTGTCATTATCATTATTTTAATTATTTTCCATGATTTTTATATGAAAGATATAGAGGAGGCATTTTGAAATCTATCATCTTCACCTCCTGCTATCTTCCTGGTAAATGTCAGTGATCCCTTGGGCTTTGTCCTTTGCCCCTTTCATTTGCATCCTTACCCAGGAAGCTTCATCTTTCCTAAAGTCTCTAATAGCAGCTTTGTTCCCTCCACATTCTCTCATAAGCCCTACATACAAATGATGGCGAACAGGGCAGCTCACAGCAACATAAATGCATGCATCTCTGTATCAACACTCATGACTACATCATGTCTCCCTGGCCCTCACACATCACCTGTCAAAACCATTTTGATCTTTTGAGGTCAACAGAGCTATATTACACAGTGATTAAGAATGTAGAGTACAAGCCAGACTTGGTTCAAATCTAAGCTCCATCATTTAAATTGAGTAACCTTGAACAAGACTGTTAACTATCTGAGTTTCAGTGTCTTTATGATGTAAAATGAAAGTATGAGAAATGTGGCCTCATAGGAGTGCTGTAAGAATTAGGGTTTGAATACCATTTGATACTAATTAGAATTCAATAAAATTTAACACAATTGAAATGAAACAAAAATAAATAGACTTCTAGAAAGCCTTTTCTGATAAACTTATTGGAGTTAATTGTTGCTTCTTTGACATTCCTTAGTGAATTAATCCCACCTTTTATCCACTAACACCATTGTGTTTTCTACTATTTGTAGCTTTTTTTTTTTTTTTTTTTTATTGCCATGGACTCTAAGATGTGAGTTCATGAAGGTAACAGCTGTCATAGTCATCTTTGTAATTTTATTACTGGAAGTAAGTGAACACAACTGTTTTTTAAATCATGTGTGTTGATTTGAAAAATGGAGACTGAAGTGCAAAGGAAAAAATAAATGAAGCACAATTAAATGTATGAAAGAAGAACAAGTCAGACTTGGGAGAGAACATTTACATCTGGATCCAACATAAGTGTTTATTTAGTCAGCTTTAAAACAAACAAACAAATGTACAACATATATAATACTGTGATGTGGACTTGACCCTGTCATCTAGGAAGGCTTCAGCACAGGTAGCTTAATGAAGTGCTAGGTAAGAAGCTGTCCCATCCCCTATTAAGCAGTGTATTGTCTAAATGAGTTTAATTACCATGCAAATTACTATGAGCTCATATGCCCAAGGCCCAAAACATATCAGATGGCAGGTCTAAAAGAAATTCAGTAAGCCATGTCTCTCTTTGTAGGAATGTTTCTTGGCAATAAGGGGAAAAAAAAATACGGTGAGTGTAACAAAGATGAAGTGTTATAATTCTTAGTGAAGTTTGGCTAAATTAGTGATATCAGAGGAGCTGGTAAAAATTGTAGTAGATATACAATATAGTTCATTTTGAGCAAATCAAATTGAAGAATTATTTATTAACCAGTTTGTTCTTCTTCCTCTAAAAAGAAATGTCAACTGATTTAATATCTAATTCCTCTGCCCATGAATGCTTGGAAAAGGACCGTATCACTCATGACACCAGGGTACACTTTGGGGTGTGGGCATGGAATGGATCTGGAAATAAATGATCTATGTTCTTGGTCTACTTATTATATATGTGATCCCCAGCAAATCACGTAACATCTGAGAGCTTCAATTTTTTCTTCTGTAATAATGACTAATAATATCAACACTAGTCATGGGGTTAAGATATAGGGAAAATAATTTTAAGTGTTTTCATAACTCATACAAATATATGTAACACATAAATGTGTTTTTAAATAAAAGAAACAGAAGATATATTCCTGTTTTCCCTCCCATCTTCACATGGAGTTGGAGTCTCTTAAAACACTGGCCACATTTTAAGATCAACCGAAAGTGCCATCCAGCTACTTTCCCATTCCCTCTCCAGAACATCACAGTCCTTACAATGTAGCCTGACACACTGCAAGATATCCTGAAAGTCCTAAATAAATACGGATAGGAGGAGATGGAGATTTCATTACTATACTCGCTTGAGCATCTTTCCAAATATTGACCAAATTACAATGTAATAAGATAGAACCATCTGTTATATAGTAAATAAAATGATCTGATGGATTCTGGGAAGCAAACATATAAATTCAGATTATATTTGAAAGATTTCTTTCAGAAAATCTTTACCAAAATGTTCCTAGGATAAGTCATATCTTAAGAACAATATCCCAAAGGGGCATGCTCCTATAGCAGCTTTCAGACTTTCTTGACTGCAGCCCTCAGCAAAATAGATATTATATTACATCACAACTCACAGATAAAACAAAAATGTTTTATTTTACTATGTGCAGTATATTTTTATATTTTTGTTTATCCTATTTATTATGTGCTACTTTATTTAACAAAAATAATGCTTCTCACAATCTGTTATTGGGTTGTGACCCATTGTGGCTCAACTGATAGATAATCTGCCTGCAATGCAGGAGACCTGGGTTCGATCCCTGGGTTGGGAAGATCCCCTGGAGAAGGGAAAGACTACCAACTCCAGGATTCTGGCCTGGAGAATTCCATGGGCTGTATAGTCCGTGGGGTTGCAAAGAGGCAGACACGACTAATTGACATTATTTGGAAAACACTGTGCTAAATACCCAGAACTGTCTAAGTATGTAACTGTTTCACAGTTCACATCCTTATTTGGAGAGGTGAGAAAATCAGACCTAGGTGCCCAAGAAGTGAGTCCTTTAAGGAATGAATGTGATGTCAGCAGTAAAATGTTTACTTGCAGATTACAAAATGAGGACAAACTGTGAACTTTACTAAAGAGAATTTCTGTTGTGTTTTGCTTTAACGGTTGTATGCAGGGTCAGAAAGAGTGATAAGGCGCTCCCTTACTTCTACAGCCACTGTAAAGCATGTTCAGGTGGACAAAGGAATGTTAATGTGGTATTTCAGTAACAGCTCCAGTAACAGGATTTAGTGAATTATATCACTCTTTTCAGTTTAGTCGGGACTACTGGGTGAAACTTAAAGAGTGGTAAATGTCTCTTTAATTTAAAGGAGGATTCTGTTTGTTTGCTTGTTTTAATCTGAAGGCACCCAACTGAGGAATGTGCTTTCTTACGGATTATTAGAATTTATGTGTTTCTCATTTGAAAGTACGCAAGAATTGTCTATTACAATTCATCTTTGGAAAAAGATATATCAAAGCTCTTATGGAAAAGATTCCAACACTGGATAATAGAGTAGATGAAACATAAACTGTGCTAATGCCAGTTCTATAGCTATTTTAGGCACCTGTGACTACTGAACATTGTAGCAAGTGTGGAAAGTGAGACTGGGGAAGTGAATTTTTAGGTTTTGATTTGAATGGTGCTGGTGGTGGTTATTTTCTAAGTCGTGTCTGACTCTTAGGACCCCATGGACTGTAGCCTGTCAGGCCCCTCTGTCCATGGGATTTCCCAGGCAAGAATACTAGAGTAGATTGCCATTTTTTTTTCCATTTGCCTTGAATATAAATATTAATTTCACAGCCACAGATGATTTGTGGTGGACATACTAGACTGTACAGACCTAGAGAAACAAATGTGCTGATCTGATAAAGTAAATATGACAGTCATTAATATACCATGTGAATTCATAAAGCATTTAAAAATACTAAAAAGTAATCTAGAACTCATGAAAAGTGGCAAATAAAGTATTGGTATATTAAAAATAGAACAGTTCTAAGACCATGGACAAACCTATGTCAGCTTTGGGTTTTGGTTTTTACACTTCCCTGATGACAAACAGGATTTTTCTGATTTTCCCACAGAGACTGCTGAACTCACTAACTCACTTAACTCTTATTGGTGCTTTTCAAGAAGTCATGCCCCAAATTTTCAGCAGATGCTTACAGGTCAAACTTAAGACACTGAAAAGGAAATTTTGCTAGTCCCTTGAAAATGGACCTGCTTTTTGCATTTGGACTGATACGAGAAATTAAGACAAGGGATATTTTTGTAAAGGGGATAACTCCTTTTGAATAAGAATTCATTTGCATCTGATTCCTTCTATATTCTAAGAAGCTCTTGATTATAGGACATATCTATTGACTTAAAAGGAGAACTCACTCCAGATACAATAAGCAATTTATGCCCAAAATAGAGGTGAATGGACAAAGATAAATGATCTGCTTCAGAAATTCAATCTAGGACATTTAAAAGGACAGCTGTGCTGAAGTACAGCCAATCAAATGGAACTAAGAAATCACTCTTTCCTTGATATTCCCAGCTAGCAGCAGTATATCATAGAAGATACCAATTAGAAGACTTTAGCACCTCTTAGGTGGTAAAGAATCCACCTGCAATGTGGGAGACCTGGGTTCAATCCCTGGGTTGGGAAGATCCCCTGGAGAAGGGACAGGCTACCTACTCCAATATTCTGGCCTGGAGAATTCCATGGATTCATCCATGGGGTCACAAAGAGTTGGACAGGACTGAGTGACTTTCACTTTCATTTTATATGCAAACAAATCACAAGGAAATGTACCTTTGCATTCTTCAGTCCCAGGCTAGAGAATGCCCGCAAGGGATGTTTTTCAGTAAGTTCTCTGGGAAATGAAAAGTTTTGCCTAATTAAGAGTCAGTCCTGGGGTTTGAGCAGGAATGAGAGAGGTTATTATTTACCAATTTGTACAGGAATAAAGTTAGAGATTGCAAGGAGATCCAACTAGTCAATCTTAAAGGAAATCAGTCTTGAATATTCATTGGAAGGACTGATGCTGAAGCTGAAACTCCAATGCCTTGGTCACCTGATGCAAAGAACTGACTCACTGGAAAAGTCCCTGATGCTGGGAAAGATTGAAGGCGGAAGGAGAAGGGGGCGACAGAGGATGAGATGGTTGGATGGCATCACCGACGCGATTGACATGAGTTTTGAGTAGGCTCTGGGAGTTGGTGATGGATAGGGAAGCCTGGCATGCTGCAGTCCATGGGGCCACAGAGTCAGACATGGCTGAGCGACTGAACTGAATTGAAGAGTTAGACGGGCTTCCAAGAAGTTTGGTTTTATAGACATGGGAGGTACGTAGGGATAATGTGCAGAATCCACTGAGGACCAGAAAATGAGGTTGCCCTCTGAGAATGAAACGAGTTGGATATAGAGATAATGTGTGCACACTGGTCATCTCTAGGGGAAAAAAAAAAAAAAAAACAGGTCACAATATTTATAAACATGTGAACAAAGAGGTTTGAGAATTCTATATAACGTCCATCAAGGTGAACTAGGGAACGCAATGCAGCAGTCTCATTGAAATTTAATAAGCTGGATATCAAGCAATTATTGAGCATCTTGAGTAGAGAAAAGATGAACAAAGTGAGAAAGACTAGCCTGCACTATAGAAAAAGCGAAACCAAGGGCCAGAAGCTGCTAGAGTATCTTAAACTGCCAAAGTCAGAGTCCCTGTGCCAGAAACGGGCTCTGTTTCCGCAACAGATATACACATTTCAGCAGCGTGTTTAAAAACTGGAGTCTGCCACTAGATTACCTGAGCTCTCATTCATGTTATTTTCTTGCTGATGTGCTCAGTCATGGCTGACTCTTTGAGACCCCATGGACTTAGCCTGCCAGATTCCTCTGTCCATGGAATTTTCCAGGCAAGAATATTGGAGTGGGTTGCCATTTCCTTCTCCAATTATTTTCTTAACTTTATGCAAATTATTTTCGTCTCTGTGACTCAGTTTTGTCCTCTGTAATAATAATAATAGTAGGATCTACCACTAAGGGTGCTGAACATATAAATGAGTTAATATATGTGAAGCATTTGAGAGAGTGCCTGGCCCATAGTGTTGTTGTTGGATAATCTCTAAATTGTGTCCAACTCTTTACGATCCCCATGGACTTGTAGCCCACCAGGCTCCCAGACAAGAATACTGGAGTAGGTGGCTATTTCCTTCTCCAGGGGATCTTTCCAAACCAAGGGTCAAACCTGAGTCTCCTGCAGTGGCAGATGAATTCTTTACCACTAGCACTCGCTCGGGAGCCCCTGGTCCATAGTGAGCCCTCAATAAATGTTTATAAGCATCATCAGAGATAAATATATATGATTTATGTCAACATATATGTGACTTACAAAATGAATTATCCTTATTTGAAGCTCATGGGTACTAAGTGACTCACTGACCCAGGTGGGAATTGGCCTAGAATGAGGGACCCACTGGCAGGCTGATTTTCCTATTCTGATCCATCTGTCACTTTAAATTTATAACTTGACATTTTGGCGCATAGTTCAGACTTTGGTGAGTTTTAGTATTATCAGTCAACCTTCTAAATCTAATCAATTCTGGCCACTGACAAGATTGACATTTGAACCACTGAGGCTGAAAGCCAGACCCAGAACCTTGATAAATTCACTCAAAGTATGCTAAGTGTATGGTCTTTTGGCAAACAGCTAAAAAGCCATCTCCTGAAAAACCTCATCTATCTTCTTTCAAACGCCAGTAATTGACAACTAAGATTTTCTCCCAGAGGCCTAGTGTTTTTTTGAGGAAAAAAATAAAATAAAAAAAAGGAGCAGAATATCTTAGAGGTGGTTAGATTTACAGAAAGCTTGCTTTTCAACAAGCTCTATCAGTCACTAGGGTTTGCCATGTCTTCTCTAATGCTTGAGAATTTGGCAATGCCTAGAGATTAAGACCTGAATGTATACAAAAGAGCACACAAAGAGGTCAGTGATTTTTAGTCCAATTATAACAAGTTCCTGCTTCAAATAAATCCATTAGTATGCACTGTCAGGCCTCAATAATTCACTTTAAAGCCACCGTGCTACATTTCCAGTAACTAACAGTTCCCCTTATCTCTCTCTATGAACAAAGAATGCAACAATCTCTATTCCTATACTGTGGCCCTGGAAATCTGTGATATAAAAATTTTTGAAGGGAGGAAAAAAAAATTATGTATTTCTACAGCAGATTTAGGGTTGAATAGCATTTTGTCACGTTTAGGAAAAACAAATTAACTTCTGATATATCCTTCCCTGTGTGGTATAGCTGGTAAAATTCCAGGGCCTCAAATGCAATTTTTAAGATTGCTCTGGACTTTACACTACCAGGCCATCCAAGTATCCTCAGCTGAATCTCCTGGAGCTGGGTTGATATTACGCAAGTTCTCACGGGATTCTGAGCCAAAACTATACTGGATCCTTCAGTTATCGAGGGTTCTATTTAGTTGCCTCTGTTTATATAGGATTTTCTTTTCTTAATAACTCACGTCCAGTTATAAGGGAGCAGAATTGAGCCCGTGAGGTAAGGTGAGACTGATAAAGAAGATTCTGACTGAAACTTCACAGTTGAGGAGAAAAGAGCAGCTGCCACTCTGGCAAAAAGGTGAAACTCACCCACCTCCTGCCCAGCAGTGCCACACCAGTGCTCTGAACATTAAGCTGAGTTTACTGCCTCCCCCGTGACTATGCCAGTCACATTTGAGAACATCTGCCACAGCCTTAATGACAGAGCCTGTGGGAACCTAATGAGTGCCCTCCACACCTGCGCGGCTTTACCAGACAGCTGTTTCCCTCTCTTCTACCTCCTTGCTCGGTCCTCTCCCTTCGTGTGTGCTCAGTGCTACATCTTCCCCATAGGATATGGCCGGATTCTCCTATTAGTTCTGTATTTTTCCTAGGATTGCATTCATCACAGTGTACATGGCACTTCAAGGCAGTGGAGACCAAAAGCATGTCTTTCAGATTGCTCAGACTTCACCATTTGCTATGCAAAAGGGTAAGGTTGGAAACTGAGAAAGTCAGCTAGAAGAAACCATGGACTAAGAGATAAGGGAAAAAGAAAGGAGAAAATGAGAGGAGCTGCTTCCCTTTCCTTGCTGACAGCTCTCAGACATGAATATGGTAATTCACAAAGCCATTGAGACACTTTACAGTTTACTTATATATGAAATCTCTCTGATTAAAGCATTTTCTGATTGAGAAAGCTGCTCTGTGAAAGGGCTAAATAACAAAACAAAACAAGACCTAGTACTCCTTAATAAAACAAGTTTAAAATTCTGGAAATTCTGATTACATTAAAAGTGTAAAATTGTAGTATGTTGCATAAAAGAGCCTGGGTTTCTTCTGTGTGAACTTTGGTAAGTTACTTAACTTCTCTGAATTTCCATTTCCTAATTTTCTAAATGATGATAATTATATGGATTTAGTGAGGTCATCGAAAAATAAATTATACATACTAAATAAAGACTAGCACAGAGTACCTGGCACAAACCAAGTGCTTGATAAACTCTAGTATTACCATTATTACCACAGAAACCCCATTTCTCATGGCTTTACTATAGGCATTGAAAGAAAACTTGCTCTTGTTACATATTTTCTCAGAATAATTAAGCCTCTTGAATGACAGAAGGGAAGTGAAATATACCCTAAATGAAGAAAAAAAAGAAAGAAAAAGCTTAAAAAAATAATTATCTCATTTATTATATAATCAAAAACTACAAGCTGGAATTTTAGAGACATATAACTAAAAGAATGTGGAATTTTTGTGATGATTCATTTTAGTCAGTTCAAAACCAGAGGTAAGAATCACATGTTCTATGATAAATAGCATTGAAACATGTATATTACCATATGTAAAATAGATGACCAGTGCAAGATTGATTCATGAAGCAGGGCACTCAAACTGGTGCTCTGGGACAACCCAGAGGGATGGGGTGGGGAGGTAGGTGGGAGAGGGGTTCAGGATGGGGGACACATGTACACCCATGGCTGATTCATGTCAGTTCAGTTCAGTTCAATCACTCAGTCGTGTCTGACTCTTTGCGACCCCATGAATTGCAGCACGTCAGGCCTCCCTGTCCATCACCAACTCCCAGAGTCTACCCAAACCCATGTCCATTGAGTTGGTGATGCCATCCAATCATCTCATTCTCTGTCGTCCCCTTCTCCTCCTGCTCCCAATCCCTCCCAGCATTAGGGTCCTTTCCAATGAGTCAACTCGTCACATGAGGTGGCCAAAGTATTGGAGTTTCAGCTTCAACATCAGTCCTTCCAATGAACACCCAGGACTGAGCTCCTTTAGGATGGACTGGTTGGATCTTCTTGCAGTAATGTATGGCAAAAACCACTACAAAATTGTAAAGTAATTAGCCTACAATTAAAATAACTTAATTTTAAAAAGAATCATATGTTCTATGATAAATAAAAGCCATGTGGTACAATAAAACTGTGACTATATCAGTAGTTTGTGTTAAAAAAAAAAAAATTGTCCTCCGTATACTGTCCAATATGGTAACCACTAGCCACATGTGTCTACCGAAAATCTGAAGAGTAGCTGCTCAAAAGCTGAAATGTGTTGTGGATTTTTGAAGACTTAGTATGCAAAAAAAGAATGCAAAATATCTTATTAATAATTTTATATTGATCACAAGTTGAAGTAATAATACTTTAGATATATTGAATTAAAGTATATTATTGGAATTAATTTTATCATTTTTTCCTTGCTTTAATTTGTCAACTAGAAAATTAAAAATTATGTGTAAATCTTACTGTATTTTTTTTTTTTTTTTGACTAGTGCTGCTCTCAACCAATGGTTCTTAGGAGTTTTTACTCATATATATATTTATATCATGTTTATAAATATCAGCCAATCAGCTTGAAAAAAATTCACATGCCTGGTCTCTCAGTGATTCTGACTCCAATGGCCAAAAAACTTGTATTTTCAGTAAGAGTGGATATTTCTGATGTGCTTAATCACTGGGCCATACTTTAAGAAACACTGCTATAGACTAATGTATGCTAAGTTGAAACAAGATGCTAAGAAACACAGGTATGACTGGGGGATGCTACAGACAACAAATAGGCTAAAATGAAGGCAGAAAAGGAAGGGGAGAAGCATGATGGTAGAAGATTCCCAAAGACCTACTTTCAGAATCTTTCCACTGCTGAATAGCAAAGGTAAGTCTCTCCTTCTCCCCTGTGTTCTAGCCTGGGGTGGGGAGGAGGCGATAAAACTCTGCACCAAGAGATCTCTCACCAGTTAGCTGTAAAATATGAACATAAGGCTATAGTGAATAACACTGAAGTCAGAATTGTCACTTTCAGTGGTAACTAATAAAATCCCTCTTAGCTAACCTTGTTTCTTCTTTTACATTCTGCAAATTGACTGGTGATAATATGTATAGATGGTATAGCTCACATTTTGAAGAAGAGGAATATTCCAGATAGCCCCTGCACCTCACTTCTCCCCTAACAGACCTTAGTCATTAACCATATAGTAATTACTTTGCAGATACCAGGTAATGGAATCACAATCATTAACTATGAGCTACCTCAGATTTATAGCGCCCCTCCCCACCATGGCTAGAATAACAAGGCTCTTTCTTGGCTGCTACGGGGGGAGGGGCAATCTTCCAAATACAGAAGATACAATCTAAGGGGGAAATAATTCATTCAACAAACCCAACCCATCCTCCACTGATGTCACACCATTCCTTGAGATTCTCCTACTACACAGGCCCTTGTATTTCTTTCCCACCAACATAGTGTCTTTGTCTCAGCTAGTGTCTCCTCACAGCTTGTTGCACTGTTATGCTGTTGTGTCTTCTGCTGTCTTTCCCCACCCAGCTCACAGGAGATGCAGCACTGATAGAGTTGTGCTGACTAGATAAGGGCTGTCCAAGCCCATCAGGCATCCTTTTCAAGACTGCCTTTCAAAGCCACAAATCTCCTGAATGACAAAGCTGTGGCCTTGGCTGGGGATTTTTGCAATCAGGTTCCATCTTCATTTACTGAACAAGCCAGCTGGGCAAGCACCTTTCCCCGTGCCCTCACAGCAAGATAGGAAGTACACGAAATACAGTTCTGAGGGATGAAAAAGGAGCTCCTGGTACAGAGAAGAGCCTTATGGAAACATTTGGTAGCATATTTTCAGCTTCAGTTTATTATTTAAGTTATTCCTAAGTCTAATTTTTTTTTACTCTAATATCTGTAAAGAAATCATAAAATTATTGAGTTGGATAGTATACTGAAGCTATTTAGTCCAATTTTTCACATTAAAAAAGAATCGTAACTGGATGGTAAACATCTTGAATGCAAACAAGAATAATCAATTAAGTTCCGGACACTACTCCTAGAATTTTCATGATTTAACTCTTTTAGTCTTTATTATAAGTATTACTGGATTCTGTCCTATATTGACAAATGATAAAACAAAGACATAGAGAAATTAAGTAACTTGCCCAAGGTTACAAATTGAAGATATCAGCTAGTATTTGGACTTAGGCAATCCACTTCTAACTACTAGGGAAGATTAGGACTTAAGACAATTCATCTGTATCTTCTATACCCCAAAGCCACACTATTAGGCTGGTGAAAGTTAGGCCCAGGACCCTTAGAATTTACTGGGGAAAAAAAAAAAACAGCTTTCTCATTTCCCCATGACTGAGCATTAAAGACAGGATATAATTGTGAAAGCTTACAACCATCTTGGTACTGTCTTGGTGATCCAGAGATGAAGATGGCCTGGGCTCTGACAATCCCCTGGATTCAGCTTGCCTGATGGGAATTTACTCCTTTCTGTGATAGACAAGCCAATGGATTATTTTTCTTTAAGTGAGGTTGACTTGTATTTTCTGTCACTTGAAACAAATGAAAGAAAGTTAGTCACTCCGTCATGTCCCACTCTTTGTGATTCCACAGACTGTAGCCTGCCTGGCTTCTCTGTCCATGGAATTCTCCAGGCAAGAGTACTGGAGTGGGTTGCCATTTCCTTCAAGTAAGTCCTTAACGATTAACCAACTAAGCAATTGACTTAAAGTTCTAAGCTTATAATACTTAATACAATATCTTGTACATATAGATATAAAATAAAAGGTAATTTTCATTTTTCCTTATATAAATTTCAAGAGCAATGATTATATGCTTGTTTCTCTATTTTTCACAGTGCCTAGAAAAGGGCTGAAAATATTTTTAAAAAATTGAACACACATGGACAGATCAACCATCAGGTTAAGAACTATATCCAGGAGAAATTGGACAGTAAGAATGTATCCAGTCATCTTTTCCACGTTGAGCTCTGTGTGGAACCCCAAGAAGGAAAGTGCTTTCAGTATGGATCACAGGGAAGACTCTCCCAACAGGATTGTACAGATTGAACTTGATGCATAGACATAAACTTGCCAGACTCACCCCAGGGCCACCTGTTTAAGCGCATCACCAGAAAGTATCTCCAGAAGAAAGACTTAAGGGAGCTAGGGAAGTGGAAAACAGTTCACTGAAGTTCCTGGCATCTGCCTGAGGGCACAGCTGGAAATATTAATAATCATTTTCCTCATCAGACCACAGAAAATGAACACGAAGTGAGAGAGAGGGAAAAAAATAAAAACAAGTGTCTTGCTGCCTCCTGTTTGAATTAATCTCTTCTGACAACTGCTGATTTGGGTTTGTGATTCGATCCTCCATATGTCAAGCTCTATTGGTCAATTAAGTACAGAGGATGATTGGGGGAAGCAGTGATGCTCAGCCTGATTACAGGAGGAAGCATCACACAGCATTTAGAACATGCAAAGCAGTCCACTTACAGGGAGCCAAGCAGAGCCAAGGTGGTGGCTGACACTGACAGGACGGTCAGGGAGAGCCATTGGGCCTCAGCTCTCAGAGCACTAATAGGGCCAGTGAGACATCAGAGTTAGCCTCCCAGGAGCAATAAACAAGTTCTGGAGAATCATGTAGGGGATCCAAGGTTGGTGCAAAATTAAGTCCTCTTTCACCCACTTTGCATCTTATTCTCCAGATTTTCCAATTAATAAATTGGATAAATTGATGAAACATCACAAAATTTAAAACAAGAAATAAAGTGGTATTTAATTCGGAGAGTACAATACATACATTTGAAGAGACTGTCTAAAATAGAGTTAACAAAAAGGACAGGAGGACACAAGTAAGAGGAAAACAACACAGACACAATTCAGCACTCATATTACTCCACAGTAACGAGTACACTTTGGAAATGTGAGTCCTAGTCTAACTTTTGCTAACGACTTCTTGGTTACCTGGCAGGAAAAAGGTTCTTTTCATCATTGTCACTTCCTCATTTTCAAGGAGGCTGATGGAGGCGGTGGGGCGCTTTGTAGTTTCATAAATACAAAATCAAACTTGACCTAATAGCTCAAGAGAATGTTTTGACTACAGTGATGGCAGCCTCCAATTTTGTATGAATTTAATACTAAAGTAGCTCATGTGACTATGGAAAAGAATAGCTAATAAAAATGACTGTACACCATTTTAGAAAGAATGTTCTATATAAATGCATAATAATCACCATAGCAGGCAGCAAGCTCATTTCAAAGTAACATTAAGTCAAGCAGCAGCTATGATTTCCAGGATGAGTTACAGACTTGTAATGCCATAGAACATTAGCACTTCTCTTTCCCATTTAGAAAAGATCTGATTTAGCATTAATTCCCAGTAATTTACCTAAACTCTGAAAGAAAGGTGACTGACACTTGAACAACAAAGGCTTATGATTTAGGAAGTAACACAGCAAATGTTTCAGTTGTTAAAAATAAATGGAAAAACACAGACTGGATCCAAAGTAGTTATGTATGCCCTTAATTGATAGGTATGCTCTTAATTCTAGAGTATTATTACAGGGATTTATATCACTCTGAAGGAAAGACTGATAGTCTAGCAAAGGCTGCATTGCAGGCACTATCCTCTTTGACATTTTACAATGACTTGGAATATAATATATATCAGGATTATCAATGCATTTCCCAAAATTTAAGACACGAAGCTAAGGCCTAATGGAAACAGGGTACAAAATGAACTCTAGGTCATTTTAAACAGGTTAACAGAAGAAAATCTAACATAGACAAATATAAACTGCTTCGCTTTGGCCCACCACTTCTTCATAAGTATCAACTGGAGTGTGCAACTTTACAGCTTTTTATCCTTAGAAACTGTACTTGACTACATGCCTCATTACAATTCAACAACGTGCTGATGGTGTCAACAGTGCCCATGTATTCTAAGGTTTCATGTAAGTACAGAGGTTTGAGCAAAGATGGTCAAGATCTATTCCACTGCATGAATGTCATAAAATATGTGTGTGTGTGTGTGTATGTGTGTGTGTTAATTTAACTCTGACCATCATATATAAAGATGTTGACAATATCTAGGTCAAATGAAGATGGTAGTAAGATCTGGAAGACTGGAAGATCTGGAACACTGTCCACTGAGGAAAAATTGACAGAAGTAAACCAAAGAAGCATATGTTTAAAAGAAACAACAAGATAATCAAGTTAACAATTTTAAAGACTTTTAAAAAAATACTTTTTATGAGGAAAAGATTTAGACATATTCTGAGTGAATCTACAAGTAAAAGCAATAGGTAAAAACATCAGAGAAATAGACTTTGGTTCAAATGAAGGGATCTTTTAACAAGCAGAATGATTTTCCTAATAAATAATGAGTAGATGGAGCTTAAAAGAAACTACTCAAAAACTCATACAGTAAAAGAGATTTCAATTAGGCATCTGGACTAAATGACTTCTGAAATTACTTTCAATTCCATAATGCCTTGATTTTATTACAATAAGAGAATTCTATAACTATTATTACAAATCTCGATGAAACATGCTAAGTCTTGAGATGTATAAATCTCCTAGTTAACTATAGTGATGGGAAATATAGTATAACATTAATAGAATTAAATATAAATATTTTTTATAAGTGTTTGGTGGAATGAATAAAATCTAAGGATAGCCTGCTATAGACTTTTCTTAAAGAATAAATTGCCTCTAAAAGAAAGAATAAATCCATATTACTATGAAAATATTGCATGTGACAGATGTAGAAAGTAATATTTAAGAGTACAAGCTCCAAATGCTCATGTATTCTCACTGAAATCCTGATACTGCCACTTGCCACATGTATAACCTAGGGATTGTCACCAAAGCCCCTAACATAGTGGTGTCAGTGAATGGCCAAAAGACAAAGTCATGAGGCAATCATCTAATTATTAAATTGTATAACTGATGCCTGCACAAATGAGCACTGATTATATGTCTAAATTACAGGTTATCTAAGCATGAAGACAGAGAAGGCAATGGCACGCCACTCCGGTACTCTTGCCTGGAAAATCCCATGGACGGAGGAGCCTGGTAGGCTGCAGTCCATGGGGTCGCTAAGAGTTGGACACGACTGAGCGACTTCACTTTCACTTTTCATTTTCATGCATTGGAGAAGGAAATGGCAACCCACTCCAGTGTTCTTGCCTGGAGAATCCCAGGGATGGCGGAGCCTGGTGGGCTGCCCTCTATGGGGTCGCACAGAGTCAGACACGACTGGAGCGACGTAGCAGCAGCAGCAGCAGCAAGCATGAAGAAGTGCATTTTTTAAATAACAACATTCAAATTGGGTATTCTAACAAGATAAAAATAAGCTGTAAAAGAAAAAGTATTTAAACAAACAATATCAACAACAACAAACATTATAAAACATGTAGCATCACTTCATTAATTTCCTAGTTAATATGGCAGAAAATGGCAGAGTATCTTCACATTGTCCACAATGTGAGGATTCTAACAGAATTATTTTCTTGAATCAGAACCAAGAGATCCATCTTTATATGTTTACCTGGCCTATCCAGACTGAAGTACAATTAATGCCAAAAAGAGGATGTGAGAAAAGATGACATGCATAAATAAATTCTATGGAAAAATTCTGCAGTTTTCTTTAGATAATAGACCAAACTTCTATTTATAATTTGACCTTCAAAAATACCTATTTTGTTGTAGGTGTGATTAAAAAAAAAATCAAGCCATTCTTTGATTTCTCCAAATGCTAATGGTTCCATTCTACTAAACAAGTCTAGAAATTAGGAAGTAATATTGCTTAGTCATTGGACTGTGAAGAAAGCTGAGCACCAAAAAAATTGATGCTTTTGAACTGTGGAGTTGGAGAAGACTCTTGAGAGTCCCTTGGACTGCAAGGAGATCCAACCAGTCCATCCTGAAGGAGATCAGTCCTGGGTGTTCGTTGGAAGGACTAATGCTGAAGCTGATACTTCAGTACTTTGGCCACCTCACGCGAAGAGTTGACTCATTGGAAAAGACCCTGATGCTGGGAGGGATTGGGGGCAGGAGGAGAAGGGGATGACAGAGGATGAGATGGCTGGATGGCATCACCAACTCGATGGGCATGAATTTGAGTAAACTCTGAGAGTTGGTGATGGACGGGGAGGCCTGGTGTGCTGCGATTCATGGGATCACAAAGAGTCAGACACGACTGAGCGACTGAACTGAACTGAACTGATTGCTTAGTCATTAGAGCTTAGATCTCTGATTAAAGCTTTAATTCCAATGTAATCTAACTGTATGACTTTGGGAAGGTTTCTTATCTTTTCAAAGTCATTATTCTCACCTGCAGAATAGAGACATACTATACATCTCATCAAGTTTTGTGAAGAATATGGTACATACTGAGTGCTTAGTGTAATTATACAGGTATTCTAAATTGTCTTTATATCAAAATAGGTCAGTCATTGGAAATTTATAAATCATAGCATAATCTTCCACAGAATTAAATTCATGGTCTAGACATTTCTTTCCCTAGGGGATATTCCCAACCAGGGACCCAGAGATCGAACCCAGGTCTTATCAGTTGCAGGTAGATTCTTTATCATCTTAGCCATCAGGGAAGCCCTATTCCTATAGGACTTCTCTGGTGACTCTGGTAAAGAATTTACCTGCTAGTTAAAGAGACACAGGTTCAATTCCTGGGCCGGGAAGATTCCCTAGAGAAAGAAATGGCAACGCACTCCAGTATTCTTCCTGGGAAATCCTATGGACAGAGGAGCCTGGTGGGCTACAGTCCATGCAGTTACAAAAAAGAGTTGGACATGACTTAGTGACACTACAGTAACAGTACAGTTATTGTTTACTGAGGGTAGAAATAAATTCACAATAAAGCATAGTTTTGGATTTTGCTATAACATGGTTAGAGGCATTCTCCATTATGATACTAAATACTTTCTCTCTTTAAGATTTCATAAAATAACTTCATTTTAGCACAAATTACCACAAAAATATGTTTGTCACTCTTAAATAGATTTCTGAATTCTATTAGTTAATGAAGGAAATAGACTTTTCTTTTTTTTTTTTTTTTGGCTTTCAGGAAGCTCAGAGCATATTTTACATTCATATTTGCATTATACTTTTTCCCAAAACATTTTTCCTATTATGAATATTATGTAAATGTTATGTTAATAAGCTGATTCAATTTATAATATGATTCAGAGAAGATTACTTTTAAAAGTACAATGTGGCTAAAATTTATCGTATATCACAAAATAATGAAGTAGGTTTTATATTTTACATAAATATATACTCAAGTTATATATAGCTAATACAACTTCAAAAACAATAAACAAAGGATAATGTTTACTGCTAGCATAGGTGTGGAAAGAATAGAATCTTGGAAAGAAAGGCATACAGCCTGGTGCTGGTTAAAAAAAAAATCATTAAGGAAACACAAATCTTTATAAACAGTCTTAAAAATGTAAAACTAACCCAAGAAGAAATTTTGTTTCTAGAAATATTATTTCTAAAAAAGTAATCATAAAGAAGAATAAAAGTTTATGTACAAATATATTCACTGCAGCATTAAAATTGTAAAAATATATTATGGAAAAATTTCCAACCAAAGGAAGTCATGAACTAATGAAATGCATGTAATTCCAATTGCTATTATTTTACTTAAAAGAATAATGTTAAGTGAAAAGGAAGGAAACAAAAAAGTAAATTCTGCTTAAAGCCATATTAAAAAATCATACTCAGATACATATGCAATATTTTAAAAGAAAGAAATAGGTCAAAATATTAACATCACTTAAATCATGGTAATAGTACTGCCAATGGCCTTTCCCCCCACTATGTTTTCAAATTTTACACAATGAATATCACATTATTCAGAGAAAGTAAACATACATATTTTCTGGAAAAAGTCCAATGTGAAAAGGGGAAAACATGAACAACTTTGGTATTTTTCTAATTAAGAGAATTTTATTAAAGGCATAGGAATATATTATGCCACTTACTACACCTTGAGGTCAGTGTATTTAGGATGA